>NC_138317.1:42427500-42650000 GCF_965601325.2 Salmo salar
TATGAACTATTTTCTTTGTCTTCTGTAAATATAAATGTTTTTTTTTTTTCAATTTCAGCTAAAATATCATAATGATTTTCAACTTATGTAATTTGGACTTGGATCTATTGGGCACAAAAACAATTTATAGTAAATCAGATTGGATCCAAAGCCTCTCATTCATTCCAGCAACCATTTATAGGACATACTGTCTGCTACCACCACAGGAAGAGAAACTGTGTTCCACTAGAAGGTATTGAATTAAGTAGTTTCGCTTAACACTTTAAACAATGTCACATTTTAGTCATTTAGCAGACACTCTTATCCAGAGCGACTTACAGTAGTGAATGCATACATTTCATAATTTTATTTTATTTTTCTGTGCTGGCCCCCCGTGGGAATTGAACCCACAACCTTGCTCTACCAACTGAGCTACAGGGAAGGCTACATTCATTAAATGGCTCACATATTTTATGAAACAATCTCACAGACAATGATCATACGTGATGTATAAACTTTGAATAAAGTTTGCTCAAGAGTCCCTCTAAAAGAATATCACATGGATCTTAATGTAATGAAGTATTTTTTTCCCCCCTTGTGCACGTGGCATGCAGCTTGCAAACACACCTGCAATGAAAGAGAACCACAAAATGACACACCTTGATAAAGAAATGAATTAAATAATAGTTTAATGTACAGGTTGGCAGCATTAGGATGGAACTAAGTGATCTGACCAGTCCGTGAAGTCTGCCCAGTCCGTGAAGTCTGCCCAGTCCGTGAAGTCTGACCAGTCCGTGAAGTCTGACCAGTCCGTGAAGTCTGCCCAGTCCGTGAAGTCTGACCAGTCCGTGAAGTCTGCCCAGTCCGTGAAGTCTGACCAGTCCGTGAAGTCTGACCAGTCCGTGAAGTCTGACCAGTCCGTGAAGTCTGACCAGTCCGTGAAGTCTGCCCAGTCCGTGAAGTCTGACCAGTCCGTGAAGTCTACCCAGTCCGTGAAGTCTGCCCAGTCCGTGAAGTCTACCCAGTCCGTGAAGTCTGACCAGTCCGTGAAGTCTACCCAGTCCGTGACACCTTCCCTAGCTGAATGAACTGTCTAGTCAGTCTAGATAAGAGGTGTCTTTGTCTGCTGAATGACTCAAATGTAAATGTATAAGTGTACATTGCTGAATGCATTTTACATTTACATTTTAATCATTTAGCAGACGCTCTTATCCAGAGCGACTTACAGTAGTGAATGCATACATTTCATACAATTTCATACATTTCATTTTAAAAAATTCTGTGCTGGGCGTGAACACCGCTTTAGTTAGGCTGAGTGTACCTACAACGCAGATTTGTTTGAGTATCAAAAAAATATATAATAGAATAATATGAATCACCATAGTGGTCACCATATCAGTTCTCTGTGGGACTGGAGTGCCCTATGTCTACATCCTGGTACCGCCGTACCATGGCTCCAGCTGTCCTGGCATTTAAACGATCAGCTTTCCTGTTTGGAATCATGTTTATCTCGAAATCTGTCAGGGCCGGATACAGGAGGGCGTCTAGGCAGACGTAGGGTGATACCAAACCATACTCATCTGTGTGTGGGGGACACTTAGTCACCGTGACAACTCCAATATTGATAGTGCATTTGATTTGAATAGGGTATTGCATCACTAACTGGCTAGTGACAAAGAGCTGAACTGATTCCAAAGCTTGCGTACCACACCTCCAGAGTGTGGTTTAAACCACAGTGTCCAGACATAGACCGGCCCTTGTTATTAAGCCCCGGCATTCAATAGTCAAATCAGACTGAAGTTGGAACAGAGAGACGGCCAAGCTAAGATGGACGGAACGTCAGCTCAGTGATCTGAAACAACTGTAAGTAGGGCTATTAATCAATAAGTAATATTGATACGAGTCACTTTTGTGTTTGAAGGACAACATTTTAACATGACCTTCCAAATGCCTCAAAAGGATCTGTATTCAGCAACAAGCAAATGATCATTTACTTGTTTTTGAATATCATTCCATGTTGTTTCCACGTCATTTCAACCACAACAATCAATGTGATGACGTTATATCAATGATGAAAACTGATTGGATTTGCAAAAAGGTAATCAACATGAAGGCATTTTGTCTTTTAACCTAAATCACAATGACATACTGAAATTGTTTTGGTTGATTTTACATTGACAACTCAACCAAATGTAAATCAAAACTAGATGTTGAACTGACGTCTATGCCCAAGATGTTCTATGAAATCCTGCAACAACAAAATGTGATTTTGTGAGCATTAGACTCTTGATGGAAGGCAAAGAGTGTTTTGATAAAGCAGCAGCTTCAGAAGATGGAAAGAGAGACACAGGGGGATTTGGATGAAAAGTTTGATCAGAGTCTAAATAAAAAAAGCTGTGAACAGATCTTTTTTAAAAGAAAAGACTTTAGCACCCAGAAGTAATGTATTTCTATGTGACATTAAAGAGTTGTATTATATGTTCTTCAGCCGGTATACTTTTCATGATGTTTAAAACTTTATTTACAAAGCTTTTCTACCTATCAATCTGTAGCCATCCAGTAGGGCATTCAATGGCGATGCCAGTGTTAAGTCAGGATCTTTATTTTAGGTAGTTCCCTTTCCCTGAAATGGAGGATGGACTGGCTCAATCCATACCATGGTTGTTCACACACTTATTAATTCATCACCTTCTCTTCGTCCTCCAGCTTTCCATTAAAGTCCAAAGACAGAAGCTCATCCACGCATCCTGGTGAATGTTCAGCGGTGAAAGAAGGCATCCCACTCCAATCTCACCATGGACTGGAAGACGTTAGAGGCCCTGCTTAGCGGGGTCAATAAATACTCCACCGTATTCGGACGCATCTGGCTCTCCGTGGTCTTCGTGTTTCGAGTCATGGTCTTCGTCGTGGCCGCGGAACGTGTCTGGATTGACGATCAGAAAGACTTTGACTGCAACACCCGCCAACCCGGCTGCGCCAACGCCTGTTACGACCACTTCTTCCCTGTCTCCCACACCAGGATCTGGGCACTCCAGCTCATCTTCATCACCTGTCCCTCTTTCATGGTCGTGATGCACGTAGCGTACCGCGAAGAACGCGAGCGCAAGTACCGCATCACACACGGTGAGAACGCCCGTCTCTACGACAACACAGGACAGAAGCACGGAGGACTCTGGTGGACATATCTCCTCAACCTCTTCTTCAAGACGGCCATCGAGGTGGCGTTCCTCTACCTCCTGCATCTCATCTACAACAACTTTGACCTGCCGCGACGCGTCATATGCGACCTTTGGCCTTGTCCTAACCAGGTGGATTGCTACATCGGCCGGCCCACAGAGAAGAGGGTGTTCACCTACTTCATGGTAGGGGCGTCGGCTGTTTGTATAGTGCTAAACGTGTGTGAGATCTTTTACCTGATAGCCATCCGGGTGCTGAAGATCAGCCACCGGGGAAGCCTCCATGCCTCCTCCAAGAAGAGGTGCTCTGAGCCGGACTGGGATGTGTGCCAGACACCGGCGGCAGACTACCAGAAGGGCAACGAGGCCGACTTCACCACGGAGGACAAGAAGACATCTATCTTTTAAGTCAGACATGAAACTTTTTACAATCAAAGTTTTATTTGACGAAAATCTTTATTGACTAAATGTTGTGAACTGAATTCGACTTTATGAGTAATGTATCTTAGCCAAATTCATTGGAATTTAAATGTAATTGTTTTATCAGAATATGTTTTGATGAAGCCAGTGGGTGGGCAGCCCTTGGTCTGTACACTCCCCTGCCAGGGTGTAAGAAGATCAGAGAAACAAGTTTCTCTGTCAGATCTGCCTATTATACCAAAGAGAAACCGTCCCCTGAGCCGAAGTCTTTAAAAACATGTGTTGTGTTAAATTCTGCTCCAACTTAAGATGTGGTCCCTCATTGTTTTTGGATGAAAACTAATGCTGAGCGATAAGTGCTTTTTTTTAAGGTTGGTTTGGTTTATTATGAAATAAAGCTTTTCAATGTAAATTCCAAAGCAAAAAAATCATTCAAAACATTGAAAATATTCCCTTGTCTCTGTCAGATCCACATTGGGTAGACATCAATAGGAAATTACTATAAAATAATAGAATATTTCAAGTGGGTTTTTATTTGTTTGTTTGTATATTGATTTATTTATTATTTTTCATTCCATAAAGTCATCATCTCATCTCTGCTCAAGCAGAAGCAGTCTGCCAGCCAAACCTAACGTTATATACACTACATAACCAAAAGTATGTGGACGCTCCTTATCGAACATCTAATTCCAAAATCATGGGCATTAATATAGAGTTGGTCCCCCCTTTGCTGCTATAACAGCCTCCACTCTTCTGGGAAGGCTTTCCACTAGATGTTAGAACATTGCTGCGGGAACTTGCTTCCATTCAGCCACAAGAACATCATCCCAAAGGTGTTAGATGGGGTTGATGTCAGGGCTCTGTGCAGGCCAGTCAAGTTCTTCCACACCGATCTCAACCAGCCATTTCTTTATGGACCTCGCTTTGTGCACGGGGGCATTGTTATGCTGAAACAAGAAACGGCCTTTCCCAAACTGTTATCACAAAGTTGAAAGAACAGAATAATCTAGAATGTGATTGTATGCTGTAGCATGAAGATTCCCCTTCACTGGAACTGAGGGGCCTAGGCCGAACCATGAAAAACAGCTTCAGTACATTATTCCTCCTCCACCAAACTTTACAGTTGGCACTATGCATTAGGGCAGGTAGGCTTTTCTCCTGGCATCCGCCAAACCCATATTCATTTGTCAGACTGCCGATGGTGAAGCGTGATTAATCACTCCAGAGAATGAGTTTCCACTACTCCAGAGTCCAATGGCTGCAAGCTTTACACCACTTCAGCCAACGCCCGGCATTGCGTATGGTGATCTTAGATTTGTATGTGGCTGCTCGGCCATGGAAACCCATTTAATGAAGCTCCGGACGAACAGTTATTGTGCTGATGTTGCTTCCAGAGGCAGTTTGGAACTCGGTAGTGATTGTTGCAACCGAGGACAGACAACTTTTACACACTTCATCACTCGGCGTTGTCGTGTCTTTGGCTATGCCGGATTAAGTGATATGACATGCTAACCTATAAAATTCTTTCTCTGTAATTAATATTACCTGATTAAGCTAATCATGTAAATGTAATTAACTACAAAGTCAGGGCACCACGGAAGAACGTTTATAGAGCCGTTATCTTCTGAATAAACTCTTAAAATACTTAGTAATACTTTACATCGATAGCAGTCAATATTAACCCTTATCTTATTTTCAGTCTCATAATGAACGTTGTAAATTCTTGGCTATCTTCACGAAGACTGGCTAACAAGTTGAATCAGCAATACAAAATTGGGTTTAATTATTTATTTACTAAATACCTAAACTAATCACACAGAATTACATATACACAGAATACAAATGATGTCATACAGAAAATGTCCTGGTGGACGGAACCTGTAAGATGGCTGGTTACACAAAGGAAAGGGGGTTGGGCTTGAATGAAAGAGCGGGAAGACTTAGGAACGAAGAAACAGCAGCTATGCTATCGTAAATACATTATCTTATGCATTACTAAATTACCGCCCATTTGGAAAAGGAAAATGCAATAAATATTTACTCTGAGCTGCGCTTCGGTAGATTGGTCGTAGATGCTGGCCGGGTTGGCCAACAGATCTTCCTGTCCTCGGAAGAATGTCTCTGGTGGTAAATTGGATACGTGGTGGTATCTTCGTCTGTTCGTTGTTAGACTGGATCCGTCATCCGTCCTTTCCTAGCCCACGTCTACAGCGGCCGCTGCTAACTCAATAACTCAACGGCTAGGAAGTATCACTTCTGTAGTGAATAAGCTCAAAGTTCATACCATTCGCCACCAAAGCTCACGCCGAGGTTGGCTTAGTTCTGTACTTGACCTGTGTGTCCTTCTAACGTAGAGGCTGCAGACCTCACGTACTGGAACAACGGTTATCTTTTTGTCAAAGGCTTATATAGTGGAGAGGGGGAAGGATGTGTTTCATCGTTTATAACCCCTGTCTCTTCACTGGGGTGGGCCACTGATCAAGCAGGGCACTTTCCTTATGAAAACCCAATTCTCTCATTTGGAAGCTAAAATTACATTTAATCTCCTAACAAACAATTTAAATATCAAACATTTCAATTGCATAACAATTCCATGTTACTCTGATAACTAGAGGGTGTATACTTTCTCAGGTACAGTTTATGTTGTCCTGTCATCAGTCATAATGTCTCAGATGACAACCGAACTGACATCCATACTCACTACGTTCCCAAGCATATTTCCAACTGGTTTTATTACCAAAATATGGTTCCTTTTCCCCATTTGTTTGATGTTCCCAGACTCTCTATATTTAACACAGGCTATTCAAGTCCTTCAGTAGGGTCAGAAAGAGAGGGGAAGGGAGAAAGGTATTTATGGGGGGGTCATAAACCTTACCCACAGGCCAACGTCATGACAGCGGTCCCTTTCTGTGAGCTTGTGTGGCCTACCAGTTTGCGGCTAAGCCGATGTTGCCCCTAGACATTACCACTTCACAATAAAAGCGCTTACAGTTGACTGGGAGAGCTCTAGCAGGGCAGAAATTTGACGAAGTGACTTGTTGGAAAGTTGGCATCCAATGACGGTGCAAAATTGAAAGTCACTAAGCTGTTCAGTAAGGCCATTCTACTGCCAATGTTTGTCTATGGAGATTGCATGGCTTTGTGCTTGATTTTATACATCTGTCAGCAATGGGTGTGTCTGAAATAGGCGAATCCACTAATTTGAAGGCGTGTCCACATACTTTTATATAGTTGATACGCTCCCCATACTGTACTGTCTGTCTGTAATCATCCTGCTTGTCTAGCATGCTTAAGTAACCTATGCTGCAGAGCTGTCTGACCAAATCATTTTACTACTGTAGTTCTTCAAAGTAGATAGGCTCACAAAACAACCAAAAAAATAAAAAAAAAAAGTAATTCAACCTAAGTCGGTCAATTAGTTTAATAACCGGGGGGGGAGAAAAACCCTGAAATGTTGGTTAATCACGAGAAAACTGAACTAAATCTAACATATCACGTGCTACATTTGAGTGAAATATTTCTCTAAAATGAGGTGGAATCAGGCTTGAGCCAACACAGGATCATCTTGATTAAATGTTGGGAACTGTAGTTTTTACCCTCTTTATATTTATTTTATCAATAGGCAATTTGCCTTTGGTTTAACCTTTGAGTTTCAGGTCATCATATTTCATGGAGTTACTTGTTTAGTTCCAGTATGCTGAACTAGGCCAAAATGCAGATATTTACAGTTCAATTGTTCACACGTGTTTGCTGAAGCTTTGGGCCATTTTCCCAAAACGCTAAACAAACCTCTACAAATGTATAGCAAAAGCAAACACTGCAGTCAAAACAGTTTTAGCTCTTTCCAAAATGTTTTTTTTGCATCAAAATGATATGGAAAGATTTGTCTACCAACACCACACTAATGTGCTCAACACTACTATGAATATCCCAGCAGTAGGTTTATAATGTGCTCAACACAAAACACAAATATGAATATCCCAGCAGTAGGTTTCTGCCTTTTCCATTGTCAGTGTGACACTAGCCAGTTGTAAAAGATTGTTACAGTACACCTACGCAAATATACATAAATAAACACAAACGCAATACAGTAACAAAAACATTGTCATTTATTTCCAAAATGCAGTATTTTTTAACACTTATGTTCTGTATGTAACACTTTCCATACCCAACAGGAGATTATCTTACTGAATGTTGAGTTTTCTGTACAAAACAAAAAATGAAAGTGGTTCATGCTTTCAAAACTCTAAACACAAAAAGACAAACACATGCAAAATGTAAGAAAGACAGACTGCATCCTGCCTCCTATTTTGGTCTGGCCACAGCACCTCATCTACATCACAAGCCATGTTCTCCCTGGCTGAACAGCAGGGAAAGAATCTTCTGGAGTGACGGATCCAGCCGCCGAAAGCCCCCACATCAACTTCACCACATCCATCTGCCATTGCCTGGAGAAGAGGCATGCATGTGAGGGGATGGCGGTCATACACCTTCCATCGCCATGCTGGAAAAAAACTCTTCAATTGGATTTAGGAATGGGGAATATGGTGGAAGGTATAGAACAATAAATTGTCGGTGGTCGATGAACCAGTTGCGGCGGACCAGAGCAGCCCGGTGGAAACTCACGTTGTCCCAGATGACAACATACCTGGTCTGCTCTGGTCCCCACCCCTCTGCTCGGCTGGAATGAGGATGTCATGTAGTGTGTCCAGGAAGGTGAGGAGGGCGGTGTTGTAGGGACCAAGGTTGGCATGGTGATGGAGGACACCTTGCTGGCTAACGGCTGCCCACATGGTGATATTCCCTCCACACTGTCCAGGGACATTCACAATGACACGGTGGCCAATAATGTTCCGTCCCCATCCCCTTTTGGCGAGGTTGAAGCCAGCCTCAATGTAAATATAAACGTGCTGAATTTCAGCGTCATCCAGCTCGACGACTCTGAAACAGACAAGACAATATGTGACAGACCTAGACCAGTCAATATGGTGAGGCACAATACACTGGATTACAGCAGTGTTATGTGTCTATACAGTGCTGATATGACAGTAAATTCACTCACAGTATAGTACTTACTTGCACATATTCACAGAGCTGTTCTTTAACCCTCTGAGTTTCTCTCAAATGGCACCCTGTAGACCTGTTTCATCCGGATTCGGTTGTGCTGTAATACACGGTCCAATGTAGACAAGCCCACCTGGGGAATGTTATGTTGTCTGCAAATATGTGTTTCTGGATTTGTCGTAGTCTAATGGTATTGTTTGCCACCATCATGTTCACAATAGCGGTCTCCTGTTCGGAACAGACGGTGTCTTCCACCATGGCCTGGCCGTCTCTGTTCTGCAGAAGGTTACAGTAAGCTACAATAATCCATTTTATTTCAATATGAAATGACATTACTGAAACATTGGCCAACAATCACTGAGTAACATAGGCCTACTGATATGTCGGACTGCAGTATACATACATAAAGAACATAGTGTAGATGGTAGGTAGCTTACCGGCTGTCATTTCTGAATGTACGAATGAGAGATGCAACCGTGTAGCGGCTCAGTGTCACGGTTGTTATAAGGAGCGGACCAAGATGCAGCGTTTGTGTTCCACATATTTATTGACCGTGAAACTAAATGCCATACATAAACTTGAAATACAACAAACCATGACACAGAAGAGAAAAAAAAAGAACCCACACTACTCAAAGGCAAATAACCCACAAACACCCCTACTAAATATGACCTCCAATTAGAGGCAACGAGGACCAGCTGCCTCCAATTGAAGGTCAACCCAATAAACCCCAACCTAGAAATAGACAAACTAGAACTACAACATAGAAATAGAAAACATAGAACATACAAAAACACCCCCTGACCACTCCACCATAGAAAATAACAACTTATATTGGTCAGGACGTGACACTCAGGTTGGGCTGAACTCTCTGCCCTGCCTCCCTCATACTCAACCCATGCTTGAGCACATGGTCAACCAATGTGGTCATGATCTCATCTGCGACGACTGTCCTTCCTCTTCCTCCTTCACCTCTAGCTCTTGCTTCACCATTGACTTCCATTTTCCTCCAAAACAGGGGAGCTCATCTGTGGCCTTTTATAGTGCTAAAGCTCTGATTTCTAAGTGAACAATTCAGCAGTAAGTGTTTACACCTATGAGGAGTGGGTGTTGCCAATTGGTGTATAGAGCTTGGCATTGCGATTGGTGTTGCTTTCCAACGGGACTAAAGAGATTTTAATTTTGAATGTTGTGCCTGATGTAGAGAACTGTGTGTAGTGTTTTGCAAAAAGTGTGATTTAAACTCAGCAAAAAAAGAAACGTCCCTTTTTCAGGACCTTGTCTTTTAAAGATAATTCGTAAAATCCAAATAACTTCACAGATCTTCGTTGTAAAGGGTTTAAACACTGTTTCCCATGCTTGTTCAATGAACCATAAACAATTAATGAACATGCACCTGTGGAACGGTCGTTAAGACACTAACAGCTTACAGACGATAGGCAATTAAGGTCACAGTTGTGAAAACTTAGGCTCCTAAAGAGGCATTTCTACTGATTCTGAAAAACACTGAACCATAAACAATTAATGAACATGCGGAACAGTCATTAACATTTTAGTCATTTAGCAGACGCTTTTATCCAGAGGGACTTACAGTAGTGAATGCATACGTTTCATTTAATGCTTTTTTTTTGTACTGGCCCCCCGTGGGAATCTAACCCACAACCCTGGCGTTGCACACACCATGCTCTACCAACTGAGCCACAGGGAGGCCATTAAGACACTAACAGCTTACAGACGGTAAACAATTAAGGTCACAGTTATGACATTTTAGGACACTAAAGAGGCCTTTCTACTGACTCTGAAAAACACCAAAAGAAAGATACCTAGGGTCCCTACTCATCTGTGTGAACGGGCCTTAGGCATGCTGCAAGGAGGCATGAGGACTGCAGACGTGGCCAGGGCAATAAATTGCAATGTTCGTAATGTGAGATGCCTAAGACAGCGCTACAGGGAGACAGGACGGACAGCTGATCGTCCTCGCAGTGGCAGACCACGTGTAACAACACCTGCACAGGATCGGTACATCCGAACATCACACCTGCGGGACAGGTACAGGATGGTGACAACAACTGCCCGAGTTACCCTAGGAACGCACAGTCCCTCCATCAGTGCTCAGACTGTCTGCAATAGGCTGAGAGAGGCTGGACTGAGGGCTTGTAGGCCTGTTGTAAGGCAGGTCCTCACCAGACGTCACCGGCAACAATGTCGCCTATGGGCACAAACCTACCGTCTCTGGACCAGACAGGACTGGCAAAAAGTGCTCTTCTCTGATGAGTCGCAGTTTTGTCTCACCAGGGGTGATGGTCGGATTTGCGTTTATCGTCGGAGGAATGAGCGTTACACCGAGGCCTGTACTCTGGAGCGGGATCGATTTGGAGGTGGAGGGTCTGTCATGGTCTGGGGTGGTGTGTCACAGCATCATCGGACTGAGCTTGTTGTCATTGCAGGCAATCTCAACGCTGTGCGTTACAGGGAAGACATCCTCCTCTCTCATGTGGTACCCTTCCTGCAGGCTCATCCTGACATGACCCTCCAGCATGACAAAGCAGGAATTGTGCTTGCAATTTTGCAGACTTGGTTTAGGGATTTGGTACATGAGTTTCAAGTTTCGGTGATTGTGTTTCAAGTTCCAATTTTAGTTTGTAAACAATTGGGAAAAACGGTGTAATCTTGTTATGGAGGGATCTCTCCACATGGTGGCGCCAAAGCACCATCATGTATACCCTTGTCTTTTATCAGATCAGTTCAACAACTTTAACTTATTATTATTAACAGCACTCAATGTTTGCATTACGACTCTAGTTTTTGTCATTTTGTTTCCTAAAGTAGTAAGATTACATGAATGTTGTTTACAAATTTTAAATCTAAATCAAAACACAGAGTCACGTGTGCCTTTAAATTCCAGAGAGATCCTTCCTTCCTTCCCATTGTTTTGTAAATAGATGCACGTGTGGTCAGGATGGACTGACACAAAAACTTCTGACGGGGTAGGAGGGAGAAGGAAAGAAGGCTGATTAAAACTGTTCTATTGTCAAAACAAAATCTGGGCCGGATGATGACAAACAACAACAACCAGGCAAATGAATTATCCGATTTAGTTACATTTAATAACTCTTAAATCAGACAATTAACATGCAGTCCACCAAGCTACTACGTGCTAGTCCTCATTGCTAGGTTAGTGATATCCGATTATAACGATGACACGCATAACCAATCAATTAACGGAGATATCTAACAGACATCACTACATCTCCCCTTTTCTGAGAGAAATTAAAACTACTCTACTTAATACAAATATTCACCCTGTGGACCGATTCAATACAAACTATTTGTATTTCAATAACATATATATTTTTTGTAACATAGTCCCATAAATGTTGTTTTTCTTTAACGACAATACACATAACTGTGTCAACTAGGACAATGGGGGTAGACAGCCCTTTGTCCACAGCAACATGAGGATTATGCTGTCCTCAAACAGTTGCTGTTCCAATACCTCTTTTTTTTTTCTTTATATTTTCTCAAGCTTCTCTTGAATTCTCAGTTGTAGTTTTCCCTCTCGACCTCTGGAGGTCATTCTCACCAGTTGTAGTTTTCCCTCTCGACCTCTGGAGGTCATTCTCACCAGTTGTAGTTTTCCCTCTCGACCTCTGGAGGTCATTCGCACCAGTTGTAGTTTTCCCTTCTCGACCTCTGGAGGTCATTCTCACCAGTTGTAGTGAGGCTGGCTGAGGTGGTGGACTGAGCGAGGGTATGGGAGTTGGCTTGCTCACAGGTGGGGCCTGTGTGCTGTCCTCACTGGTAGACTGGGTGACTCTATCGTTGTTCTGTCTCTCTGTAGTAGGTGACTCTGGAAAATCCCGAAGGTATCCACCTGTTTCTCCGAGCAACGGTGCCGTGTTCAGTTTTTCCACAACGTAGGATATCAATCTGTCCAGGGTGTAATTGAATGCTTCTTGTTATAGAAGAACTGGTAAGCCTGTTTGGCTTACTGGTCCTTCTGTTTAACGCTGCAGTGGCTGATGCATTTTGGTTGGAGTTTCCCCATCCAGGACCGTCTTCCGGATCTGACGTCCTGTCGTGCTGGGCTTGCTCCTGTTGTGCTGATGGGGCGTAGCTCGGCAAGCACATCAGAACCATATGTGGGTTCTGGTTGTTTAAGAATTTGCTTAGCTGTCTGTACAGCTCTCTCCGCAGCTCCATTTGCCTGTGGATAATGGGGACTGGAGGTGGTACGAGTGAAATCATACTTCTTTCTGGACTCCATGAACTCAGTGCAGACAAACTGAGTAGCGTTGTCGCTAGCGAGCTCGGTAGATATCCCCCATTTTACAAACATACCTTTGAGGCGGGTGATGACCTGCTGGTTAGCGGCAGGTGAGTGGGCAGGTGAGCTATTTCTATGTCCCTAGAATAGTAGTCCAGCACTAGGAGGTATTTCGTGTACTCTAGCTCACACAGGTTGGCTGTGATCTTCTGCCACGGACCCTTAGGTAAAGGTGTGATGACAAGTGGTTCTCTCTTTTGAGTTGGTTTGTTCTCTGTACAGAACCTACATGGCTGATGCCCGGCCACCACACCGACATCTTGGCTCTTTCTCTGCACTTTGTCAGCCCACATGTGACCTTTTGTGTATCTGTAGTAGAACTTCTTCTCTCTGTGAAGCCCGGGATGACAATCCTTTCTTGATATAGCACAAGCCCGTCCCTCTCCGATAGATGTGCTCTCGCTGTGTGCTATCCCTGTAGCGAGTGGGGTAGCTGCTCCATTCTCTGAGGCCAGGCAGTTCTGTTGTAGCCCGTGACCATTTGGAGGTTTGTATCTTTGCCTTGTCACCTCTCTGATGTCATCCAGCCTGTGAGCAGACACTGGTCTGCTCTCCTCCACAGCTTCCCACATATGCTTTGAATTCTTCTTCTTCTGTGTCTGACGCGTTTTCTTTCATTGGGATTCTTGACAGTGTGTCAGTCACCACTAACTGCTTTCCCAGGAAACACTGCTTTCACATTGACACTCATGAGCAGTCGCTGACACCTGAGTGGTACTGAACTATACTCTACTGAACATTACTGAACTATACTGTACTGTACTGAACTATACACTACTGTACTGTACTATACTAAACTATAGAGTACTGTACTGAACTATACTCTACTCTACTCTGCTGTACTGAACTATACTCTACTATACTCTACTAAACCATAGAGTACTGTACTGTACTGAACTATACTGTACTGAACTCTACTGAACTATACTCTACTGAACTATACTCTACTGAACTATACTCTACTGAACTATACTATACTGAACTGTACTGAACTATACTCTACTGAACTATACTGTACTGAACTATACTCTACTGAACTATACTGTACTGAACTGAACTCTACTGAACTATACTGTACTGAACTATACTCTACTGAACTATACTGTACTGAACTGTACTCTACTGAACTATACTCTACTGAACTATACTGTACTGAACTGTACTCTACTGAACTATACTGTACTGAACTATACTGAACTATACTCTACTGAACTCTACTGAACTATACTCTACTGAACTATACTGTACTGAACTGAACTCTACTGAACTATACTGTACTGAACTATACTGAACTATACTGTACTGAACTATACTGAACTATACTGTACTGAACTATACTGAACTATACTCTACTGAACTATACTGTACTGAACTGTACTCTACTGAACTATACTGTACTGAACTATACTGAACTATACTCTACTGAACTCTACTGAACTATACTCTACTGAACTATACTGTACTGAACTGAACTCTACTGAACTATACTGTACTGAACTATACTGTACTGAACTGAACTCTACTGAACTATACTGAACTATACTCTACTGAACTATACTGAACTATACTCTACTGAACTATACTGAACTATACTCTACTGAACTATACTGAACTATACTGTACTGAACTATACTGAACTATACTGAACTATACTGAACTATACTGAACTATACTCTACTGAACTATACTCTACTGAACTATACTGAACTATACTGAACTATACTCTACTGAACTCTACTGAACTATACTCTACTGAACTATACTGAACTATACTGAACTATACTGAACTATACTCTACTGAACTCTACTGAACTATACTCTACTGAACTATACTGAACTATACTCTACTGAACTAAACGTACTGTACCCTACTGTCCTCTACTCTATGCTAATGTACCCTACTGTGCTCTATTATACTGTGCTGTGCTGTATAAACTTGTGAAACAAGCAGAGAATGACATTCATATTTGTAATTAATCATTTGTGTGTAGGACAGATCAGGGACCCATGATGTAATTACGTACCACATTTCCGTTACCGGGTGTTAATCCACTAGATTTACTGTAGTTCAATAACCAAAATAGATGTTTTCAAACTCAAGGTGTCATGTCGTAACTGACACCCCGTTCTCCTTGCAGACGTCTTTGAATCATCATTCGGAGCAGATATTTACGAGTTTCTGGAAAACATGAATCGCAAGAAAAACCTGAGGGAGATTTTAACGTAATTCCTTTTAAAGTTTGCATCTGACTTGATTTACTATTTGAAATCTTTCAGATACTGTGAGCGTTTGCTTCAGTCTGCCTGGAGGACCAGTTGGCTATTTTAGTCCATTTCAACAGGCAAGCTCAATCAAGCACATCTTAAATAGGATAGGACCCTGGTCTGCTTCACATATGTGAAGCTCCTTGATGCAGAATTATTTTATTTAACTAGGCAAGTCAGTTGAAAACAAATTCTTATTTACGGTACAATGACGGCCAAACCTGGACGACACTGGGCCAATTGTGCACCGCCCTATGGGACTCCCAATCACAGCCGGATGTGATACAGCCTGGAATCAAACCAGGGTCTGTAGTAACGCCTCTAGCACTGAGATGCAGTGCCTTAGACCGCTGCCCCACTCGGGAGCCCATGTACTGTAGTGAGGCTGTGTTTGGAGAGAACCAGAGATTGTTCCCAGAGATGTGTAGGTCATGTTTAACAGGTAATCAGTAATGCCTATGACATCTCCACTGTGGTTTCAACCCTGGGACTGTGTGGTGTAGATCACTAGTAAATGGACCCTGAACACTTGATGACAAGGTCTCCTCTTTATTTCTCCTTACGATGTTTATCCTCTCTCTCCTGAATCTCTTTCTCTCTTCCTCTCTTCCTCTCTTTCTCTCTTCCTCTCTTTCTCTCTCCCTCTCTTCCTCTCTCCCCTCTCTTTCTCTCTTCCTCTCTTTTTCTCTCCCTCTCTTTCTCTCTCCTGAATCTCTTTCTCTCTCCCTCTCTTTCTCTCTTCCCCTCTTCCTCTCTCCCTCTCGCTATTTCTCTCCCTCTCACTTTCTATCTCTCGCTCCCTCTATATCTCTCTCTCTATATCTTTCCCCTCTGTCTCCCCTCTCTCGCTCTCTCTCCAGGTGTGTGCTGTGCCAGTCTGGAGAGGCCCAAGGCCCTGATGAAGTAAGGTGCTTGTAGGAAACGTTAACTTCCTGCAGGGGGCGCTAGTCCACGGGGCTGTGCTGCGACACATCAACCTGAACACACGGGCACGCACCGTGGGGTACTACATATCTAATGTAGTGGTGGTGAGACTGATATCTAATGTAGTACTACTGGACTAGTGGTGAGACTGATATATAATGTAGTACTACTGGACTAGTGGTGAGACTGAATACCTTTCTCTGTAGGGTGTTGTTGAAGGAATCCAGCTGTAATGTGTATCTCTGTAGGGTGTTGTTGAAGGAATCCAGCTGTAATGTGTATCTGTAGGGTGTTGTTGAAGGAATTCAGCTGTAATGTGTATCTCTGTAGGGTGTTGTTGAAGGTTCCAGCTGTAATGTCTATCTCTGTAGGGTGTTGTTGAAGGAATCCAGCTGTAATGTGTATCTCTGTAGGGTGTTGTTGAAGGAATCCAGCTGTAATGTGTATCTCTGTAGGGTGTTGTTGAAGGAATCCAGCTGTAATGTCTATCTCTGTAGGGTGTTGTTGAAGGATTCCAGCTGTAATGTGTATCTCTGTAGGGTGTTGTTGAAGGAATCCAGCTGTAATGTGTATCTCTGTAGGGTGTTTTTGAAGGAATCCAGCTGTAATGTGTATCTCTGTAGGGTGTTGTTGTAGGAATCCAGCTGTAATGTGTATCTCTGTAGGGTGTTGTTGAAGGAATCCAGCTGTAATGTGTATCTGTAGGGTGTTGTTGAAGTAATCCAGCTGTAATGTGTATCTCTGTAGGGTGTTGTTGAAGGAATCCAGCTGTAATGTGTATCTCTGTAGGGTGTTGTTGAAGGAATCCAGCTGTAATGTGTATCTCTGTAGGGTGTTGTTGTAGGAATCCAGCTGTAATGTGTATCTCTGTAGGGTGTTGTTGAAGGAATCCAGCTGTAATGTGTATCTCTGTAGGGTGTTGTTGAAGGAATCCAGCTGTAATGTGTATCTCTGTAGGGTGTTGTTGAAGGAATCCAGCTGTAATGTGTATCTCTGTAGGGTGTTGTTGAAGGAATCCAGCTGTAATGTGTATCTCTGTAGGGTGTTGTTGAAGGAATCCAGCTGTAATGTGTATCTCTGTAGGGTGTTGTTGAAGGAATCCAGCTGTAATGTGTATCTCTGTAGGGTGTTGTTGTAGGAATCCAGCTGTAATGTGTATCTCTGTAGGGTGTTGTTGTAGGAATCCAGCTGTAATGTGTATCTCTGTAGGGTGTTGTTGAAGGAATCCAGCTGTAATGTGTATCTCTGTAGGGTGTTGTTGAAGGAATCCAGCTCTAATGTGTATCTGTAGGGTGTTGTTGTAGGAATCCAGCTGTAATGTGTATCTCTGTAGGGTGTTGTTGAAGGAATCCAGCTGTAATGTGTATCTGTAGGGTGTTGTTGAAGGAATCCAGCTGTAATGTGTATCTCTGTAGGGTGTTGTTGAAGGAATCCAGCTGTAATGTGTATCTCTGTAGGGTGTTGTTGTAGGAATCCAGCTGTAATGTGTATCTCTGTAGGGTGTTGTTGTAGGAATCCAGCTGTAATGTGTATCTCTGTAGGGTGTTGTTGAAGGAATCCAGCTGTAATGTCTATCTCTGTAGGGTGTTGTTGAAGGAATCCAGCTGTAATGTGTATCTGTAGGGTGTTGTTGAAGGAATCCAGCTGTAATGTGTATCTCTGTAGGGTGTTGTTGAAGGAATCCAGCTGTAATGTGTATCTCTGTAGGGTGTTGTTGTAGGAATCCAGCTGTAATGTGTATCTCTGTAGGGTGTTGTTGAAGGAATCCAGCTGTAATGTGTATCTCTGTAGGGTGTTGTTGTAGGAATCCAGCTGTAATGTGTATCTGTAGGGTGTTGTTGAAGGAATCCAGCTGTAATGTGTATCTGTAGGGTGTTGTTGAAGGAATCCAGCTGTAATGTGTATCTCTGTAGGGTGTTGTTGAAGGAATCCAGCTGTAATGTGTATCTCTGTAGGGTGTTGTTGAAGGAATCCAGCTGTAATGTGTATCTCTGTAGGGTGTTGTTGTAGGAATCCAGCTGTAATGTGTATCTCTGTAGGGTGTTGTTGAAGGAAATACTGGCCATCATCCTGTCTTATAACAAGAAGAACAGACCGCTGGTGAGTTCGCTACTGAAATGTATGTTCATGTGCTATTTGTGCATTCACAAGTCCATTCACCGGGTGAGAATCCTTTGACTTTGTATCCAGTATTATCTCTGATCTGTTCTGTATTGGTAGTTGATTGATCCTGTATTATCTCTGTTCTGTATTGGTAGTTGATTGATCCTGTATTATCTCTGTTCTGTATTGGTAGTTGATTGATCCTGTATTATCTCTGTTCTGTATTGGTAGTTGATTGATCCTGTATTATCTCTGATCTGTTCTGTATTGGTAGTTGATTGATCCAGTATTATCTCTGATCTGTTCTGTATTGGTAGTTGATTGATCCAGTATTATCTCTGTTCTGTATTGGTAGTTGATTGATCCTGTATTATCTCTGTTCTGTATTGGTAGTTGATTGATCCAGTATTATCTCTGTTCTGTATTGGTAGTTGATTGATCCTGTATTATCTCTGTTCTGTATTGGTAGTTGATTGATCCTGTATTATCTATGTTCTGTATTGGTAGTTGATTGATCCTGTATTATCTCTGATCTGTTCTCTATTGGTAGTTGATTGATCCAGCTATTATCTCTGATCTGTTCTGTATTGGTAGTTGATTGATCCAGTATTATCTCTGTTCTGTATTGGTAGTTGATTGATCCTGTATTATCTCTGTTCTGTATTGGTAGTTGATTGATCCTGTATTATCTCTGATCTGTTCTGTATTGGTAGTTGATTGATCCAGTATTATCTCTGATCTGTTCTGTATTGGTAGTTGATTGATCCAGTATTATCTCTGTTCTGTATTGGTAGTTGATTGATCCTGTATTATCTCTGTTCTGTATTGGTAGTTGATTGATCCAGTATTATCTCTGTTCTGTATTGGTAGTTGATTGATCCTGTATTATCTCTGTTCTGTATTGGTAGTTGATTGATCCAGTATTATCTCTGATCTGTTCTGTATTGGTAGTTGATTGATCCAGTATTATCTCTGAACTGTTCTGTATTGGTAGTTGATTGATCCAGTATTATCTCTGATCTGATCTGTATTGGTAGTTGATTGATCCAGTATTATCTCTGTTCTGTATTGGTAGTTGATTGATCCTGTATTATCTCTGTTCTGTATTGGTAGTTGATTGATCCTGTATTTAGTCTCCTCTATCACGACTCAGGATGAGACCCAGATGCAGACACAGGAAGTGGATAGTTTCAATCTCAGAATATTTATTATAACAAAGGGGGCAGGCACAAGGCAGGTCAAGGGCAATCAGGAACAGAACAGCAGGACCAGGACAGGCAGAAAGATCAGAACCGGGAAGACTAGAAAACAAAGACTTTTGAGAACAGGCGAAACAGGAAACCCCCTGATAAGACCTGACACAAAACAAGACGAACTGGCAACAGACAAACAGAGAACACAGGTATAAGTACACAGGGGATAATGCGGGGAGATGGGAGACTGGTGGGGGGTGGAGACAAAGACAAGTGAAACAGATGCGGGTGTGACAGCCTCTACATTTCAGATGTAAGGCTGTGAAGTCTTTGCTGTAGTGATGTGAGAATGCATGTCTGTCTACGGGGGAAATGTTTTAGAGCTGTGCTGTTTGACAAGTGAACGGTTTGTGTTCCTGTGATGCTTTACTTCCTGTCTTCTCTCTCCTCTGTCTCCTGGTGATTGGCACTGATTTCTCCCTCCATTTATTTTTCCTTCTTTTTTCTTCCTTAATTTCGTTCTTTCCCTCTGGTCCTCCTGTTTCCTGTTTCCTGTCAGATGAAAGAGAATTTACTGTTTTTCTCTGTGACGAGTTATTTTAGATCAGTTGAAGGAAACTTTTTCCCCCCCTCGTAAATGGGGAGGTAGGAAGACTGGGCAAGTGAATGCAATCTCCTCGCTCTCAGTTTCTCGCTCTCACGCTCGCTCACTCACGCTCTCTCTCGCTCTACAGTCTTCTCTCTCTTTCTCGACAGTCTTCTCGTTCTCGCTCTCCCTCTCGCTCGCTCTCTCTCTTGCTCTTTCGCTCTCCCTCTACAGTCCTCTGCCTCTCTCTCTCTGTGTGTGTGTGCGTGTGTGTGTGTGTGTGTGTGTGCGCGTGTGCATGTGCGTGTGCGTGTGCGTGTGTGTGTGTGTGTGTGTCAGTCATGGTTGTTGTTTATGGTCAACATGTTTGCTAATCTTCTGGCCACATCCTCTATCATTGGCCTGACTGTTTCCGTAGTGAGGACCATAGTTCATAGGGGGAGGAGCCTCTTGACTCACTGCTGGTTCCCAGACGCTATTGGCTATGCCAACATCACCTACGAGTACCCCTTCGAACCCACACGTATTTACTTAAGTCACATATGGAGTGTGTGTGTTTAGTGGGTCATGTGGAGAGATGATGTGTTCATTTTATTTAACCATAATTAATTTAACCAGAACATTTATTTTGTGAGGGAGACCTGGTAAAAGGTAGTACTAGTCAGTGTTTACATACAACAACACAATTTCAGCGGTCAACAACATTTTCCTCTTAGTGAGATGGATGTGGGATATTACCCTGTGTGTGTGTGTGTGTGCAGGCTTCTATCAACATACACACTTCAGCTTTGATCAACAGTTTGTTGGTCTGGAGTCAGAGATACATCAGTCCTGAAGGGGAGAGTCAGAGATACATCAGTCCTGGAGGGTTACACTATATCATGGAGAGTCAGAGATACATCAGTCCTGAAGGGTTACACTATATCATGGAGAGTCAGAGATACATCAGTCCTGGAGGGGAGAGTCAGAGATACATCAGTCCTGGAGGGTTACACTATATCATGGAGAGTCAGAGATACATCAGTCCTGAAGGGGAGAGTCAGAGATACATCAGTCCTGCAGGATTACACTATATCATGGAGAGTCAGAGATACATCAGTCCTGAAGGGTTACACTATATCATGGAGAGTCAGAGATACATCAGTCCTGGAGGGGAGAGTCAGAGATACATCAGTCCTGCAGGATTACACTATATCATGGAGAGTCAGAGATACATCAGTCCTGAAGGGTTACACTATATCATGGAGAGTCAGAGATACAGCAGTCCTGAAGGGTTACACTATATCATGGAGAGTCAGAGATACATCAGTCCTGGAGGGGAGAGTCAGAGATACATCAGTCCTGCAGGATTACACTATATCATGGAGAGTCAGAGATACATCAGTCCTGAAGGGTTACACTATATCATGGAGAGTCAGAGATACAGCAGTCCTGGAGGGGAGAGTCAGAGATACAGCAATCCTGGAGGGGAGAGTCAGAGATACAGCAGTCCTGCAGGGTTACACTATATCATGGAGAGTCAGAGATACAGCAGTCCTGAAGGGTTACACTATATCATGGATAATCACCTGGGTAACCAGGTACTCAGTCTCACTGGTCCTTGAGTATTTGAATGGTTATTATAAAAAATTTTAAAAAATTGTTTGCCAAATTGTATTTCAAATACTAAAATACACTGACTCAAATACACTCCCATGCATTTAACCCAGGTGTTGGAAAATAGTGTTTGAAATATGTATTTGAAAATACTGTCATACTTTCCAAGTCTATTTCCAAATACATTGAAATATTCAACTATTCAACTACTTTCAAATAAAATATCTGAATACTTACTTGTGAAAGTCATTGAGATATTAGAACCCTTGTCCGCTTGCCTTAGACATGGAACCTGATTGAAACCATGGTAACCAGGTGCAAATATGCTACCTACCAGTAGTGTAAAGTACTTAAGTAAAAATACTTTCAAGTACTACTTTCGTCATTTTTTGGGGGTTATCTGTACTTTACTATTTATATTTTTGACAACTTTTACTTTACTACATTCCTAAAGAAAATATATATATATTTTTTTACGCCAAACGTTTTCCCTGACACCCAAAAGTACTCCTTACATTTTGAATGCTTAGCAAGACAATAAAGTGGTCTAATTCACACACTTATCAAGAGGACATTCCTGGTCATCCCTACTGCCTCTGATCTGGAGGACTCACTAAACAGAGAACATCCCTGGTCATCCCTACTGCCCCTGATCTGGAGGACTCACTAAACAGAGAACATCCCTGGTCATCCCTAATGCCTCTGATCTGGAGGACTCACTAAACAGAGAACATCCCTGGTCATCCCTACTGCCTCTGATCTGGAGGACTCACTAAACAGAGAACATCCCTGGTCATCCCTACTGCCTCTGATCTGGAGGACTCACTAAACAGAGAACATCCCTGGTCATCCCTACTGCCCCTGATCTGGAGGACTCACTAAACAGAGAAC
This sequence comes from Salmo salar, assembly GCF_965601325.2. Lineage (NCBI taxonomy): Eukaryota > Metazoa > Chordata > Actinopteri > Salmoniformes > Salmonidae > Salmo > Salmo salar. Next base: position 42,450,025 of record NC_138317.1, read on the forward strand.
ATCCCTGGTCATCCCTACTGCCTCTGATCTGGAGGACTCACTAAACAGAGAACATCCCTGGTCATCCCTACTGCCTCTGATCTGGAGGACTCACTAAACAGAGAACATCCCTGGTCATCCCTACTGCCTCTGATCTGGAGGACTCACTAAACAGAGAACATCCCTGGTCGTCCCTACTGCCTCTGATCTGGAGGACTCACTAAACAGAGAACGTCCCTGGTCATCCCTACTGCCTCTGATCTGGAGGACTCACTAAACAGAGAACATCCCTGGTCATCCCTACTGCCTCTGATCTGGAGGACTCACTAAACAGAGAACATCCCTGGTCATCTCTACTGCCTCTGATCTGGAGGACTCACTAAACACATGCTTCGTTTGTAAATGATGTCTGAGTGTTGGATTGCGCCCCTTGCTATCTGTAAATAAAAACTTGGAAATGTGGCTGGTTTGCTTAATGTAAGGAATTTGAAAATATTTATACTTCTACTTTTATTTTTTGATACTTAAGTATATTTTAGCAATTTCGTTGACTTTTGATAACTTCAGTATATTTAAAACCAAATACATTTAGACTTTTACTCTAGTAGTATCTTACTGGGTGACTTTCACTTTTACTTGAGTCATTTTCTGTTAAGGGATCTTTACTTTTACTCAAGTATGACAATTTGGTATTTTTCCACCACTGCTACATAATCTAGCCAATGGCATCAAGGAAAAACCAGGTGGGTTGTGCTAGTCTTCTGTAAAGTGATCTGACCAATATAGCTTCCTGCAATCCTACAAACACTAGTTTACAGTAGCACTCAACACTTTCTTCTCCTGCGACACATTCCTAGAAGCAGACTGTGTTTGTACCAGGGGCGTATTGAATGTTATGTAAAAGGTGTTTCATCATGAATTCCAGAGACAGTTCCTGTCTCTAGGCTTTAGTTCCCACCACGGAGACTGGCTTTGCATTCAAAAATCAGCATTCTGAACCTCAAGGTGTCTCTCCTCTCATCTGGAAGTTTTGAAGGACTTTTCTCTCTCCCTACTACTGATATTCACTCTCCAGTGTAGATCAAATAATCTGTCTGATTTTCCTCAAAGTTGAGACTTCCTCTTCTTCCTTTCATTTCTCACAGATCAGTTCTTAGTTAAACTCTTTCTTGCAAACACATTGCTGGCACACTTTTCTCAAATGTCTCTTTTTGTCTCTCCAGAATACAAAACAGATTTTGTGGGTGACTCTGATCGTAACTTTCAAAGTCCATTTGGGGGTTTTCTGTACAGACAAACACGCACACACACACACACTCACACACACACACTGAAAAAGAGCGCCGACACACACACACACACACACACACACACACACACACACACACACACACACACACACACACACACACACACACACACACACACACACACACACACACACACACACTGAAAAATAGCGCCGACATACACACACATACACACTGAAAAAGAGCGCCGACACACACACACACAAACCACACACACACACACACACACACACACACACACACCCACACACACACACACACACACACACACACACACACACACACACACACACACACACACACACACACACACACACACACTGAAAAATAGCGCCGACATACACACACATACACACTGAAAAAGAGCGCCGACACACACACACACAAACACCACACACACACACACACACACACACACACACACACACACACACACACACACACACACACACACACACACTGACCGGTCTCATCTCAAGCAAGTCCCAGCACCAACCTCTTCATCATCCTCAGCAGTACCAGAACCAGAGAGATGGGCAGCCTGACGGGGGACAGGACAGGCTGAGATCGCAAGAGGAGCATAAGCTGCAGGAACAAGGCTCCCAGCGGAGATCCAGCTTCTTGATATAACGATGAACAATGTACACCCAGAAACGGCTCCATACCCATCTGTGAAACCCCCTAACCCAGATACGGCTCCATACACATCTGTGAAAGCCCTAACCCAGATACGGCTCCATACCCCATCTGTGAAACCCCCTAACCCAGATACAGCTCCATACCCATCTGTGAAACCCCCTAACCCAGATACAGCTCCATACCCATCTGTGAAACCCCCTAACCCAGATACAGCTCCATACCCATCTGTGAAAGCCCTAACCCAGATACAGCTCCATACCCATCTGTGAAACCCCCTAACCCAGATACAGCTCCATACCCATCTGTGAAAGCCCTAACCCAGATACAGCTCCATACCCATCTGTGAAAGCCCTAACCCAGATACGGCTCCATACCCATCTGTGAAAGCCCTAACCCAGATACGGCTCCATACCCATCTGTGAAAGCCCTAACCCAGATACGGCTCCATACCCCATCTGTGAAACCCATAACCCAGATACAGCTCCATAACATCTGTGAAACCCCTAACCCAGATACGGCTCCATACCCATCTGTGAAAGCCCTAACCCAGATACAGCTCCATACCCATCTGTGAAACCCCTAACCCAGATACGGCTCCATACCCATCTGTGAAACCCCCTAACCCAGATACGGCTCCATACCCATCTGTGAAACCCCCTAACCCAGATACGGCTCCATACCCATCTGTGAAACCCCTAACCCAGATACGGCTCCATACCCATCTGTGAAAGCCCTAACCCAGATACGGCTCCATACCCATCTGTGAAACCCCTAACCCAGATACGGCTCCATACCCATCTGTGAAAGCCCTAACCCAGAAACGGCTCCATACCCATCTGTGAAAGCCCTAACCCAGATACGGCTCCATACCCCATCTGTGAAACCCCCTAACCCAGATACAGCTCCATACCCATCTGTGAAACCCCCTAACCCAGATACAGCTCCATACCCATCTGTGAAAGCCCTAACCCAGATACGGCTCCATACCCATCTGTGAAAGCCCTAACCCAGATACGGCTCCATACCCATCTGTGAAACCCCCTAACCCAGATACAGCTCCATACCCATCTTTGAAAGCCCTAACCCAGATACAGCTCCATACCCATCTGTGAAAGCCCTAACCCAGATACGGCCCTCCCACGTGACCCCTAACCCAGATACGGCTCCATACCCATCTGTGAAACCCCTAACCCAGATACGGCTCCATACCCATCTGTGAAACCCCCTAACCCAGAAACGGCTCCATACCCATCTGTGAAACCACTAACCCAGATACGGCTCCATACCCATCTGTGAAACCCCTAAACCAGATACGGCTCCATACCCATCTGTGAAACCCCTAACCCAGATACGGCTCCATACCCATCTGTGAAAGCCCTAACCCAGATATGGCTCCATACCCATCTGTGAAACCCCTAACCCAGAAACGGCTCCATACCCCATCTATCAAATCCCTAACCCAGTGATGTACAGCCAGACCTGCCTCCTTTTACGAAACCCTTACACCGGCCCACGCACCCCTCATAGACCCCCTCAACCAGCCTTAACATATAACACACGCCTTCCCACATTTACCATATCCTGACCTCACCCCAGTGTATTGGCTACTACTGTGCTGCTGTCTGTCTGTGCTCAACTGGTTAGGCCTGCCTTGCCCAGACTGTACTAGATGATCTAGCCTGCCTGCCTTTGTAGAGGACTGACTACATCCCATATGGAACCCTATTCCCTATATAGTGCACTACTTTAGACCAGAGCCCTATGGAACCATATTCCCTATATAGTGCCCACTACTTTAGGCCAGAGCCCTATGGAACCCTATTCCCTATATAGTGCACTCACTACTTTAGACCAGAGCCCTATGGAACCCTATTCCCTATATAGTGCACTCACTACTTTAGACCAGAGCCCTATGGAACCCTATTCCCTATATAGTGCACTACTTTAGACCAGAGCCCTATGGAACCCTATTCCCTATATAGTGCACTACTTTAGACCAGAGCCCTATGGAACCCTATTCCCTATATAGTGCACTACTTTAGACCAGAGCCCTATGGGTGTCCTTTCCTTTCTCGACCTACCCACTCTTTCTTCTTTTGATGCGACTCTGTGGTTCCCTTGTCAACAGCCTGGTGAGGGGGGGGGGGGGGGGGGGGGGGGGGGTGTGTGTGTGTGTGTGTGTGTGTGTGTGTGTGTGTGTGTGTGTGTGTGTGTGTGTGTGTGTGTGTGTGTGTGTGGTGGAAATATCTGCATCATCCAGCAATCGGACTCCCTCCCCAAAAAGTGATTGGTGTTTGTATATGAATATTACATATTATTGTTGTCATCTTACTTCCATTAACCCGGTGAGTCCCACCGAAACACCGACACGTTATGGACCGCTTTTAAACACGATGTGCTTGAGCTCAGACTTCTTGGTTGCATAATTTATTCTGCATCCTTAGATTCTAATTATTAGTCTGTGTGATTTAATGGGGGCTGAGCAAGAGTGGTGTTTGTGAAACAAGGCCAGATCCCGGAGGGGGGGACGGGTCTTTTATACAAAAGCATCTGTTTTGCTCTATGATGCCTGCACCTCTACTATGGGCTCCCAGCTCACTGCCCCCTGGTGAGAGTCGTTAGAAGGTAAGAGGTTGAGAGTCGTTAGAAGGTAAGAGTCGTTAGAATGTAAGAGGTTGAGAGTCGTTAGAAGGTAAGAGTCGTTAGAAGGTAAGAGGTTGTGAGTCGTTAGAAGGTAAGAGTCGTTAGAAGGTAAGAGGTTGAGAGTCGTTAGAAGGTAAGAGGTTGAGAGTCGTTAGAAGGTAAGAGTCGTTAGAGAGTCGTTAGAAGGTAGGTTGAGAGTCGTTAGAAGGTAAGAGGTTGAGAGTCGTTAGAAGGTAGAGGTGAGAGTCGTTAGAAGGTAAGAGTCGTTAGAGGTAAGAGGTTGAGAGTCGTTAGAAGGTAAGAGGTTGAGAGTCGTTAGAAGGTAAGAGTCGTTAGAAGGTAAGAGGTTGAGAGTCGTTAGAAGGTAAGAGGTTGAGAGTCGTTAGAAGGTAAGAGTCGTTAGAAGGTAAGAGGTTGAGAGTCGTTAGAAGGTAAGAGGTTGAGAGTCGTTAGAAGGTAAGAGTCGTTAGAAGGTAAGAGGTTGAGAGTCGTTAGAAGGTAAGAGGTTGAGAGTCGTTACAAGGTAAGAGGTTAAGAGTCGTTAGAAAGTAAGAGTCGTTAGAAGGTAAGAGGTTGAGAGTCGTTAGAAGGTAAGAGGTTGAGAGTCGTTAGAAGGTAAGAGGTTGAGAGTCGTTAGAAGGTAAGAGTCGTTAGAAGGTAAGAGGTTGAGAGTCGTTAGAAGGTAAGAGTCGTTAGAAGGTAAGAGGTTGAGAGTCGTTAGAAAGTAAGAGGTTGAGAGTCGTTAGAAGGTAAGAGGTTGAGAGTCGTTAGAAGGTAAGAGGTTGTGAGTCGTTAAAGGTAAGAGGTTAAGAGTCGTTAGAAGGTAAGAGTCGTTAGAAGGTAAGAGGTTGAGAGTCGTTAGAAGGTAAGAGGTTGAGAGTCGTTAGAAGGTAAGAGTACGTTAGAAGGTAAGAGGTTGAGAGTCGTTAGAAGGTAAGAGGTTGAGAGTCGTTAGAAGGTAAGAGGTTAGAGGTAGAGGTCAGAGTCGTTAGAAGGTAAGAGGTTGAGAGTCGTTAGAAGGTAAGAGTCGTTAGAAGGTAAGAGGTTGAGAGTCGTTAGAAGGTAAGAGTCGTTAGAAGGTAAGAGGTTGAGAGTCGTTAGAAGGTAAGAGTCGTTAGAAGGTAAGAGGTTGAGAGTCGTTAGAAGGTAAGAGTCGTTAGAAGGTAAGAGGTTGAGAGTCGTTAGAAAGTGAGAGTCGTTAGAAGGTAAGAGGTTGAGAGTCGTTAGAAGGTGAGGGAGAGCGTTGGAGAGTCGTTAGAGGAAGAGAGAGAGTCGTTAGAAGGTAAGAGGTTGAGAGTCGTTAGAAGGTAAGAGGTTAAGAGTCGTTAGAAGGTAAGCCGTTCTACAACATAGAAGATCATAGAAAATACCAGGAAATCCCAATGTCTATAATGTTGTAATTAGCTCACATAGTTGCTGTCACAAACTCCACCCATTTGTCACTGACCAATTGGATATTCATTTCCCAGTGAGCAAACCATTTCTGTACTTAACAGCATTCAATATGAAATCATTTTGATCCGGGTTTTTTTTTTCTTCTTTTTTTGGACATTATTTTATTTTTATTGACATTTGTTGTGGTCTACTTGTAGCTTTGACTTGTCTGGAAAATAAAATGTTAAAGCACCTCGTCGTGAGGCTAATTATAAATATAATGGGCTGGACATGCAGATCAATGAAAGTCAGATGAAAATGAAAAGTAGATTTTTGCTGAGGTCTCAGGACAGATAGGGTTTTTGAAGATTTCAACATTGTGTGCATGTGGTGGTGGGGGGGGGGGGGGGGGGGGGGGGGGGGTCCCAGTCACCATTATATCTGTTCTATATATATATATATATATATATATATATATATATATATATATATATATATATATATATACGTATACGTCATATATATATATATATCATATATATATATATATATACCTATATATATATATTACGTTACGGCCTTATTCTTATTCAATCTACACACAAAACCCCATAGATGACAAAGTGAAAACAGGTTTTATATACATTATATACGTAAGTATTCAGACCATTTGCTATGAGACTCTAAATTGAGCTCAGGTGCATTCCGTTTCCATTAATCATCCTTGACATGTTTCAACAACTTGATTGGAGTCCACCTGTGGTAAATTCAACTGATTGGACATGATTTGGAAAAGCACACACCTCTGGTCAATATAAGGTCCCACAGTTGACAGTGCATGTCAGAGCAAAAACCAAGTCATGAGGTCGAAGGAATTGTCTGTAGAGCTCCGAGGCAGGATTGTGTCGAGGCATAGATCTGGGGAAGGGCATCAAAAAATGTCTGCAGCATTGAAGGTCCCCAAGAACTCAGTGGCATCCATCATTCTTAAATGAAAGAAGTTTGGAACCACCAAAACTCTTCCTATAGCTGGCTGCTTGACCAAACTGTGCAATCGGGGGAGAAGGACCTTGGTCAGGGAGGTGACCAAGAACCCAATGGTCACTCTGACAGAGCTCCATAGTTCCTCTGTGGAGATGGGAGAACATTCCAGAAGGACAACCATCTCTGCTGCAGTCCACCAATCAGGCCTTTATGGTAGAGTGGCCAGACGGAAGCCACTCCTCAGTAAAAGGCACATGACAGCCCGCTTGGAGTTTTCCAAAAGGAACCTAAAGACTCTCAGACCATGAGAAACAAGATTCTCTTGTCTGATGAAACCAAGATGGAACTCTTTGGCCTGAATGCCGAGCATCATGTTTGGAGGAAACCTGGCACCATCCCTGTTTTCAGCGGAAGGGACTGGGAGACTAGTCAGGATCGAGGGAAAGATGAACAGAGCAAAGTACAGAGAGATCATTGATGAAAACCTGCTCCAGAGCACTCAGGACCTCCGACTGGGGCGAAGGTTCACCTTCCAACAGGACCACGACCCTAAGCACACAGCCAAGACAATGCAGGAGTGGCTTCTGTGGCAAGTCTCTGAATGACTTTTTTATTTATTTTATTTTACCTTTACCTTTAACTAGGCAAGTCAGTTAAGAACAAATTCCTATTTTCAAATGACGGCCTAGGAACAGTGGGTAAACTGCCTTGTTCAGGGACAAAACGACATATTTCGGTTACAAGTCCAACGCTCTAACCACTAGGCTTTGAGTGGTCCTGTCAGAGCCCGGACTTGAACCCGATCAAACATCTCTGAAGAGACCTGAAAATTGCTGTGCAGCAACGCTCCCCATCCAACCTGACAGAGCTTGAGAGGATCTGCAGAGAATAATGAGAGAAACTCCCCAAATACAGGTGTGCCAAGCTTGTAGCATCATACCCAAGAATACTTGAGGCTGTAATCGCTGCCAAAGGTGCTTCAACAAAGTACTGACTAAAGGGTCTGAATACTTACCTAAATGTCATATTTAAAAAAAAATGTTTGCTAAAATGTCAGAACCTGTTAACTTTGTCATTATATATTTGTATTACTTTATCAATATGTATGTATGTATGTATGTATGTATGTATGTATGTATGTATGTATGTATGTATGTATGTATGTATGTATGTATGTATGTATGTATGTTGTATGTATGTATGTATGTATGTATGTATGTATGTATGTTTGTTTGTTTGTTTGTTTTCAATGTTTTGGTGTCAAACTGGTGGCAGTTGTGACAGAAATCAGTAGTTGGAAGAATTGCAGAGTTCATTGAAAATAATTCCATTGTTGATTACATGCTTTTATCATTAATTAGGCTATTTCTTTTTAACCATATGGTCCATCTACTAGAACCTTACGGACAATATAGACACAGCGATAATAAATTAATAGTATATATGAATACATTTTTTTTATTTATTATTCAAATATAAATTACCAAAGTTACGATAGATTGCCTTAGATTTTCTGTTTAATTATCTAAATTACTGAAGATTCTTGAAAGGAATGACATGTTACCACACACACAACAGTATCTCTCTCCACCTCCCTGAGTGGCATTAACAGTGAGCTCTGTCTTTGTACGACACGTCAGAGAAAACAGAGAGATTTGCATTGAGTAGAACTAAAATGATTTTCTGTCATAGGGAATGTTGATACGGAACACTGAATGTCATACGGAACACTGAATGTCATACGGAACACTGAATGTCATACGGAACACTGAATTCATACGGAACACTGAATGTCATACGGAACACTGAATGTCATACGGAACACTAAATGTCATACGGAACACTGACTGTCATACGGAACACTGAATGTCATACGGAACACTGAATGTCATACGGAACACTGAATGTCATACGGAACACTGACTGTCATACGGAACACTGAATGTCATACGGAACACTGAATGTCATACGGAACACTGAATGTCATACGGAACACTGAATGTCATACGGAACACTAAATGTCATACGGAACACTAAATGTGTTCTATACGTTTGACATATTTTATCATCTGCATGTTTTACTCCTAATAAGCTCTTAACCAGAATCATAATATTCCTTAAAATGACTTGTTTTAATACAACCATTAAGAAAAACCCAGACACACACATGTTTGAAACACAGAAGGTATATTTGTTATCGATTTCGGGTCAAAACAGAACAATCCATCCTCACTAGAGGTTGTCATGCAACAGAAAAAGGGAGGTAGGAAGGTGTAGGGTAACTTTACCAAATTGTCCAGGTTTTTCCAGAAATCCAAATTGGAAGAATTCCTGGAATAAGTATGGAAATCTGGGAATAACTTTTTATCAGGATTTCTAGAAAACCTGGACATTTTGGGAATGTTACCATAATTTTGCAGTAGTGGAGCAGCAAATATTCCCCATCCAACCACCAGGGGGCAGTGACCCTGGAAGCCCATCCAACCACCAGGGGCAGTGACCCTGGAAGCCCATCCAACCACCAGGGGCAGTGAACCTGGAAGCCCATCCAACCACCAGGGGCAGTGAACCTGGAAGCCCATCCAACCACCAGGGCGCAGTGACCCTGGAAGCCCATCCAACCACCAGGGGTAGTGACCCTGGAAGCCCATCCAACCACAGGGGCAGTGACCCTGGAAGCCCATCCAACCACCAGGGGGCAGTGACCCTGGAAGCCCATCCAACCACCAGGGGGCAGTGAACTGGGAGCCCATAGTAGAGGTACAGTGCAGTACACATTGTGGGAAACTAGGGGTGCATTCCAAATAACATGTCCTTTCTCCTGAAGTGTGCACTCGGTAACACTTTATTTTAAGGGTCTGTAATAAATTATTTATAAGGCATTTATAAAGTGTGTGTTCGCCATGTATTAATCATTAATCCAACATTTGTAAACCATTTACTAATCACTAGTAAGGTCTTTTTGCAGCCCCTAATCTAAAGTGAGTGCTCTTTATGCTATAAATACTTTATAACATGGAGTGAGCAGTGTAATTTGTCACGACAAGATGGACATGCCGTTGGTAGACATTCCAGCAGTACCTGGTGATAGAACCAAACACACAACACAGGATGTTTAAGGAACTATATATACATGTCTGAATAACTAGCTTCCTGACACATGTGGGAGTCATGATTAATACATGGTGAGCAAACGGTTTATAAATGCCTCATTAATGGTTTATAAATGGTTTATTACCTACCCTTATATTACATTTTTACCTTGCGCTTATTCAGAGTCCTCTGGGCCTTGACGGTCACCAGTAGTGGAATCTATAGGGTATAGGGTGTTACTTGGAATGCAACCTCTAAGTGATCAGTGCCTTAAAACAATTCCACTATCTACTGCTCGATGTCTCGGTTAACACATTGAAAAGGAATGTATAACAGCACTGGAATAGAGATAATCAAGAACAGCACTGGGATAGAGATAATCAAGAACAGCACTGGAATAGAGATAATCAAGAACAGCACTGGGATAGAGATAATCAAGAACAGCACTGGAATAGAGATAATCAAGGACAGCACTGGAATAGAGATAATCAAGGACAGCACTGGAATAGAGATAATCAAGACCAGCACTGGAATACAGATAATCAAGACCAGCACTGGAATAGAGATAATCAAGACCAGCACTGGGATATAGATAATCAAGACCAGCACTGGGATAGAGATAATCAAGAACAGCACTGGGATAGAGATAATCAAGGACAACACTGGGATAGAGATGATCAAGAACAGCACTGGGATAGAGATAATAAAGAACAGCACTGGAATAGCGATAATCAAGACCAGCACTGGGATAGAGATAATCAAGAACAGCACTGGGATAGAGATAATCAAGACCAGCACTGGGATAGAGATAATTAAGACCAGCAGGGATAGAGATAATCAAGACCAGCACTGGAATACAGATAATCAAGACCAGCACTGGAATACAGATAATCAAGACCAGCACTGGAATAGCGATAATCAAGACCAGCACTGGGATAGAGATAATCAAGAACAGCACTGGGATAGAGATAATCAAGACCAGCACTGGGATAGAGATAATCAAGAACAGCACTGGTATATAGATGATGAAGAACAGCACTGGAATAGAGATAATCAAGACCAGCACTGGGATAGAGATAATCAAGAACAGCACTGGGATAGAGATAATCAAGGACAACACTGGGATAGAGATGATCAAGAACAGCACTGGGATAGAGATAATAAAGAACAGCACTGGAATAGAGATAATTAAGACCAGCAGGGATAGAGATAATCAAGACCAGCAGGGATAGTGATAATCAAGACCAGCAGGGATAGAGATAATCAAGACCAGCAGGGATAGAGATAATCAAGGTCAGCTGGGATAGAGATAATCAAGGTCAGCTGGGATAGAGATAATCAAGGTTAGCTGGGATAGAGATAATCAAGACTAGCAGGGATAGAGATAATCAAGACCAGCAGGGATAGAGATAATCAAGACCAGCAGGGATAGAGATAATCAAGGTTAGCTGGGATAGAGATAATCAAGACTAGCAGGGATAGAGATAATCAAGACCAGCAGGGATAGAGATAATCAAGACCAGCAGGGATAGTGATAATCAAGACCAGCAGGGATAGAGATAATCAAGACCAGCAGGGATAGAGATAATCAAGGTCAGCTGGGATAGAGATAATCAAGGTCAGCTGGGATAGAGATAATCAAGGTCAGCTGGGATAGAGATAATCAAGGTTAGCTGGGATAGAGATAATCAAGACTAGCAGGGATAGAGATAATCAAGACCAGCAGGGATAGAGATAATCAAGACCAGCAGGGATAGAGATAATCAAGTCCAGCAGGGATAGAGATAATCAAGCCCTTAGTGTGTTGTGCTCTGTGTCTGGCAGAAGGCAGGAGGGAGGGGGTTTGTCCCAAAGTGACAAACACACACAAGAGTGCGCAACGACGGCATGTCGGTGTGTCTTCTGTGTGCGGTCTGGTAGGTTGAAGTAAGAGCGCTGCTGAAGAGAGTAGAGCTATAAAATGGAACTGTTTTGTGATGGTTTTTTTTTGTGTTGTTTTGTGTACCATGCAGTGAGGTGTGTGACGATGTGGCTACTGTACTTCACTGCTCAGTGATGCGATAAAGTGTTAAAATAACTAACTTTAAATACTTATATGACATATTAATAATAAACAACACAAATGTATAATACTGTTAAAGTTTAAAGCCTGGACATGCACACAAACTGTACACATGCATACTGTACACACATGCACACAAAAACATACACATACACACACACTCAGACATACACACACACACACATACATGCATGCATACACTTGTGGAGGCTCAAATTATATAATGTGTTGCTACTGGTTTCATTGATCAAATGCATTATGGAATCAACTGATATAAATATTCTCGAATTTGCAACTTTTTCCCTTCCAATGCCGAATTTTGGAATCTCAACATTCCATCTTGGACAGATATGGGACAGACGGTTTCCAAAGACAAGTCAATATCATTTCTTTCTTTCTTTCCCTTTCAATCGATTCCTCTCCAGTACTGTGTTATAATCATCTTCAATGACAAATTAAATTAAAACCACAATAATGAAAATAAGTAAATACAAGTAAACAACATGAGGAAAACAATATTATGTACAAAAAAAATAATAACAATAAAACATTTAAATTAATCAATATAACAATACATTTAACATCAGTAATAAAAACCCAATGGGATCTTCAACAGCTTTCTTTTCCGCAGTGAAAGATCATATATCAGAAACATCACAACTTCCTTCCATGGCCCAGTCCCATGTTCCCTCTATGAACAAACGGTCAGAGCAAACAACACATCTACATGATACTGCCTTCTGAATGCAACAAGAGTTATAAAGACAGATAGATATACTTGCCTATTCATTTCGTATAATGTCATATACACATGTATATACACATAAATATGGATAGAAAAAGTGGAAGTGGATTGGAGGAGCTGTGCCTTAATTGGAGGGAAACAGAATCTATGGAACAGAATGATTAGAACACAGATGACACGTGCATGGTTCTCAGGATGGAATGTTCCCATTAACTTTCTTCCCCAAAATCCCAGATTTTGTAAAAATGGTAGACGGACTTTCTGACGTTGTGAGGCAGCGGAGCTCAGCGGAATTCCATCCCATTCTTCCAGAAGTGAGACAGTAAAGCACATCGGACAACGGCTTGTTTTTTGTATTCTCAGTTGTCGTATCATCTTCTGAATAATAATGTATGCATGTCCCTTCTTTCCTTTAAGAAAAAGTAACGTAAAATGATGATGATTTTTGCTTTATCTCCTTTTAAAACACTTCCTCCATCTTGTACACCAAAAATATATGAGTGATGAGAACCATCATGCACTAATTGGAGTTACTATTTCCATAGCAATCGGGGTGGGCGTGGCAGGCCAGGTGGGCGGGCGGGGTTAGAACTGGGAGGCGGAGCTGGGGTCACACTGGAGTAGCCGCACGATAGAGGGATCACTTTTGGCACCTTTAATGAACTCTTCCAGTGACAGTTTACCTGGGGGGATGGAGAGAAAAGGGAAATGGGGAAGTGCGAGAGAGAGAGAGAGAGAGAGAGAGAGAGAGAGAGAGAGAGAGAGAGAGAGAGAGAGAGAGGAGAGAGAGCGAGAGAGAGGGGGAGATGGAGAAAGAGAGTGAGAAAAGGGAGAGAGGGAGGTGGGGTGGAGAGGGAGGGAGAGAGAGAGAGAGAGCGAGAGAGAGGGGGAGATGGAGAAAGAGAGTGAGAAAAGGGAGAGAGGGAGGTGGGGTGGGGTGGAGAGGGAGGGAGAGAGAGAGAGAGAGAGAGAGAGAGAGAGAGAGAGCGAGAGAGAGAGAGAGAGAGAGAGAGAGAGAGAGAGAAAAGGGAGAGAGGGAGGTGGGGTGGAGAGAGAGGGAGAGAGAGAGAGAGAGAGAGAGAGAGAGAGAGGGGAATGTTAAAAGGGGAACAGAGAGGGGGAAGAGAAAGAGATAGGAGAACAGGAATAGAGAGAGAGTAAAGGGAAGAATTGAAATAGTCACACAAACACTGCTCAGACACTCTCAAAACTGTAACATGACAGTGATCCCCACACATTCTCCCCCATCCCTTGCCCCCCCCCCCCTCTCTCACCATCATTATTGAGGTCCATCTGTCTGAAGATCTTGTCTGTTCTCTTCTCCGGCGTGGCCTCATCCTCCGGCATCTTCATCACAGATGACACCATCTTATAAATGGCCTGAGGAGAGAGGGAGGGAGCAAGTAAGTGAGGGAGGTAGGAAGAGGGAGGGAGGTAGGTAGGGAGAGAGGGAGGGAGGGAGGGAGGTAGGTAGGTAGGTAGGTAGGTAGGTAGGTAGGTAGGTAGGTAGGTAGGTAGGTAGGTAGGTAGGTAGGTAGGTAGGTAGGTAGGTAGGTAGGTAGGTAGGTAGGTAGGTAGGTAGGGAGAGGGAAAGGGAGAGGGAGGAAGGTAGGGAAAGGGAAAGGGAGGGGGAGGTAGGTAGGTAGGGAGAGGGAGCCACTTCTTGTTTTTAGCTGATAGGAGTGGAACCTGGTGTGGTCCTCTGCTGCAAACAGAAGGACCGATGAGTTGTGCGTTCCGAGATGCTGTTCTGCACACCACTGTTGTACTGCGCCGTTATTTTCCTGTTTGTGGCCCGTCTGTTAGCTTGCCCTGTTCTTGCCATTCTCACCAATTAGCTGTTTTCCTCCGCAGGACTGCCGCTGACTGCATGTTTTTTGTTTGTCGCACCGTTCTCAGGAAACCCTAGACAATGTCGTGCATGAAAAGTCCAGGAAGCCAGCTGTTTCTGAGATCCTGGATCCGGCATACCTGGCACCGACGATCCTACCACGCTCAAAGTCACTTAGGTCACTAGTTTTGCCCATTCTAAACGTTCAAATGAACAGTAACTGAATTCCTGGATGCCTGTCTGCCTGTTTAAATTAGCAACTACGGACGTGTGACTCACTGTCTGTAGCAGTGATCATTTTCGGTGAACGGAGTGGTGTACCTAACAAATTGGCCAGTGAGTGTAGGATAGTAATAGCAATAGTTAAATAGGATAGACCTTGACTAGAATACAGTATATACATATGAATTGGGTAAAACAGTGTGTAAACCAGTGTTACATGACTATGTACATAGGGCAGCAGTCTCTAAGGTGCAGGGTAGAGTGGTAACACGCTAGTTTCAGTGTCTGAGGTTCAGGGCAGGATACTGGGTGGAGGCTGGCTAGTGGTGACTGTTTAACAGTCTGATGGCTTGGAGATAGAAGCTTTTTATCAGTCTCTCTGTCCCTGCTTTGATGCACCTGTACTGTCTCCTCCTTCTAGATGATAGCGGGGCTGAACAGGAAGTGGCTCGGGTGGCTGAGGTCCTTGATGATCTTCTAGATGGTAGCAGGGTGAACAGGCCGTGGCTCGGGTGGCTGAGGTCCTTGATGATCTTCTTGTGCTTCCTGTGGCACCGGGTGCAGTAGATGTCCTGAAGAGCAGGCAGTGTGCCTCCGATGATGAGTTGGGCTGACCACACCACCCTCTGGAGAGCGGACGGTGCAATTGCCGTACCAGGCGGTGATACAGCCCGACAGGATGCTCTCAATGGTGCTTCTATAGACGTTTCTGAGGGTCTTAGGGGCCAAGCATAATTTCTTCAGCCTCCTGAGGTTGAAGAGGAGCTGTTGCGCCTTCTTCAACACACTGTCTGCGTGAATGGAACATTTCAGGTTGTCCAGTGATCTGCACTTAGAGTAACTTGAAGCTTTTCACCCTCTCCACTGTTTAAAGTGTAACTTCCTTCTCCCTCTCTCTCTCTATACCTAGCTCTCTCTCTCTCCACCCCCTTCATCACCCCTCATCCATCTCTCTCTCTCTCTCTCAATCCCGCCATTCCTCAGTGATAATACCTTGGCCTCTCCCTCTCCTCTCATCTCTTCCTCTCCTTGCCCCCCCTCCCTTCTCCTCTCTCCTTTTCTTATTTCCTCTCTCTCTCTCCTCCTTTCCTCTCTTTCTCTCTCTCTCCTCCCTCTCCTCTCCTCCGTCTCTCCTCTCCTCCGTCTCTCCTCTCCTCCGTCTCTCCTCCTCTCATTCAGCAGAGCAGAACCTCAGTGAGACCAGAGATAATCCCAGTATTCTGCACACTCAGGGATAAACCCTGGTTAAATTTAACTCACTAATCCTGGAGCACACAGCACTTGCAAACATACTGCTCTCAGTACAATACAGAACCATCTCTTGCTTTCTTTTCCCCATTTTCATCTATTCTCTCCACCCGTTCTCCTTCTCTTTCTCAAACTTTCCCTATGTCTATGTACCCCAATCTGTCTCTTTCTCACTCTCTGTTGTAACTGTCTCCTCAGCTAAACTGGTAAAGACTTCCCAGTTCCAAGAAAACATTTGAAAGAACACACAATCACGTAATTCCCGACCCAAAATAATGAATGACCAACCCTACGTAACCTCTTTACTGGCCAGCTAATGAAACAATGCTGATGTCACAGGTGTGGCTAATTGCCTTCCCACTGGGCAAACACTGATTGAATCAATGTTGTTTATACGTAATTTCAATGAAATTAAGTTGAACCAATGCAGAATAGACTTTGAATTGACGTCTGTGCCCAGCGGGGCTACAATCGAGCCTGAAATTTCATTGGTTCAATTGACAATTAAAAAATGTAAAAAAAATGTGTTTCTCTCTGTTTGTGGTGTGGCCACCCACAGGAGGGGCTGCAGTCCAGAGGTGTGGCTGTTTCCGGGGAGCATTGGGGAAAATGGATTGATGAGGGAGACTGAATATGGATGCCTGCCTTCCTGGCATGGACCACCTCCCCTGCCTTTTTTAGCTCCTTTGACTGTTTTGTTAGTGTCATTTTAAATGGTGTGGAAAATGTTCCCTGAGCCAGCTGAAGAATGACTCCTGCTGAAAAAGGTGAACTAACCATACCCAAATTCTGTATTAAATGCTGACCCTGGTCCTGTTGTCTTTGGGTCTCTACTTCACTCTGCCTGCTCAACCTAGATCCTAAGAATCTGTCCCTTTCCACCACTTGACACTAGCATCTCTAACAACCATGCTGACAGCAAACTATGCAACGGTCAGCTGTTCCTTCTATTGGATTGTACAGCAAAAAATCTCCCCACTAGGGGGCAGACTTCTTCACTTCTATCTGTCGATCTGAGAATCCTTTGCATTGTTTGTCCAGATGTGTTTTTTTTTAACATATGACAGCATTAGTCCTAATCCCTTATACAGGGATGGTTACGGGGTGAAAGTTTTTAGTAGAGTTGTAGCAGTAAGATGGTGGATGCAGTTAAACCAATCAAGCGATGAGGTTCCTTAAGGTTAAAGCGTTCAGTACAGTTCGATAGTAATACACTAACGGTCAAAAGTTTTAGAACACCTACTCATTCAAGGGTTTTTCTTTATTTTGTACTATTTTAATACATTGTAGAATAATAGTGAAGACATCACAACAAGAATGCGCAAAGCTGTCATCAAGGCAAAGTGTGACTACTTTGAAGAATCTCCAACATAAAATATATTTTGATTTGTTTAACACTTTTTTGGTTACTACATTATTCCATATGTGTTATTTTACAGTTTTGATGTCTTCACTATTATTCTACAATGTAGAAAAATAGTCAAAATAAAGAAAAACCCTTTAAAACGTTTGACCGATAGTGTACAATAAACAGATTAAGCTTACAGTGGTTGCAGCTGTTAAACTAGTTGTTGACATGCTTTTGGGTTCATTTTAAGGTTAAAGGTTTTAATACAGTAGGATAGTAGTATATTTAAGCAATATGGCCTGAGGGGGTGTGGTATATGGCCAATACACCACGGCTAAGGGCTGTTCTTACATACCAGGTGATGCAGAGTGCCTGGATAGTCCTTAGCCGTGGTATATTGGCCGTGGTATATTGGCCATATACCACAAACCCCAGAGGTGCCTTATTGCTATTATAAACTGGTTACCAATGTAATTAGAGCAGTAATAATGTATGTTTTGTGTCACACCATATGGTCTCATATACCACCGCTTTCAGCCAATCAGCATTCAGGGTTCGAACCACACAGTTTATAATACAAAACATATAAAGCTTTACTCTTGTACTGGATATTTTCAGGATGTCCAAATGGTCAATGACCCGTAATTCTCAGAATAAAAGGGACAATACTAGTCTCACGCCATACGACAGAGGGTTGAACTCATAATTCTGTTAACACTCTCACTTCCTAAACGCCGACGTTGCAAGATTCTACTTTATTTTCTATCTAAATACAAAGTTGGAATCACCCAGGTCATGGTTTAAAAAAAGGCTTATTTTCCCGAAAGTTACATTATCTTTTTTTTGCGTGATAATCTGGCCAATGACACGTAGAGCAGGGTGGTGATGACTGCCCAGTACATCACTGGGACCGTGCTGCCACCCATCCAGAACATCTACTACTTGAAAGTACGAGCTGTTTTCTCCCTTACCATCTGGCCGACAGTAAGGGAGTGAACAGCTCGTAGCTGGGGGGGGGGGGGGGGGGGGGGGGGGTCCTTGATTATGTGTGGGGTCCAGGGGCGAAAATCTGATATCAACTTTGGAGGGGACAATTACATTACATTTTCTCAAGAGCAATTCCTGAGGGGGACACCAAAAGTAGTGCTGTAACACATAGCCTACGTTTAATATGGTAAATGTATATTGAGGAACCAAAGAAATAAGGTGTTTGCCGTACTCCTAACTACTGGTACCCAAAACTACACAACTAATCACAACAGCAATACCATTGCCTTTAACAAATCTTAGTTCAGTCACCAGTTTAAGTTGAGAGTGGGGGTATCCATGGCATTTTCCAATTATGTTCCTATTTTACAAGTAAAAAAAATTGAGAACCTTTCATAATGTTGCCAAACAAAGACTCAACAAACTTACCTGAGACTCCCTGTCTCTGCCAGTCTGTCCCTGCATATCTGTCCCCAACTCTGCTGTCTGTGTGCCATCTGTTGCCTGCTCTGCCTAATGACATCATTGTGAAACATTCCATTAGCATTTCACTTCTTACTTATGAACATTTTATCAACTAGTCTGAGATATTAGGCTACTAGGGTTCTTACTTTGCGTTTTGGTGTACTGAAAAATACTCTGATGTCCGTCTTTTTTCTGCCATTTTTCTGCCATTTTTCTACCTGGTTGGCTACACACACACAGTATGTAGGTTATTTACAGTAGGAGATGGGCTTCTATCATCTTATCTTCTATCATTCTATATGGGCTTCGATCTAAAAGGTAGCTAGCAAATGTGAAACGGATTGCAGTGACAAGAGTTGACAGCTGTATGAGTTCACCATTTACACAACATATGCTGCAACCTTTTGTAATTTTAATCGTTTGCTTCATATTGGCTGGCTTCCAACAATAGCTTAATTTGCAAAGCTAGCGAGCACCAATTCAGTGGTGTTTGCTATAATCTTTGCTACCCGGGTTAAATAAAGGTGAAATAAAATAAATAAATAAAAGTTCCCTTGCGACAATTTAGCTTTTGCAACGAGACCATTAAATATATTTAAAACAATGGTAGAAGAGAGTGTAGTTCTGTTCAGTTTATCGCTAACCTTATCACAGGGACTTTGAAGCACTAACTTACATGCATGCTGATCTTGGAATACATTGACGATAGCAAAGATTCCATCTTTGACGAGGCCACATAAATGGAATAGGTACTAGCTAGCTTAATAGTTAATATTTGCGCGCTAGCTCTGCATATTCAGCTAGTGTGTGTGTGCGCGATTGACTGGATGAACCTCACAGCAGTTACGTGCAAACTAAGGAACTGGCTGTGGATCGAACCATTGTGAGGCAAAGGGCGGGGGGGGGTCGCAATCTTTTGAAACTTAAAAACGCGCTATTAAGTGTCTATTATCAGCACAATTGCTTTCATTGCGTATTATTAATATTATTTAAATTACATAGTTATGTTTCATTGATATATTGGGGGGGACAAATCATATTTTTCCCAGGATGGGGGGGTCGTGTCCCCCCCGGGATTTCCGCCCCTGGTCGGGTCTGTCACCCTATGGGCCCTAGTGAAAAGCAGTGCACTATATAGGGGATAGGGTGCCATTTGGGATGCAAACCGTACTCTAAAAGTTCATAAAAGTAGTTCCGGATCCCAGCTAGTACAGCTCGTAGAGACAACACAATGCTACAGTAGGCTAAGCTAGCAATGAACAGTTCACCTCTGTTACATTTGCCATCTTAGTGCTAAACAATTTCAGCCACCAAAAAATAAATAACTGTTTTCTCTGTTTCTCCTGTAGGATCTCCATCCCTTCATCATGACTGGTGTGTCTATTCTCCTGTAGGATCTCCATCCCTTCATCATGACTGGTGTGTCTATTCTCCTGTAGGATCTCCAAGTCTTCATCATGACTGGGGTGTCTATTCTCCTGTAGGATCTCCAAGTCTTCATCATGACTGGTGTGTCTATTCATCAATTAATCAAATTCAAATGTAATTTATAAATCCATTTTTACATCAGCAGTTGTCACAAAGTGCTTTACAGATACCCAGCCTAAAACCCCAAAAAGCAAGCAATGCAGAGGAAGAAGCATGGTGGCTAGGAAAAAACTGCCTTGATAGGCAGGAACCTAGGAAGAAACCTAGAGAGGAACCAGGAGGAAGAATTTATCCACATTTAAATGAGAAACATTGATTACTAAAACAAGCTGGGCAAGCTTGAGCATTTATTACTAAAACGAGCTGGGCAAGCTGGAGCAGAAACTGAAGTGGACCTTCTCACCTGTACGACCTCCACCAGGACTACAAATCCCATGTCTCACCTGTACGATCTCCAGCATCTCATCACGGCTGATGTACCCATTCCCATCCAGGTCATACATGCTGAAGGCCCACTTCAGTTTCTGCTCCAGCTTTCCCCGTGACGTGACACTCAGCGCTATGATGAACTCCCGGAAGTCGATGGTGCCATCGTTGTTGGTGTCGAACGTTCGGAAGACGTGCTCGGCGAACTTGGAGGCATCTCCGTACGGGAAGAAGTTGGCGTAGATCTTCTTGAACTCCTCCACGTTCAGGTTGCCGCTGGGACAGTCCTTCAGAAAGCCCTAAGGAGAGCGAGAGAGAGAGAGAGAGAGAGTGTGAGAAAGAGAGAACTCAGAGAGAGATAACAGAGAGAGAGAGAGAGAGAGTGTGAGAAAGAGAGAACTCAGAGAGAGATAACAGAGAGAGAGAGAGAGAGAGAGAGAGAGAGAGAGAGAGAGAACCGAGAGAGAGAGAGAACAGAGAGAGAACAGAGAGAGAGAGAGGAGAGAGAGAGAACTGAGATAGAGCGAGAACAGAGAGAAAGAGAGAGAGAGAGAACCGAGAGAGAGAGAGAACAGAGAGAGAACAGAGAGAGAGAGAGAGAGAGAGAGGAGAGAGAGAGAACTGAGATAGAGCGAGAACAGAGAGAAAGAGAGAGAGAGAGAACAGAGAGAGAGAGAGAACAGAGAGAAAGAGAGAGAGAGAGAACAGAGAGAGAGAGAGAACAGAGAGAGAGAGAGAGAACAGAGAGAGAGAGAGAGAACCGAGAGAGAGAGAGAACAGAGAGAGAACAGAGAGAGAGGAGAGAGAGAGAGGAGAGAGAGAGAACTGAGATAGAGCGAGAACAGAGAGAAAGAGAGAGAGAGAGAACAGAGAGAGAGAGAGAACAGAGAGAGAGAGAGAGAACAGAGAGAGAGAGAGAACAGAGAGAGAGAGAGAGAACAGAGAGAAAGAGAGAGAGAGAGAACAGAGAGAGAGAGAGAGAACAGAGAGAGACCTTTTGTAGCCCTCGTTCCATTGCCAACACCAGCAGATGTTGACATCATTCTCTGAAAACAGACTTTATGTCCAGCATTCATCAAGTTTCAAGTTTTATTAGTCGTATTTACAGTATACACACAGTACACACCATCCAACCAAATGTTTACTTACAGGTTCCTTCTCAACAACTAAACAACAATAATCAAATCAAATGTATTTATACAGCCCTTCTTACATCAGCTGATATCTCAAAGTGCTGTACAGAAACCCAGCCTAAAACCCCAAACAGCAAGCAATGCAGGTGTAGAAGAACATATAAAATATAAGACGAGGAACTTAAAGTAAATGGCTCAGTAGAATAGAACATTTTTAATATAAATAGAATAAAATAATACAAATTTGAGTACAAGTATAAATCAAATCAAATTTTATTTGTCACATGCTTTGTCGTATACAGGTGTAGACTAACAGTGAAATGCTTACTTATGGGTCCTTTTCGATGTGCAGGGGTACGCGATAACTGAGGTAGCTTTGAACATATATATACAGTGCCTTCAGAAAGTATTCAGACCCCTTGATTTTTTTCCACATTTTCTTACATTACAGCCTTATTCTAAAATGGATGAAAACAAAAAAAATCCTCATCAATCTACACACAATTCCCCATAGTGACAAAGTGAAAATAGGTTTTTAGAAATTTTTGCAAATGTATTAAAAATTAAAACAGAAATAAACTTATTTCATAAGTATTCAGACCCTTTGCCATGTGACTCAAATTGAGCTCAGGTGCATCCTGTTTCCATTGATCATCCTTGAGATATTTCAACAACTTGATTGGAATCCACCTGTGGCAAATTCAATTAATTGGATACAATTTGGAAAGGCACACACTTGTCCTATATAAGGTACCACAGTTGACAGTGCAAGTCAGAGCAAATACCAAAGTCATGAGGTCGAAGGAATTGTCCGTAGAGCTCCGAGACAGGATTGTGTCGAGGCACAGATCTGGGGAAGGGTACCAAAAATGTCTACAGCACCATGTCTATATACAGGAAGTAGAAAGTAACATCCCTAAGAACACAGTGGCCTCCATCATTCTTAAATGGAAGAAGTTTGGAACCAACAAGACTCTTCCTAGAGCTAGCCGCCCGGCCAAACTGAGCAATCGGGGGAGAAGGACCTTGGTCAGGGATGGTCACTCTGACAGAGCAAAGTTGGTGGTCATACGCACATCCTTAAAAACATAGGTGCTGGGCTAATAAAGAATACTAGTATAGAACAACACACCGACAGAGCTCCAGAGTTCCTCTGTGGAGATGGGAGAACCTTCCAGAAGGACAACCATCTCTCTACCAATCAGGCCTTTATGGTAGAGTGGCCAGACAGAAGCCACTCCTCAGTAAAAGGCACATGACAGCCCGCTTGGAGTTTGCCAAAAGGGACCTAAAGGACTCTCAGACCATGAGAAAAAAATATTCTCTCGTCTGATGAAACCAAGATTGAACTCTTTGGCCTGAAGGCCGAGCATCATGTTTGGAGGAAACCTGGCACCATTCCTACGGTGAAGCATGGTGGTGGCAGAATCATGCTGTGGGGATGTTTTTCAGTGGCAGGGACTGGGAGACTAGTCAGGATCGAGGGAAAGATGAACAGACTGGGGCGAAGGTTCACCTTCCAACAGAACAATGACCCTAAGCACACAGCAAAGATAACGCAGGAGTGGCTTCGGGACAAGTCTCTGAATGTCCCTGAGTGGCCCAGCCAGAGACCGGACATGAACCCGATCGAGCATCTCTAGAGAGACCTGAAAATCAATCAAATGTATTTAGAATGCCCTTCTTACATCAGCTGATATCTCAAAGTGCTGTACAGAAACCCAGCCTAAAACCCCAAACAGCAAGCAATGCAGGTGTAGAAGCACGGTGGCTAGGAAAAACTCCCTAGAAAGGCAGGAACCTAGGAAGAAACCTAGAGAGGAACCAGGCTATGAGGGGTGGCCAGTCCTCTTCTGGCTGTGCCGGGTGGAGATTATAACAGAACATGGCCAAGATGTTCAAATGTTCATAGCTGACCAGCATGGTCAAATAATAATAATCACAGTGGTTGTCGAGGGTGCAACAGGTCAGCACCTCAGAAGTAAATGTCAGTTGGCCTTTCATAGCCGATTAATAGCTATGCAGCAACGCTCCCCATCCAACCTGACAGAGCTTGAGAGGATCTGCAGAGAAGAATGGGAGAAACTCCCCAAATACAGGTGTGCCAATCTTGTAGCGCCATAGCCAAGAAGACTCAAGGCTGTAATTGCTGCCAAAGGTGCTTAAACAAAGTACTGAGTAAAGGGTCTGAATACTTATACAAATGTGATATTTACGTTTTTTATTTGTAATAAATTAGCTTAACAAATTTTTTAAAATACTGTTTTTGCTTTGTCATTATAGGGTATTGTGTTCAGATTGATTAGGGAAAAAAACTATTTCAGAAATTACAGAATAAGCCTGTAACCTAATTTTTTTTGAAAAAGTCAAGGGGTCTGAATACTTTCCGAAGGCACTGTATAGGGGTAAAGGATGGATAATAGACAGTAACAGCAGTATACTGTAGGTAGGGGTAAAGGATAGATAATAGACAGTAACAGCAGTATACTGTAGGTAGGGGTAAAGGATAGATAATAGACAGTAACAGCAGTATACTGTAGGTAGGGGTAAAGGATAGATAATAGACAGTAACAGCAGTATACTGTAGGTAGGGGTAAAGGATATATAATAGACAGTAACAGCAGTATACTGTAGGTAGGGGTAAAGGATAGATAATAGACAGTAACAGCAGTATACTGTAGGTAGGGGTAAAGGATATATAATAGACAGTAACAGCAGTATACTGTAGGTAGGGGTAAGGTGACTAGACAACAGGATAGATAATAGACAGTAACAGCAGTATACTGTAGGTAGGGGTAAAGGATAGATAATAGACAGTAACAGCAGTATACTGTAAGTAGGGGTAAAGGATAGATAGACAGTAACAGCAGTATAATGTAGGTAGGGGTAAAGGATATATAATAGACAGTAACAGCAGTATACTGTAGGTAGGGGTAAGGTGACTAGACAACAGGATAGATAATAGACAGTAACAGCAGTATACTGTAGGTAGAGGTAAAGGATAGATACTAGACAGTAACAGCAGTATACTATAGGTAGGGGTAAAGTGACTAGACAACAGGATAGATAATAGACAGTAACAGCAGTATACTGTAGGTAGGGGTAAAGGATAGATAATAGACAGTAACAGCAGTATACTGTAGGTAGGGGTAAAGGATAGATAATAGACAGTAACAGCAGTATACTGTAGGTAGGGGTAAAGGATAGATAGTAGACAGTAACAGCAGTATACTGTAGGTAGGGGTAAAGGATAGATAATAGACAGTAACAGCAGTATACTGTAGGTAGGGGTAAAGTGACTAGACTACAGGATAGATAATAGACAGTAACAGTAGTATACTGTAGGTAGGGGTAAAGGATAGATAATAGACAGTAACAGCAGTATACTGTAGGTAGGGGTAAAGGATAGATAATAGACACTAACAGCAGTATACTGTAGGTAGGGGTAAAGGATAGATACAGTGCCTTGCGAAAGTATTCGACCCCCTTCAACTTTTCGACCTTTTGCCACATTTCAGGCTTCAAACATAAAGATATAAAACTGTAATTTTTTGTGAAGAATCAACAACAAGTGGGACACAATCATGAAGTGGAACAAAAGTTCTTGGATATTTCAAACTTTTTTAACAAATAAAAAACTGAAAAATTGGGCGTGCAAAATTATTCAGCCCACTTAAGTTAATACTTTGTAGCGCCACCTTTTGCTGCGATTACAGCTGTAAGTCGCTTGGGGTATGTCTCTATCAGTTTTGCACATCGAGAGACACATTTTTGCCCATTCCTCCTTGCAAAACAGCTCGAGCTCAGTGAGGTTGGATGGAGAGCGTTTGTGAACAGCAGTTTTCAGTTCTTTCCACAGATTCTCGATTGGATTCAGGTCTGGACTTTGACTTGGCCATTCTAACACCTGGATATGTTTATTTGTGAACCATTCCATTGTAGATTTTGCTTTATGTTTTGGATCATTGTCTTGTTGGAAGACAAATCTCCGTCCCAGTCTCAGGTCTTTTGCAGACTCCATCAGGTTTTATTCCAGAATGGTCCTGTATTTGGCTCCATCCATCTTCCCATCAATTTTAACCATCTTCCCTGCCCCTGCTGAAGAAAAGCAGGCCCAAACCATGATGCTGCCACCACTATGTTTGACAGTGGGGATGGTGTGTTCAGGATGATGAGCTGTGTTGCTTTTACGCCAAACATAACGTTTTGCATTGTTGCCAGAAAGTTCGATTTTGGTTTCATCTGACCAGAGCACCTTCTTCCACATGTTTGGTGTGTCTCCCAGGTGGCTAGTGGCAAACTTTAAACAACACTTTTTATTGATATCTTTAAGAAATGGCTTTCTTCTTGCCACTCTTCCATAAAGGCCAGATTTTTGCAGTATACGACTGATTGTTGTCCTATGGACAGAGTCTCCCACCTCAGCTGTAGATCTCTGCAGTTCATCCAGAGTGATCATGGGCCTCTTGGCTGCATCTCTGATCAGTCTTCTCCTTGTATGAGCTGAAAGTTTAGAGGGACGGCTGGGTCTTCGTAGATTTGCAGTGGTCTAATACTCCTTCCATTTCAATAGTATCGCTTGCACAGTGCTCCTTGGGATGTTTAAAGCTTGGGAAATCTTTCTGTATCCAAATCCGGCTTTAAACTTCTCCACAACAGTATCTCGGACCTGCCTGGTGTGTTCCTTGTTCTTCATGATGCTCTCTGCGCTTTAAACGGACCTCTGACACTATCACAGAGCAGGTGCATTTATACGGAGACTTGATTACACACAGGTGGATTCTATTTATCATCATTAGTCATTTAGGTCAACATTGGATCATTCAGAGATCCTCACTGAACTTCTGGAGAGAGTTTGCTGCACTGAAAGTAAAGGGTCTGAATAATTTTGCACGGCCAATTTTTCAGTTTTTAATTTGTTAAAAAACGTTTGAAATATCCAATAAATTTCGTTACACTTCATGATTGTGTCCCACTTGTTGTTGATTCTTCACAAAAAATTACAGTTTTATATCTTTATGTTTGAAGCCTGAAATGTGGCAAAAGGTCGAAAAGTTCAAGGGGGCCGAATACTTTCGCAAGGCACTGTAATAGACAGTAACAGCAGCCTATTTTGTGTGTGAATGTGTGTGTAAGTGTGTGTGTTGGTGTATGGCGTCAGTATGCATGTGTTGGGATGTCAGTGTAAGTATGTGTCAGTGTGTTGGGTAGAGTCCAGTGTCTTTGCAAGAGAGTTAGTGCAGTGTGGCTCAGTTGGTAGAGCAAGGTGTTTGCAATGCCAGGGTTGTGGGTTCAATTCCCATGGGGGACCAGTACGGGCGGGGGGGGCAAAAAAAAATGTATGCAATGTAAGTTGCTCTGGATAAGAGTGTCTGCTAAATGACTTAAATGTAAAAAAGGGTCAGTCCAGGTAGCCATTTGATTAGCT
Source organism: Salmo salar (assembly GCF_965601325.2). Classification (NCBI taxonomy): domain Eukaryota; kingdom Metazoa; phylum Chordata; class Actinopteri; order Salmoniformes; family Salmonidae; genus Salmo; species Salmo salar. The sequence continues at coordinate 42,477,370 of NC_138317.1, forward strand.
ATGTAGCAGTATTGTTTAGTAGTCTTATGGCTTGGGAGTAAAATCTGTTCAGGGTCCTGTTGTTTTTAGACTTGGTGCACTGGTACCGCTTGCCATGCGGATGCAGAGAGAACAGTCTATGACTTGGGTGCCTGGAGTCTTTGACACTTTTTTGGGGGGCCTTCCTCTGACACCGCCTGGTGTAGAGGCCCTGGATGGCATGGAGCTCGGCCACAGTGATGTACTGGGCCGTATCATCGCCCTCTGTAGTGCCTTGCGGTCGGGTGCCTTGCAGTTGCCGTACCAAGAGGTGATGAAGCCAGTCAAGATGCTCTCAATGGTGCAGCTGTAGAACTTTTTGAGGATCTGAGGCCCCATGGCAAATTCTTTCAGCCTCCTGAAGGGGAAGAGTCGCTGACATGCCCTCTTCACGACTGTGTTGGTGTGTGTGGAGCTTGTTAATCCCATAGTGATGTGAACACCGAGGAACTTGAAGCTCTCGACCCAAATCCACTACAGCCCCGTCGATGTGAATGCTCACCCCTCCAATTTCCTGTAGTCCACAATCAGCTCCTTTGTCTTGCTGACGTTGAGGGAGAGGTTGTTGTCCTGGCATCACACGGCCATGTCTCCGACGTCCTCCTTATAGGCTGCCTCATCATCGACGGTGATCAGGCCTAGCAACTTGGTGTCGTCAGCAAACTTAATGATGGTGTTGGAGTCGTGTTTGGCCACGCAGTTGTTGGTGAACAGGGAGTACAGGAGGGGACTAAGTACACACCCCTGAGGGGCCACCGTGTTGATGGTCGGCGTGGTGGATGTGTTGTTGCCTACCCTCACCACCTGGGGGCGGCCCATCAGGAAGTCCAGGATCCAGTTGCAGAGGGAGGTGTTCAGTCCCAGGATCCTTAGCTTAGTGATGAGCTTCGTGGGGACTATGGTATTGAACGCTGAGCTGTAGTCAATGACCAGCATTTTCACATAGGTGTTCCTGTCCGGGTGGGAAAGGGCAGTGTGGAGTGCGATTGAGATTGCGTCATCTGTGGATCTGTTGGCACGGTATGCGAATTGGAGTGGGTCTAGTGTATCCGGGAGGATGCTGTTGATGTGAGCCATGACCAGCCTTTCAAAGCACTTCATGGCTACCGCCGTGAGTGCTACGGGGCGGTAATCATTTAGGCAGGTTATCTTTGCTTCCTTGGGCACAGGGACTATGGTGGTCTGCTTGAAACATGTAGGTATTACAGACTCAGTCAGGGAGAGGTTGGTCCGCGCATGCTTTGAGTACACCTCCTGGTAATCCATCTGGCTTTTTGACCTGTTTAAAGGTCTTTCTCACATCGGCTACCGAGAGCGTTATCACACAGTCATCCAGAACAGCTGGTGCTCTCGTGCATGCTTCATGCTTCAGGCATTTAGCTCGTCTGGTAGGCTCGCATCACTGGGCAGCTCGCGTCTGGGTTTCCCTTTATAGTCCGTAATAGTTTTCAAGCCCTGCCACATCCGATGAGCGTCAGAGCCGGTGTAGTAGGATTCAATCTTAATCCTGCATTGACGCTTTGCTTGTTTGATGGTTCGTCTGAGGGCACAGCGGGATTTCTTATAAGCATCCGGATTAGTCTCCCGCGCCTTGAAAGCGGAAGCTCTAGCCAGTAGCTCAATGTGGATGTTGCCTGTAATCCATGGCTTCTGGTTGGGATATGTATGTACAGTCACCGTGGGGATGACATCATCGATGCACTTATTGATGAAGCCGATGACTGAGGTGGTATACTCCTCAATGCCAATGGATGAATCCCGGAACATATTCCAGTCTGTGCCAGCAAAAAAGTCCTGTAACATAGCATCCGCGTAATCTGACAACTTCCGTGTTGAGAAAGTCACTGGTACTTCCTGCTTTAGTTTTTGCTTGTAAGCAGGAATCAGGGGGATAGAATTATGGTAATATTTGCCAAATGAAGGGCGAGGGAGAGCTTTGTATATGTCTCTGTGTGCGGAGTAAAGGTGGTCTAGAGTTATTTTTCCTCTGGTTGCACACCTCCGTCCATTCTAGAGGGATTTAGATTTATATAGTCCTGATTATCTGTCATAGGATATTGAGGGAGAGAGGTTAAAATATCTTATACTGTAGACACAAGGTGCCATTTAAAGAGCTGATTATTCCAGTATGTATCCTATCAGTAGTGGTTTCCCTGGATACTCCAGTATGTATCCTATCAGTAGTGGTTTCCCTGGATATTCCAGTATGTATCCTATCAGTAGTGGTTTCCCTGGTTAATCCAGTATGTTTCTTACTAGTAGTGGTTTCCCTGGTCTGAAAATGCTTAATGGGCAATAGAGTAATATGATGAACACCTTAGGAATAAGGTATCTCTGTCTGTCTGCTGTCACCTTCTACCACTATGTTAGGAATAAAGTCTCTCTGTCTGTCCGCTGTCACCTTCTACCACTATGTTAGGAATAAGGTCTCTCTGTCCGCTGTCACCTTCTACCACTATGTTAGGAATAAGGTCTCTCTGTCTGTCCGCTGTCACCTTCTACCACTATGTTAGGAATAAGGTCTCTCTGTCTGTCCGCTGTCACCTTCTACCACTATGTTAGGAATAAGGTCTCTCTGTCCGCTGTCACCTTCTACCACTATGTTAGAGTTATGATTACGGTGTGTGTGGGTATGTGTCTGTGAGTTTGCGTGCGTGTGTGTGTATACTGTCTACTGACCTTGTACCACTCCTGTAGTTCGTGGTCGGAGAACTCGGTGTTCTCTCTCAGGTCCTGAAGCATCTCTGGCCGCAGCTTGCTGTTCTGTTTCCCCATGGCAACGATGCAACACCGTGGCGAAACACACTTGGTCTCTGAGACAACCTCAGCGATGGACTACAGCGGCAACAACAACTACCAGGTCCCTGGTCACAACCTGCCAATCACAGAGAAGAGAGAGAGAGAGAGTGTGCGTGAGCAACCAATAACAGACTAGAGCGAAAAGGCCAGCAACCAATTAAATCAGGAAGCAATCTGAAACCAAATAATGAATTAGATAAGTGTCTATGGGCTGTAGCCATGACAACTGGTGTATGCCGTCCAATCAAAGGTCAGAACCTACAGTTGTAGAGAGACAGCCAAAGATCAGTGACCAATACAAGGCTACCTACCTACTGTATGTAATGTCTTCCATTACAACAAAAGTCAGTCAATTAAAAAATCTGACACTTTGATCCTAGGATTCTGTGTAGCAACATCATGTAGTGTTTTACGCAAAATGCAATGGTATTACAACCACTGGACGAAAAGGTTCAATATCAGGGGATATCTTTATCTATATATTTCCAGATATCTGACATGTTATTCGATATATGGAGTAGACATGCATGTCCTTAGCTTCATCTACGGAGCTAGGACATTCTACACAGTGGGAAAGTTTCTACAAGTATCCAAAGCGGACCACAGAAACATCCCTGCTACCCTATGAGTCATCATTTACATCATATTCAGTAGTAAGGCAAGTTTTGAGGACATGCTCAATAAGTTAACAAGGCAGACATCATCATCATCATCATCGGAAAGGCAGACATCATCATAATTTAATCCAAGTTGCTATTTCCAAAGAACATCTCTGCTATTTCTGTAAAAAAATAAAATAAAATGCAGCATAGCAAATCCAGAGCTCCAATCACAACACCTGTTTTCTGTAGAGATGCAAACGTAGGACAATCTTGCAAAAATATATGCCTGCCCTGTTTGTTACGGACGGTGGATGCCGATTGGGTCGTCGTCAACGGTCCCTCACAGTACAGATCCAATGTGGTGATAGTGTTGGTCTGTGATTCCCCCTCCAAACTGTCAACGTATAAAATCACCAATCAAAATTGTGTCGATATTGCAAGAAAATATAGTTATTTCACAAGGTAGCTATAGAGATCGGCTTCATTCCTGACGAGAAAATGAACTGGAACATGCCAGCCAAGTCGGTAGTTAGCTAGCTAGCTAAGTTAGTTAGATAGCTTATATTAACCAGTAGTACAAAATATGCCTAAACATTTTAAAACGTTAGCTGTCACCACGCCCACAAATTGGGGAAAACAAACATTCCATCCCATGCACCCCCATTGTAAAACAGCCAACTTTGTCAAACATTTTTTTGTTATACAGAAATTACAAAAATGCAGAAAAGCTGCTGTGTTGTTCAATGTACATGTAACCAGGTCAAAAAATCCTGACCAACGGATGGCAATGTAAGGAAATCGCGCCTGCGAGAAGAGCCCTGCATTTGAAAAGGATAACGTTTTTTGCCAATGGGGTAACCTAGGTAACCACAGGTTGTTTACCCCACAGGCGGGCTTCTATCTAATACCGACTGTGAATAGCTAGATAGCTAGCCCTACTGGCTGCTGGCAAAATTATTAACAAACGTGTTAAGCTACCTTACAGTGCTTTCAGATTGTGGTTTGCGAGCGCCATTATCCAGATGGATTATAGCTAGTGTCTGAAAGAATAATACGGATTTAATATTTGTAAACTTATTGAGCATGTCCTCAAAACTCAAGTAAGCATCAGAAACGGTGCCATTTAATATTAGGGAGGACAATGATTTGTTTTATAAGCATGGCCTTATTTCTATTACAGCATATTGGATGACTGTCATTCATATTCCGTTCACCCAGTTCAATGTAACATCAATAGGTTTAGGCTACTACATGATACTAGAATGTTCCCTATAACCATCATGAGGTTGCTACAACCTAGCCTATGAATTTACAACGTAGGTTCACACAGGTCGAGATATATATTTTTTGTAATCAAGATGACAGATAGTGACACATTCAATACCGCCTTGCACATTCTTGCCTGCATCTAGCTGATCTAGGGTGTAATTATTAGTCCAACAGTTGCAAACAGTTTCTATTGGACAAAATTCATGTATGTTTTATTCCCATTTCATTACGTTTGCTTCCGTTAAATTTAAGAAAGGTTTTTCAACAGAATCGGTGGAATGAATACACCACTGATCACACGCAAACACAGTTCACTTTCATAACAGCCACATACAAACAGCATGATCACTTTCACAGCAGCCACGTACAAACAGCATGATCACTTTCATTGCAGCCACGTACAAACAGCATGATCACTTTCATAGCAGCCACGTACAAACAGCATGATCACTTTCATAGCAGCCACATACCAACACAGTTCACTTCCATAACAGCCACATACAAACACAGTTCACTTCCATAACAGCCACATACAAACACAGTTCACTTTCATAGCAGCCACATACAAACACAGTTCACTTTCATAGCAGCCACATACAAATAGCACTTTGCTCATTGTAATTCCTTCTTGCATCTACATACTCTTCTCCTCTCTCACCATTTCCCTTCACTTGTGGACTTCAGTGCACAACACATTAGCTGTCTGTTACCAGGCGAAAAAACCTTTCCAAGTCAAATCTTCATATCATAACCACTAACCGCTACACACAGCCTACATCGTTGTCACCATATTAGGTAGCTACAGTAATATTATAGTCAACATAGCCAATAGAACTAACGCATTAGTAAATCCGCTACAATCATGCAGTACAGTTAACAGTAAGCAACAGTTAAGCAGTTACACCGGCGGGCGCCGGTGGCAATGAATTAATACAACCAAAAGCTTACTTTGACTTAGAAGGGTCCCAGTGTTCGATAGCCATAGCCAGCTAGCTAACATGGCATCCCTCTCTGTTTGAGCCGGGTGTTTGTATAGGCTAAACTAGCTAGCTACATTCACTTGCTAAGTAAGGGAAAGTAAAAAAAAAATACTACAAAATATAACTTCCTCTAGAAGTTGTCATAATTACTGTGTCAGTCTATGGAAGGGGGTGAGAACCATGAGCCTCCTAGGTTTTGTATTGAAGTCAATGTACCCAGAGGAGGATGGAAGCTAGCTGTCCTCCAGCTACACCACGGTGCTACCCTACAGAGTACTGTTGAGGCTACTGTAGACCATCACTGCAAAACAGTGTGTTTTAATCAATTATTTGATGACCTGAATATATTTAATATAGTTTTATCCATAATTTTTTTTCTCATGGATTTCACTGAAGAGGATGGTCCTCCCCTTCCTCCTCTGAGGAGCATCCACTGATCAAATAGCATATCAAGATCCAGATATGGACCTCAGCCAGGAGAAGCATATCTGGAATCAATATAGCGTCATACCTTAATAAACGTGCTGAGAAAAAACACAGATATGCAATGTATACAGTCAGTATTTGTCAACAGGAAGAGAGAAAATAGGACGTGACATATCTCAGGATATTGAATGAGTCCATATCCGACCCATAGGCAATGTCCATGAGTGATATTCGGAATAATCCCAATATGAAATATGTCTAAAAGACACATCTGGATTCAGAGTGTCAGGATCCACACAACTCTAAATATACATTGGACATGGTCTATATTCTGCAGAATATCAAACACATGTCATGTAAAGGACATCCACTGATATGGATCCTTTTCCACCCAGTGAAATGTACAATGCATTCACGTTTAGCAGTGTTTTTATCTCATGTGCAACAGTTCATTTTCTGTTCTCTCCTATTTAACTTGTAACTATTTAGTATGCAGGGCTTTCCAACACTCACTCACACTACAGGCTCAAAACAATTCACAAGCGTTCGATAATCCTAAACGTCAACGTTGAGCCTCCACTATGACGTCAGTGAGACAGACTGGGTTTATCTGTGGTCAGCTGTGTGTTTAATATGAGTCAGAGAAGAGGAGAGGAGATCCACTAATCTCTACCTCATCTGAACCATGCAATACCAGACAGTAGCCTATATCACCACCTATTAGATATATAGTCTATATCTCTAGCAGTCTTTTAACCAGCTGTTAGATATATAGTCTAGCAGTCTTTATTAAATCAGCTGTTAGATATACAGTCTATATCTCTAGCAGTCTTTAAATCAGCTATTAGATATATAGTCTATATCTCTTAATCAGTATCAACATCCCAAGCAGCTTCCTGGCTCCAAATCAATGGTCTTGACTAAGCAGATCAACCAACTAGACAAGAACAGCTGAAGTGAACATACTGGACATCATAATGTGTGTGTTTATGTGTGTGTTTATGTGTGTGTGTGTGTGTGTGTGTGTGTGTGTGTATAATGTACTGTACGTGTTCACATGTGTGTGTGTACAGTACACGTGAGCATGTGTATCACATATGTGTTTCAGTAATGTACTGTACGCGTTGCGTCTGTGTGTGTGCCTCTGTCTCTGTCTCTCTCTCTCTCTGCCTCTGTCTCTGCCTCTGTCTCTCTCTCTGTCTCTGCCTCTGTCTCTGTCTCTCTCTGCCTCTGTCTCTGTCTCTGTCTCTCTCTGTCTCTGTCTCTGTCTCTGCCTCTGCCTCTCTCTCTGTCTCTGCCTCTCTCTCTGTCTCTCTCTGCCTCTGTCTCTGTCTCTCTCTGTCTCTGCCTCTGTCTCTGCCTCTGTCTCTGTATCTGTCTCTGTCTCTGCCTCTGCCTCTGCCTCTGCCTCTGTCTCTGCCTCTGTCTCTGCCTCTGCCTCTGTCTCTGCCTCTGTCTCTGCCTCTGTCTCTGTCTCTGCCTCTGTATCTGTCTATCTCTCTGTCTCTGTCTCTGCCTCTACCTCTGTCTCTGTATCTGTCTATCTCTCTGTCTCTGTCTCTGCCTCTACCTCTGTCTCTGTCTCTGCCTCTGTATCTGTCTATCTCTCTGCCTCTGCCTCTGTCTCTGCCTCTGTCTCTGCCTCTGTCTCTGTATCTGACTCTGTCTCTGCCTCTGTCTCTGCCTGCTTGTTTTTAGATTTGTCAAGTACAATTGACTGTTGAACGCAGCTCTTTTTGGCCGCAGCAAGCACCCTTATGCACTCAGACGACACGTCCCAACTGGCACCTTATTCCCTGGGAAACCTACAGGGCTCTGGTCTAAAGTAGTGCACTATGTAGGGAATAGGGTTCCATCGGGCTCTGGTCTAAAGTAGTGCACTATATAGGGAATAGGGTTCCATAGGGCTCTGGTCTAAAGTAGTGCACTATATAGGGAATAGGGTTCCATTTGGAACGGAGTCATCTCAGCTATCTGCACAAAGAACTACTACCAGCATTGCCTTGATGTACATAGCTCTACGGCAGATTCCCGCCAATCCATTGAGACTTAGAAAGAAGTGTTTGCAGTACAATACTAAAAGGCTGAACAGTAGGGGGTCTATTATCTATTGTTAGCTCCAAACATACTGCAAGCCAGCACAGAGAGACAGGGTTTTCTGAGATGCAGTTCTTTAGACCTTTAGCTGTGCACAATAGGAAGCAGTAAGGTCTATAATCATCTCATTTATTTGCTTTGAAAGAGCGTAGGACGGTGTGATTTCAGTGCCAACAGAAAAAGGCTCTTCAGAACAGCAGGGGAGTGTTTGGAGCCCACACACACACACACACACACACACACCACACACACACACACACACACACACACACACACACACACACACACACACACACACACACACACACACACACACACATACACACATACACACATACACACATCCCATATATATATATACACACACACACACACACATATATCACACACACACACACAAATACACATATACACACATATACACACACACACACATATACACACACACACACATATACACACACACACACATATACACACACACACACACACACACACATATACACGCACGCACACACACACACACACACACACACACACACACACACACACACACACACACACACACACACATACATTTTGGAGAGTCAGTACCTGCCGTAATTAATAACCGAGCCTCCCACACCATCTTAGTGTCAGTAAGCAACATACAAGGCTCTTTTTTCGGCTTGCGTTAAGGAGGAGCTAGTTTGTTGGCAATTTTCACTTGTTAAAGCAAGCGCTCTGCTATTTTCAAACTGTTGCTCAAGAATTGGTCATTTACCTGTCTTATATATCAGCTCCCTTGCGCTCAGATGGGAAGTGGAAATATTGTCGGTGTGTCCTTAAAAACTGTGATGCAAAATTATAATTTCAGCAACTAGGTCACAGTCTCATGTCAGAATTAGACGTTCATCCGTGTTTCTCAAACGTCTCATTTCGAAGTTGTTGCAAACGTCACATTTTGAAGGTTAGGGTTAAGTTTAGGCATTAACTCTGAATGGTTAAGGTAAGAGTTAAGGTTTGGGATAGGCCTAAAACAAAAAAAATCTCAAAAAAACATTTCTATCGCTTGATTCAAACTTGCAACCTTTGGAATTAGAGGCAGATGCTTTACGCCCATCTGCCATCCCCATCCACAATGACCTAGCAAAACCCAAACCTAGTTGAAGGTAACAGAGCTCACTGTTGCCACTAGTAGCCGGTTTCCAAGTCATCTCCCGACGTCCTCAGACATGGATGGACTTCGAATACTGACTTGTATCACCAGTGATCTGGCTGAATTTCAGACAGCGATGGAAGGGATATTTAAGACCAAACAGCGGGAATGCAGCCTATTTAGCTGTGCTGCACACTGCCCATATGAGCATGGGAACAAGAGAAATGTGCTTTTCGTGCCTGTATACTTCCTATTTAGAAACATCGGCAGTCCTCTCAATTAAGGATATTTTTTGTTGTTGGTCCAGCCCAATTCAATAGCGAAGTAATCAAGACTGCTGATAAAGGGTTTGGCTCGTGAGACAGCTTAGAAATGTGAATCACCAAAACTTTATTTAAAAGATTAAGTTAGAGAGGAGTATAACAGCGAGCTGACATTCCCTTTTAATCTACTGTATGTATTGTAGGTGTATAAACCCCCCCCCCCCCCCCCACACTCTAAAAATAAAAGATTCCTGGAGTATCCTTTAGGGGTTCTTCAAATTGAAACTGTGGGGGGAACCCCTATAAGTTCCTCTAAAAATCCTTTCTTCTTAGGGCTAGGGTCTATTTTCCTGAATATCCGCCTGACTGACAACACCACAACACTAATAAACCAAATAGGAATAAATAGGAATAAACCACAACACTAATAAACCACAACTTGTTAGGGCTAGGGTCTGGTTTCCTGAATTTCCGCATGACTGACGTGCCCAAAGTAAACTGCCTGTTACTCAGGCCCAGAAGCCAGGATATGCATATAATTGGAACCATTAGAAGGAAGATACTTTGAAGTTTGTAGAAATGTTAACATAATGTATGAGACTATAACACAATAGATATGGTAGGAGAAAATACAAAGAAACACCAAACAGATCTTTTTTTTTTTTAGATCCCAGGCTCTTATAATGGAAAGTTATGGGTCCTATGCAATTCTAGCTCCCAGATTGCAATTCCTATGGCTTCCACTAGATTGTTTCTTCCAAAACTAGTAAGAATTTGGAGTTTTGGTACAAAGAGTCTCAGTGGAAAATCAGTTTGTTCGCGCGCGAGATAGAGGACGCGTGCCTGCTAATTTTACTTTTCTATTGAAAATACTTCTTTCCGTATGAAATATTATAGTTTAATTACATTTTAGGTTTCCTGAGGATTAAATAGAAAAGTAGTTTGACTTGTTTTAACAAAGTTTAGCGGAATGTTTTTGGATTCATTTGTCTGCATGTTGAACGAGCGGATTACTAAAATCGATTGGCGCCAACTACACTGACTTTTTGGGATATAAAGAAGGATTTTATCAAAAAAAACTACCATTCATGTTGTAGCTGGGACCTTTGGCATTGCAAACAGAGGAATATTTTCAAAAGTAAGTGATTTATTGAATCGCTATTTGTGATTTTATGAAGCCTGTGCTGGTTGAAAAATATGTTGATGTCGGGCACCGTCCCCAAACAATCGCATGGTATGCTTTCGCTGTAAAGCCTATTGTAAATCAGACAATGCAGTTAGATTAACAAGAATTTAAGCTTTTAAATAATATAAGATACTTGTATGTTCATAAATGATTAATATTACGATTATTAATTTGAATTGCACACCCTCCAATTTCACCAATTTTGTCAACATCCCTAACAATTTTTAAAAGGGTTCTTCAAAGAACATTTTGAATAAACCTTTTTAACCCACCCTCCCATTTTATTATTATTATTAATAATAATATGCATAACAATAACAACAATAACAACAATAACACAATATTTTAGAGTTCTCAGTGTTTATTATGATTTTAGTGGCAAAGCAGATTTGTTTTAAAATACAATTAAGTCCAATGGGTATATCCTCTGGCATGGTGATGTTATTGTGTTGGGTATATCCTCTGGCATGGTGATGTTATTGTGTTGGATATATCATCTGGCATGGTGATGTTATTGTGTTGGATATATCATCTGGCATGGTGATGTTATTGTGTTGGGTATATCATCTGGCATGTTGATGTTATTGTGTTGGGTATATCCTCTGGCATGGTGATGCTATTGTGTTGGGTATATCATCTGGCATGTTGATGTTATTGTGTTGGATATATCATCTGGCATGGTGATGTTATTGTGTTGGGTATATCATCTGGCATGTTGATGTTACTGTGTTGGGTAGTATATCCTCTGGCATGGTGATGTTATTGTGTTAGATATATCCTCTGGCATGTTGATGTTATTGTGTTGGATATAACATCTGGCATGGTGATGTTATTGTGTTAGATATATCCTCTGGCATGGTGATGTTATTGTGTTAGATATATCCTCTGGCATGTTGATGTTATTGTGTTGGATATATCATCTGGCATGTTGATGTTATTGTGTTAGATATATCCTCTGGCATGGTGATGTTATTGTGTTAGATATATCCTCTGGCATGTTGATGTTATTGTGTTAGATATATCCTCTGGCATGGTGATGTTATTGTGTTTTTGTTGATCCATAGCTGGAAGGATTTTGCACTGCGTCGTGATCAAACAGGTTTCCTGTTATATTCATCAGAGGTGAAGGGAGGTTGAAGTCTGTGAATCCCAACAATTGTAATTATAGATAATTACAGATAATTGCACATGACAGTAATCGTACCTTGGTTTTTGGTGTAAATGTGAATAAAAAAATAAAAAAACAGTTTTGATAATGGTTTTCATACACACACCATGCCCATAATGTACAGGCCTACGGGGTATTTCATGAAGGGGTAAGGGAAGACGATGGCACATGTGATCTGCATAACATACCAATACTAACATACCTTTGTATACCTCCCTGTCTGAATACCTGCAGAAACACACACACACACACACACACAAGTGAGCAGTTCAGTCATCTGCACCCAATACAGCTAGCCATTAACGTATAATTACAGCCTACATATTCTTACCTCTTTGTTGATTGATATCCATTGAATTGTGTCCATTTTCTGTTTTTAGAAAGATTTGCACAAATATGAAAAGATAGATGGTATCATCATAAAACAATATCAATTTAGATCATAACAAGGGACAAACCTTACCTTAAACTGAGATCTTTACATTTTTCAGTTAAGTTCCTGCAACTGCTGTCTTCCAAATGTTCCAGTTAGGCAGTTATGTTCCTGCAAGAACCCCACTCACTTTTTGAAAATCTTCCTCTGATTTTGTCATCCAAAGGGTCCCAGCTATAACATGTAGTGTCGTTTTGTTAGATAAAATCCTTCTTTATATCTAAAAATGTCTGTTTAGTTGGCGCCATCGATTTGAGTAAGCCACTCGTTCAACTTGCAGAAAAAGGAGTCTGAAAATCTACCCCTAGACCTTGTTTTAACAAGTCAAGTTACATTTCTATTTACTCCGCAGATACCCTAAAATGTAATCAAACTATAATATTTCTTACGAAAGAGGTATGTTCAATAGGAAACCAATTTTAGGAGGTGAGTCTTGTCTTCATGGCACGCGCAAACAATAATTTCCAAACCTGTACTAAAACTGATGTTTCTTATTCGTTTTTAAAGTTACAAGCCTGAAACCTTGAACATTGACTGCTGACACCCTGTGGAAGCCATAGGAATTGCATCCTGGGAGCTAGAATTCAGTATGGTCCTATACTTTCCATTGTAAGAGCATGGGCTCTTCCGGTTGGCTTTTCTTTGGATTTTCTCCTACAATATCTATTGTGTTATATTCTCCTTCTTTATTTTAACATTTCTACAAACTTCAAAGTGTTTTCTTTCCAATGGTACTAATTATATGCATATCCTGGCTTCAGGGCATGATGATAACATCACATAACTTATTGTTGTTGACATATTTTCTTTCAGTTGATAAATCACAAATGCCTTCACAGCTATAGCATCTCAACGAGCATTGTTCTTAGATCATAAATCAACCATCACAGAACCATCAGAGAAACAACACATCTCTCAACCAAATCAATCAATCACATTTATTTTATCAAGCCCTTTTTTCATCAGTTATGCTGATACAGATACAGATACCCAGACTAAAAACCCAATGTGCAAGAGGACATTAAAACACTCCCTGGAAGGAAGAAACCTAGAGAGGAACCAGCCTCCCTAACAGAGCTATGGGCCAAAGATTATTCAAAAAATCCTAATCAGAACGTTATTGTCATGGAACACTTGGTGCCAACTTGGAGGATAGTTTGCCCAATATTGATGTATATGTGTTTGGACTTGTAACTATTTATTAGAGAGAGAGAGAGAGAGAGACAGAGAGAGAGAGAGAGAGAGAGAGAGAGAGAGAGAGAGAGAGAGAGAGAGCAAGTGAGAGAGAGAGAGCGAGAGAGAGACAGCGAGAGAGCGATAGAGAGAGAGAGAGAGAGAGAGAGAGACAAGAAAGAGAGAGCAAGAGAGAGAGAGAGAGAGAGAGAGAGCGAGGAGAGCGAGAGAGCGAGAGAGAGCGAGAGAGCGAGAGAGAGAGAGAGAGAGAGAGAATGACAACAAATGGAGCATGGTGTTTCAGTTTGTGAGTTTTGGCTTCTAGTAACAGCATGACACAGCCACACACACATAGTATGGAGTGATTTCAGTGCCAACAAAAAGAGGCCCTTCAGAACAGCAGGGGAGTGTTTGGAGACACACACACACACACACACACACACACACACACACACACACACACACACACACACACACACACACACACACACACACACACACACACACACACACAATACCACACACACACACACACACACACACACACACACACACACACACACACACACACACACACACACACACACACACACACACACACATATATACACACACACACACACACACACACACGCACACACACACATATACACACACACACACACACACACACACACACACACACACACAAACAGCCACATAATTCTGCTTACATGGTGTTGACTACATCACATTCTGAATGACCTTTCCACTCTCTACCTTCCTTGCTTTGATCTACTTGTGTTTCCTTCATGTTTCTCTCTCCAGTCTAATGAACTGGTCACTGCACAGCATTCCTCATAGTACTCAGACCGGGAAGATGCACAAATACACCTCTCTTTCTCTTTTCACCACACTCCTTTTTAATTCCCTTTTGCCTCCCTTCATCTCTCCATCCCTCCTTCCATCTCTCCATCCTGGTACTTAAAGAACAAATCGCCCTCCCAGGACAGGCACATGGACACATAATAGCAGATAGACAGACAGACACCACACATCAAACATCTGTTCCTGTGTCTAACATCTGCTGATCCTATAGAGAGAAAGGGATGGAGGACAGAGGGAGGAGCGAGAAGGAGGGAGGAGAGAGAGAGAAAGAGAGGGAGGAAAGAGGGAGGGGAGAGGAGGGAAAGAGGGAGGGAGAGAGAGAGGAAATAGGGAGGAGAGAGAAGGAGAGGGCAAGGAGAGAGGAAGGAGATAGGGGGAGAGAGGGAGGAAAGCGGGAGGAGAGAGGAGGGAAATAGGGAGGAGAGAGAAGAAGAGAGCGAGGAGGGAGTAAGGAGAGAGGAAGGAGAGAGGGGGGAGAGAGGAGGGAGAGAGGGGGATCAAAGAGAGAGAGAAGGAGGGACTAAGGAGAGGGGCAGAGGCAGTGTGAGAAAAAGGAAAGGAAATGGATGAAGGGGAGGTGTTGAAAAAGAGGGAGGATATGGCTGAGAGTAGAAGAGAGATAAAGAGAGGTTATCGCAGAGAGAAGAAGGAGATAAAGAGAGGTTATCGCAGAGAGAAGAAGAGAGATAAAGAGAGAGGTTATCACAGAGAAAAGAAGAGAGATAAAGAGAGAGGTTATCGCAGAGAGAAGAAGAGGGATAAAGAGAGAGGTTATCGCAGAGAGAAGAAGAGGGAAAAAGAGAGAGGTTATCGCAGAGAGAAGAAGAGGGATGAAGAGGGAGGTTATGTAAGATAGTGAGACAGTTGGAGGGAGGGAGGGAGGGAGGAATGGAATAGAAGGCTAGAGGTGAGAAAGAGGGAGGGAGGGAGGGAGGGAGGGAGGGAGGGAGGGAGGGAGGGAGGGAGGGATGGAATAGAAGGATAGAGGTGAGTCCCAGTACACACACACCTGACTCCTCTCCCAGTACACACACACCTGACTCCTCTCCCAGTACACACACCTGACTCCTCTCCCAGTACACACACCTGACTCCTCTCCCAGTACACACACCTGACTCCTCTCCCAGTACACACACCTGACTCCTCTCCCAGTACACACACACCTGACTCCTCTCCCAGTACACACACCTGACTCCGCTCCCAGTACACACACACCTGACTCCTCTCCCAGTACACACACACCTGACTCCTCTCCCAGTACACACACACCTGACTCCTCTCCCAGTACACACACCTGACTCCTCTCCCAGTACACACACACCTGACTCCTCTCCCAGTACACACACACCTGACTCCTCTCCCAGTACACACGCCATTGACAATTGTCTCAAATGACGTAATGTTTCCCATTCTGTATATAGTGGTATTACATATAATATCAGTGATATAGTGGTATTATATATAATATCAGTGATATAGTGATATTAAATATATAATATCAGTGATATAGTGGTATTATATAATATCAGTGATATAGTGGTATTATATATAATATCAGTGATATCGTGGTATTATATAATATCAGTGATATAGTGGTATTAAATATATAATATCAGTGATATAGTGGTATTAAATATATAATATCAGTGATATAGTGGTATTATATGTATAATATCAGTGATATAGTGATATTAAATATATAATATCAGTGATATAGTGGTATTATATATAATATCAGTGATATAGTGGTATTATATCATATCAGTGATATAGTGGTATTATATAATATCAGTGATATAGTGGTATTAAATATATAATATCAGTAATATAGTGGTATTATATATAATATCAGTGATATAGTGGTATTATATCATATCAGTGATATAGTGGTATTATATATAATATCAGTGATATAGTGGTATTATATATAATATCAGTGATATAGTGGTATTATATCATATCAGTGATATAGTGGTATTATATATAATATCAGTGATATAGTGGTATTATATATAATATCAGTGATATAGTGGTATTATATATAATATCAGTGATATAGTGGTATTAAATATATCATATCAGTGATATAGTGGTATTATATATAATATCAGTGATATAGTGGTATTATATATAATATCAGTGATATAGTGGTATTATATATAATATCAGTGATATAGTGATATTAAATATATAATATCAGTGATATAGTGGTATTATATAATATCAGTGATATAGTGGTATTATATATAATATCAGTGATATCGTGGTATTATATAATATCAGTGATATAGTGGTATTAAATATATAATATCAGTGATATAGTGGTATTATATATAATATCAGTGATATAGTGGTATTATGTATAATATCAGTGATATAGTGGTATTATATATAATATCAGTGATATAGTGGTATTATATATAATATCAGTGATATAGTGGTATTATGTATAATATCAGTGATATAGTGGTATTATATAATATCAGTGATATAGTGGTATTATATATAATATCAGTGATATAGTGGTATTATATATAATATCAGTGATATAGTGGTATTATATAATATCAGTGATATAGTGGTATTATGTATAATATCAGTGATATAGTGGTATTATATAATATCAGTGATATAGTGGTATTATATAATATCAGTGATATAGTGGTATTATATAATATCAGTGATATAGTGGTATTATATGTATAATATCAGTGATATAGTGGTATTACATATAATATCAGTGATATAGTGGTATTATATAATATCAGTGATATAGTGGTATTATATAATATCAGTGATATAGTGATATTAAATATATAATATCAGTGATATAGTGGTATTATATATAATATCAGTGATATAGTGGTATTATATAATATCAGTGATATAGTGGTATTATATAATATCAGTGATATAGTGGTATTAAATATATAATATCAGTGATATAGTGGTATTATATAATATCAGTAATATAGTGGTATTAAATATATAATATCAGTGATATAGTGGTATTATATATAATTTCAGTGATATAGTGGTATTAAATATATAATATCAGTGATATAGTGGTATTATATAATATCAGTGATATAGTGGTATTATATATAATATCAGTGATATAGTGGTATTATATAATATCAGTGATATAGTGGTATTATATATAATATCAGTGATATTGTCACGTCCTGACCAGTAAAAGGGGTTGTTTGTTATTGTAGTTTGGTCAGGGCGTGGCAGGGGGTGTTTGTTTAGTTTTTTCTGGGTTTAAGTTCTGTTTTCTATTTCTATGTGGTTTTTCTAGTTTTTCTATGTCCATCTTAGTTTTGTCAATGACCTCCAATCAGAGGCAGCTGTTTCTTGTTATTTCTGATTGGAGGCCATATTTAGTTGTGTGTGTTTTCACTTGTGTTTGTGGGTGGTTGTTTCCTAGTATAGTCTGAGCAACTTACGGGACTGTTTTCGTCGTTTGTTTTGTGTAAGTTTTTTTTTTTTTCCTTCAATAAATACGAAGATGAGCAATATACCCGCAGCATATTGGTCCGATGATTTTTCCTCTTCAGACGACGAAGTTTGTGACAGATATAGTGATGATGTAACGGTTGTCTTCATGAATGGACCAAGGCGCAGCAGGTATGTGAATACTCATGGTTATTTATTACCAAAAAAAGAGTAAAGCATCCACTTGAAAAAACAATGACGGTGACAACAGTAGCAGTTTTACAGGCTATACACGCAGTGTAAAAACAACCACCCACAAACTCCAGTGACAAACAACTCCTACATATATGACTCCCAATCAGGAACAACGATTCCCAGCTGTTCCTGATCAGGAGTCACAAGACACACAAGACTGCCACATCCTGACCCCCAAACTACTACAACAGCTCCATCTGCTGGTCAGGACGTGACAGATGACCTCTCTCCCTTTCTCTGTTGACTTTTCTCTCTTTCTCCTCTGACCTCTCTCTCTGTCTCTCTGTCTCTCTGTTGATAGAATCAAATAGGACAGAGAAAGAGGGAGGAAAAGAGAGAGAGCGAGAGAGAGAGAGATAGAGGGAAAGGATGAGAATAGAAGATAGACAGATGCTAGAATGATGAGGGATTGCGAGGAAGAAAGAAGGGGAAGTAGATTAAAGGGAGGTGTTCTAAATAAGAATGGGGCCAGGTCCTTGGATCTCTACTGTTCTGTCCTGTCTGTCCTAGTGAGAATACTAGACACATTTAGAGCTCTCACAAGGCCCAACCAGAATAGATCACATGCTGGCACACACACACACACACACACACACACACACACACACACACACACACACACACACACACACACACACACACACACACACACAAAGCAAATGAAAATATCCTATGTGTCCAACAGGGACCACTGTCAATCTAACAAACCCCCAGTGACTGTTATGGCCCCTGTGTGTGTGTGTGTGTGTGTGTGTGTGTGTGTGTGTGTGTGTGTGTGTGTGTGTGTGTGTGTGTGTCAGTCAGACGTCCTTATCGTTGTCCTAAGTGGAAGAACAACAGCGTTTCATCTAAACGTACTATCTCACCCTGACAGTCAGATGTCCTTATCGTTGTCCTAAGTGGAACCCTATTCCTACGTTTGACCAATAAGGGACCGCTCTCTTTAACAGGGTCTATTGACAGAACTAAGGCTTAGGGCTTAAAACCCATGTGAAAGATTAGAAATTTGAAATTAACAGAGAGAGAGAGAGAGAGAGAGAGAGAGAGAGAGAGAGAGAGAGAGAGAGAGAGAGAGAGAGAACAGTAGAAACTTGAACAGTATATTTGACCTCTCAGCTTAACTATATCAAATCTAAAAATGTCAAGAAGACAACCTAAGAAAACAATGACACATGGTTCGATGAAGAATGCAAAAACCTAAGAAAGAAATTGAGAAACTATTCAACGAAAAATACACTACGGAAAAAGAAGGGACAGAACGTCAGAAATCATCAGCTCAATGTAACTGAAGAATCCATGGAATCTAATCACTTCTGGGAAAATTGGAAAACACTAAACAAACAACAACATGAAGAGTTTTCTATCCAAAATGGAGATGTATGGGTAAACCACTTCTCCAATCTTTTTGGCTCAAGTTGTGATACAAACCTTATCAAAACATACGGGCCTATGGGCTAGGCTACATGATCAGAAAAAGTCACACAAAAAATACATTGTTTCTTGCCTTTCAAAAGTGATAATATATCATTCACAGGTGATAGGCTAATATTGTCACCATCAGACTATTCTTGATTTAATCTTGTCTGAACATATTACTAAATAATATATGTGTGAAATATGTTTTGGTTTAGAATGGACCATTATCATGCACCTGTATTGAAACAGGGTCAGCGGGAAGAAATATATGTAATCTATGCACTTAAATAGAGAATGGAGGACGCTTTTCCCCGTGGTTCATTTTCATACCAGCCAGGTAGGCTATACTCCTGTTGTCAAGAGAAGCAATGTGCTTAATATTAGGAAAGTTGAGAAATAAATATAGTAGGCCTAGCCTATAGAAAGCTTATGGGAACCTACCTCTCTCTTTTTAATAGAGGCCAAGACTCTGTTTTCTCACACAATTGCAAAGCCTATAGAAATGTTGCGCAACATGAGCTCCTGGCCTCTCATGAAGAGTTTGATTAGATTTTTGATTAGATTTGCATTGATGTCAGAGGGGGACAACAGAGTGCTGATTACTAAACGGTCATGTGGAATTTGACTGCCTTTATGACTCGTGACCACCGGTGTGGCGGTAATACGGTCACCGTAACAGCCAACAAGAATTCACAAAATGGGACAAATACCCAATTGAGACTCTCTATCTGTCTCCCTCTCTCTCTCTATCTGTCTCTCTCTCTCTATCTGTCTCTCTCTCTATCTGTCTCTATCTGTCTCGATCTGTCTCTGTCTCTCTCTCTCTCTCTCTCTATCTGTCTCTGTCTCTCTCTCTCTATCTCTATCTCTCTCTCTCTCTCTCCCTCTCTCTCTCTATCTGTCTCTCTCTCTCTATCTGTCTCTCTCTCTATCTGTCTCTCTCTCTCGATCTGTCTCTCTCTCTATCTGTCTCTATCTGTCTCGATCTGTCTCTGTCTCTGTCCTCTCTCTCTCTCTCTCTCTCTCTCTCTCTCTCTCTCAAACACCAAAAAATATCCTCAGTGTAAAACGTAAAACACCAAATAATGCATGCAGAGCAGAATTAGGCCGATACACGCTAATTATCAAAATCAAGAAAAGAGGCGATAAATTCTACAACCACCTAAAAGGAAGCGATTCCCAAACCTTCCATAACAAAGCCATCACCTACAGAGAGATGAACCTGGAGAAGTGTCCCCTAAGCAAGCTGGTCCTGGGGCTCTGTTCACAAACACAAACAGACCCCACAAAGCTCCAGGACAGCAACACAATTAGACCCAACCAAATCATGAGGAAACAAAAATATAATTACTTGACACATTGGAAAGAATTTACAATAAAACACAGCAAACTGGAATGATATTTGGCCCTACAGAGAGTGCACAGTGGCAGAATACCTGACCACTGTGACTGACTCAGAATTAAGGAAAGCTTTGACTATGTACAGACTCAGTGAGCATAGCCTTGCTATTGAGAAAGGCCGCCGTAGGCAGACCTGGCTCTCAAGAGAAGACAGACTATGTGCACACTGTCCACAAAATGAGGTGGAAACTGAGCTGCACTTCCTAACCTCCTGCCAAATGTATGACCATATTAGAGACACATATTTCCCTCAGATTACACAGACCCACAAAGAATTTGAAAACAACTCCAATTTTGATAAACTCCCATATCTATCAGGTGAAATACCACAGTGTGCCATCACAGCATATTGTAAATATTGTAAATATTGTTATGTTTATTATCTATTTCACTTGCTTTGGAAATGTAAACATATGTTGCCCATTGAATTGAATTAAATTTAGTGGGAGGGGTGAAGAGAATGAGAGGGAGAAGGCTAAGGACTGGGTTGCAGGGTCAAAGCGTTGAGGTCAAGGGCTTAGCTTCTAATTCTTATGGAAAAGGCAGAGGCTGCTGCTGAGAAGATTATAACTCTGAAAGAACATGTGTGTGTGTGTGTGAGTGTGTGTGTGTGTGTGTGTGTGTGTGTGTGTGTGTGTGTGTGTGTGTGTGTGTGTGTGTGTGTGTGTGTGTGTGTGTGTGTGTGTGTGGAGCTCTTAACATATATTATCCTTTCTACAATAACAATACTGTGACCTCCATGACACAGCAACCAACGTCATCTGTCCTTAGCTACACCGTCTGCCTCTCTCTCTGTGTCTCTCTCTCTCTCTCTCTATCTCTCTCTCTCTCTCTCTCTCTGTATCTCTCTCTCTCTATCTGTCTCTCTCTCTCTATCTCTCTCTCTCTCTCTCTCTGTATCTCTCTCTCTCTATCTGTATCTCTCTCTCTCTCTCTCTCTCTCTCGCTCTCTCTCTCTCTCTCTCTCTCTGTCAATTCAATTCAATTCAAGGGGTTTTATAGGCATGGGAAACATAAGTTAAAATGTTTTATTTTATTTTTATTTCACCTTTATTTAACCAGGTAGGCCAGTTGTCAGTTTTTCACAATTCCTGACATTTAATCCTAGTAAAAATTCTCTGTCTTAGGTCAGTTAGGATCACCACTTTATTTTAAGAATGTGAAATGTCAGAATAATAGTAGAGACAATGATTTATTTCAGCTTTTATTTATTTCCTCACATTCCCAGTGGGTCAGAAGTTTACATACACTCAATAAGTATTTGGTAGCATTGCCTTTAAATTGTTTAAACTTGGGTCAAACGTTTCAGGTAGCCTTCCACCAGCTTCCCACAATAAGTTGGGTGAATTTTGGCCCATTCCTCCTGACAGACATGGTGTAACTGAGTCAGGTTTGTAGACCTCCTTGCTCGCACACGCTTTTTTCAGTTCTGCCCACAAATGTTCTATAGGATTGAGGTCAGGGCTTTGTGATGGCCACTCCAATACCTTGACTTTGTTGTCCTTAAGCCATTTTGCCACAACTTTGGAAGTATGTTTGTGGTCATTGTCCATTTGGAAGACCCATTTGCGACCAAGCTTTAACTTCCTGACTGATGTCTTGAGATTTTGCTTCAATATACCACAAAATTTTCCTACCTCATGATGCCATCTATTTTGTGAAGTGCACCAGTCCCTCCTGCAGCAAAGCACCCCCACAACATGATGCTGCCACCCCTGTGCTTCATGGTTGGTATGGTGTTCGGCATGCAAGCCTCCCCCTTTTCCCTCCAAACATAACCATTGTCATTATGGCCAAACAGTTCTATTTTTGTTACATCAGACCAGAGGACATTTCTCCAAAAACTACAATCTTTGTCCCTATGTACAGTTGCAAACCGTAGTCTGGCTTTTTTATGGCGGTTTTGGAGCAGTGGCTTCTTCCTTGGTGAGCGGCCTTTCAGGTTATGTCGATATAGGACTTGTTTTACTGTGGATATAGATACTTTTGTACCTGTTTCCTCTAGCATCTTCACAAGGTCCTTTGCTGTTGTTCTGGGATTGATTTGCACTTTTCGCACCAAAGTACGTTCATCTCTAGGAGACAGAACGCGTCTCCTTCCTGTGCGGTATGATGGCTGTGTGGTCCCATGGTGTTTATACTTGCGTACTACTGTTTGTACAGATGAATGTGGTACCTTCAGACGTTTGGAAATTGCTATCAAGGATGAACCAGACTTGTGGAGGTGTACAATTTTTTTCTGAGGTCTTGGCTGATTTCTATTGATTTTCCCATGATGTCAAGCAAAGAGGAACTGAGTTTGAAGGTAGGCCTTGAAATACATCCACAGGTACACCTCCAATTGACTCAAATGATGTTACTTAGCCTACCAGAAGCTTCTAAAGCCATGACATAATTTTCTGGAATTTTCCAAGCTGTTTAAAGGCACAGTCAACTTAGTGTATGTAAACTTCTGACCCACTGGAATTGTGATACAGTGAATTATAAGTGAAATAATCTGTTTGTAAACAATTGCTGGAAAAATTACTTGTGTCATGCGCAAAGTATATGTCCTAACCGACTTGCCAAAACTATAGTTTGTTAACAAGAAATTTGTGGAGTGGTTGAAAAACGAGTTTTAATGACTCCAACCTAAGTGTAACTTCCGACTTCAACTGTAGGTAGTTGGATGGGCTATTTACAGGTGGGCTGCGTACAGGTGCAATGATCTGTAAGCTGCTCTGACAGCTGATGCTTAAAGTTACTGAGGGAGATATGAGTCTCCAGCTTCAGGGATTTTTGCAATTCGTTCCAGTCATTGGCAGCAGAGAACTGGAAGGAAAGGCGGCCAAAGGAGGAGTTGGCTTTGGGGGTGACCAGTAAAATATACCTGCTGGAGCGTGTGCTACGGGTGGGTGCTGCTATGGTGACCAGGGAGCTGAGATAAGACAGGGCTTTACCTAGCAAAGACTTATAGATGACCTGGAGCCAGTGGGTTTGGCGACAAATATGAAGCGAGGGCCAGCCAACGAGAGCATACAGGCCGCAGTGGTGGGTAGTATATGGGGCTTTGGTGACAAAACGGATGGCACTGTGATAGACTGCATCCAGTTTGTTGAGTAGAGTGTTGGAGGCTATTTTGTAAATTACATCGCCGAAGTCAAGGATCGGTAGGATAGTCAGAGCAAGTGAAGTAGATAATATACAAAAGTGAAATAAACAATAAAAATGAACAGTAAACATTACGCTCACAGAAGTTACAAAATAATAAAGCAATGTCATATTATGTATTATTACAGTGTTGTAACGATGTGCAAATAGTTAAAAAGTACAAAATGGAAAAAAATCTCTCTCTCCTCAATCTGCAAGCACACCACTCCAGCAGTCTTTAGAACCATTACAATGGGGTCGTACAGTGATACGCACACACACACACACACACACACACACACACACACACACACACACACACACACACACACACACACACACACACACACACACACACACAATGGGGCCACAGCGAAGCAGACCTGCTTTTAGGAGGTCAGAGCTTCCTTTTGGAGCAGATCTGTGTAGGGGCTCAGATCAGAGTCCTGGTTTCAGGAACAGATTCGGAGTATATTAGAGTCCTGGTTTTCAGGAACTCAGTCATTATGGGCCCCCCATCTATTTCCATCTGGGTCAAACAGGCAGGGAATACTGCTAGTCTCCAATCCAATCTGACACAGTGATTTCATGTGATGTGTTTCAATCAAGAACACCTGAGAGAGTAAGTTCACTTCTCCACTGTACTGTGAATATCAAGCACCTGCATCTTTTAGAGGTTACACATGCTTGGGCTTGAGTCATTCATCTTACACACACACACACACACACACACAGACACAGACACAGACACAGACACACACACACACACACACACAGACACAGACACAGACACACAAACACACACACACACACACACACACACACACACAACACACACACACACACACACACACACACACACACACACACACACACACACACAGACACACACACACACACACACACACACACACACACACACACACACACACACACAGACACAGACAGACACACACACACACACACACACACACACACACACACACACACAGACACAGACACAGACACAGACACAGACACACACACACAGACACACACACACACACACACACACACACACACACACACAGACACACACACACACACACACACACACACACACACACACACACACACACACACACACAGACACACACACACACACACACACACACACACACACACACACACACACAGACACACACACACACACACACACACACACACACATGCGTATGGCGGTGGACAGTGGACACCATCCTGTGACCTGAGGTAATGTAATTCTCCTTTTTCCTGTTCGTAGGACTTTTGTCTTATTCCCCATCACCAATACTATTATCAGATCTTCTAATTCCAAACAGCACACTTTATTTAGAAAAAAAAAAATTCAGGAGAGAAGGGTTTTTATACGAGCATAGCTACCTCTAAAATAGATTTTATGAGAATAACCAAAGATATATTTTGTACATTTCTATAATAATATTTCTGTCAATTTAATAATTTTAAGTTCTTGCAAGTTGCCAGTTTCTAGAGGATTATGGGTAATTCAAAATGTTTTAACTTCATGATAATTTTACACGATGTTGGATGCATGTTTGAAGAAATACAAGCATATTTCAACATGAGTATTAAGCAGCTTGTTGTAACATGAGATGTAATGGATCATAACGAACGGATAACAAAACCGTCAGACAAATTCCAACACTCTTAAGTGAAAATGACAAATTCAGGTAAACTACTGCAGGTGGGTTGAGCGCTATACTTTTAACCTGACAAAGGGGGATAAAATATCAAATGATGACAATGTTAAAAATGAAGTGATTTTGAAACACTAATATGTTGGGTTTACTGAAATATTTGTTTGTGGACTTACTTTATTTGTGTAAATCCAAACAATTTCTTTACATTTTTGTACTCCAAAACATATGAAGTTATCAACTAATAATATTAAGTGTCTTCTTGTTGCTTAAGATTCAACATTTAATGCAGGGAATAGGGTGCCAGTGTAGGGAATAGGGTGCCAGTGTAGGGAATAGGGTGCCAGTGTAGGGAATAGGGTGCTAGTGTAGGGAATAGGGTGCCAGTGTAGGGAATAGGGTGCCAGTGTGGGAATAGGGTGCCAGTGTAGGGAATAGGGCTCCAGTGTAGGGAATAGGGTGCCAGTGTAGGGAATAGGGCTCCAGTGTAGGGAATAGGGTGCCAGTGTAGGGATTGCCAGTGTAGGGAATAGGGTGCCAGTAGAGGGAATAGGGTGCCAGTGTAAGGAATAGGGTGCCAGTGTAGGGAATAGGGTGCCAGTGTAGGGAATAGGGCTCCAGTGTAGGGAATAGGGTGCCAGTGTAGGGAATAGGGTGCCAGTGTAAGGAATAGGGTGCCAGTGTAAGGAATAGGGTGCCAGTGTAAGGAATAGGGTGCCAGTGTAGGGAATACAGTGCCAGTGTAAGGAATAGGGTGCCAGTGTAAGGAATAGGGTGCCAGTGTAGGGAATAGGTGTCACGTCCTGACCAGTAGAGGGTGTAGTTGGGTCAGGACGTGGCAGAAGGGAGTGTGTGTTTTTTATTGTTTCATTGATTTTGGCCGTGTGACTTCCAATCAAGCACAGCTGTAGAGGGTTGTGGTTGATTGGGAGTCACACATAAGTTGCCTACGTTTCCTTTGTGTTTGGTGGGTAATTGTTTCTTGTTTAGTGTGGTTGCACCTGACAGGACTGTTGGCTGTTAGTTTCCTTTGGGTTTTGTGGGTAATTGTTTGTTGTTTAGTGTGGTTGCACCTGACAGGACCGTTGGCTGTCAGTTTCCTTTGGGTTTTGTGGGTAATTGTTTGTTGTTTAGTGTGGTTGCACCTGACAGGACTGTTGGCTGTTAGTTTCCTTTGGGTTTGGTGGGTAATTGTTTGTTGTTTAGTGTGGTTGCACCTGACAGGACTGTTGGCTGTCAGTTTCCTTGTTTTTGTATAGTGTTCTTTCCAATTAAATTGAAGGATGAATACTAACTCTGCTGCATTTTGGTCCATTCCTGAAGACAGCCCTTACAATAGGGTGCCATTTGGGATTCACACTGTGCGTTGTTTATTTTGATAAGACTCCTCTGATATGCAAATGTATAATGAATGGATGGATTGAATATATTGTGGAAAATTCTATTTTAATTGTTAGAACTCTGGCACTAACAATAACAGCCAAGGAACCAATTATTTCCCACACAGTTTTGTGGCTGTGGAGGGTGAAATGAATACACGCACACCACTCATCTAATTATGAGAGCACATGCACTCAGTACATTTTCACACTGACATCTTAATGCATGCATATTGAAACAGACAATTAGGAGAATGAGAGGGGGGAGATGGATGGAGAGAGAAAGAGAGAGAGAGAGAGGGAGAGGAGCACATGCACTCACACTAACATCTTAATGCATGAATATACTGTACATAGCCCATCCATACTTTAGCCCATACAACTACCTCTTCCTCTACTGTATTTATTTATTGTATATAGACTTATTTTTCTACTATATTATTGACTGTATGTTTGTTTTATTCCATGTGTAACTCTGTGTTGTTGTATGTGTCAAACTGCTTTGCTTTATCTTGGCCAGGTCACAATTGTAAATGAGAACTTGTTCTCAACTTGCCTACCTGGTTAAATAAAGGTGAAATAAATAAATAAATAAATACATATTGAAATAGACAATTAGGAGAACGAGAGGGGGGAGATGTGCTAGACAGAGAGAGAGAGAGAAACAGAGAGAGAGAAACAGAGAGAGAGACAGAGAGAGAGAGACAGAGAGAGAGAGATAGAGAGAGAGACAGAGAGTAACAGAGAGAGAGAGACAGAGAGTAACAGAGAGAGAGAGACAGAGAGTAACAGAGAGAGAGAGACAGAGAGAGACAGAGACAGAGAGAGACAGAGAGAGAGAGACAGAGAGAGAGACAGAGAGAGAGAGAGACAGAGAGAGAGAGACAGAGAAAGAGAGATAGAGAGAGAGACAGAGAACGTGCTGAGAGAGAGAGAGACAGAGAGAAACAGAGAGAGAGACAGAGAGAGAGAGAGAGAGAGAGAGAGAGAGAGAGACACAGAGAGAGAGAGAGAGAAACAGAGAGAGAGAGACAGAGAGAGAGAGACAGAGAGAGAGACAGAGAGAGAGAGACAGAGAACATGTCATGAGAGAGAATGTAAGTGGACAGAGGCATAGATAGAAAGAAATATGTCCATATGACTCAACCCCAGCTGTAATAACTACAGTCAACGACACTGTGGCTTAAACACTTTAAACAGAATTAAACATTGTGGTATGATCTACGATGGAGCTGATTCAACCCATGGAACATTTAGAATGGAACATGTTTTACCAACATTCTGTTTATAAAGTTCTAGAATGATCAACAGCCTTCTGTTCTAGACCATAAGGACAGGGTCAGGGGTCAAGGACTCATCCTCTGCCCATGTATGCAGTCGAATTTGAAATCAGGGATGTAGGATATGTCCCAAACAGTATCGTAAAGTACTTAAGTAGAAATACTTTAAAGTACTAGTCGTTTTGGGGGTATCTGTACTTTACTATTTATATATTTTACAACTGTTACTTTTACTTCACTGCATTTCTAAAGAAAATAATGTACTTTTTACTCCTTGACACCCAAAAGTACTCATTGCATTTTGAATGCTTAGCAGGACAGGAAAATGGCCCAATTCACACACTTATCAAGATAATATGTGGTCATCCCCACTGCCTCTGATCTGGAGGACTCACTAAACACAATCACTAATCATTTGTAAATTATGTCTGAGTGTTGGAGTGTTGGAGTGCGCACCTGGCTAACCGAAAAATGTAAAAACATGAAAATGGTGCGGTCTGCTTTCCTTAATATAATGAATTAAAAAGTATTTATACTTTTACTTTTGATACTTAAGTTTATTTAGAACCAAATACTTTTATACTTTTACTCAAGTAGTATTTTACTGGGTGACTTTCACTTTTACTTGAGTAACTTTCTATTAAGGTATCTATACTTTTACTCAAGTAGGACAATTGGGTACTTTTTCAACCACTGGTCCCCAATGGCACCCTATTCACTATATAGTGCACTACTTTTGACTCCAAATGGCACCCTATTCCCTATATAGTGCACTACTTTTGACCCCAAATGGCACCCTATTCCCTATATAGTGCACTACTTTTGACCCCAAATGGCACCCTATTCCCTATATAGTGCACTACCTTTGACCCCAAATGGCACCCTATTCCCTATATAGTGCACTACTTTTGACTAGAGCCATATGGACGATGGTAACAATTAGGATGCAACTGTACACTCCAGTTAAACATCACCATGTGGAGGGTTATTAACCATCCAAATAGAAGGCCAGTTGGTGAATCTGAGAGGGACATTATGTCCCAAATGGCACCCTATTCCCCTACGGGCCCTGGCCATAGTCCTGCATTGCTGGAGCTCGGAGCTCAAGAATTTCCCTTTTACCTTGTAATTACATCTGCAACCCTGTACCTATTAAATTAATCTAATCTAATCAAAAGTAGTGTATGGGTGACGTTTGGGGGTCAAAATTAGTGCACTATATAGGGAACAGGGTGCCATTTGGGACACAAGGCAGAGAGATGGCCCTTCACGTTCCCATCTGTTTAATAGTAAATCACTGGAAGCTTAAGAGACAAAATCATTTGATGTTTGGAAGTGGCTGTATCAGTCTGTATGCATGTGGCTGTATCAGTCTGTATGCATGTGGCTGTATCAGTCTGTATGCATGTGGCTGTATCAGTCTGTGTGCATGTGGCTGTATCAGTCTGTATGCATGTGGCTGTATCAGTCTGTATGCATGTGGCTGTATCAGTCTGTATGCATGTGGCTGTATCAGTCTGTATGCATGTGGCTGTATCAGTCTGTATGCATGTGGCTGTATCAGTCTGTATGCATGTGGCTGTATCAGTCTGTATGCATGTGGCTGTATCAGTCTGTATGCATGTGGCTGTATCAGTCTGTATGCATGTGGCTGTATCAGTCTGTATGCATGTGGCTGTGTTTTTAATTGATAGGAGAGAAACACACTCCACTCCAGATTCTCACTAGCATCTGAATGTATTCTAACTGGAGAGAGAGAGAGAGAGAGAGAGAGAGAGAGAGAGAGAGAGAGAGAGAGAGAGAGAGAGGCAGAGGGAGACAGAGAGAGAGGAGAGAGAGAGAGAGAGAGACAGAGAGAGAGACACAGAGAGAGACACAGAGAGAGAGAGAGAGAGAGAGAGAGAGAGAGAGAGAGAGATAGAGGAGAGAGAGAGAGAGAGAGAGAGAGAGAGAGAGAGACTGAGAGAGAGAGAGAGAGAGAGAGAGAGAGATAGAGAGAGACAGAGAGACAGATAGAGGAGAGAGAGAGAGAGACAGAGAGAGAGAGAGAGAGAGAGAGAGAGAGAGAGAGAGAGAAATAAAGACTGATAGAGGAGAGAGAGAGAAATAGAGAGACAGATAGAGGGAGACAGAGAGAGAGAAATAAAGACAGATAGAGAGAGGGAGAGAGAATGAAAAAGAGAGAATGAAAGAGAGAGAGAGAGATCAGTGCAACTCCACTCCCTCGTCCTTCCCTCTGTTCTTGTGTCAGTGTGAGTGTCTCTCCAGTGAAGTGACCTTTACCAAGGAGTGTAATTATATCCTACAGTAGATCAGATCTGGCTGAGCAAAATAACCTACGGACATCTATACAGTCTGCTATGTGTACATTGTATTGATAATCCAGGAGACCAGCTCCCTTCTGCTGACATGTCAAGTCACTGTCCACCTCTCTCTCTCAATTCAATTCAATTCAATTAAATTTAATTCAAGGGGATTTATTGGCATGGGAAACATATGTTAACATTGCCAAAGCAAGTTAAGTCTCTCTCTCGCTCTCTCTCGCTCTCTCTTGCTCTCTCTCTGTCTCTCCTTCTCTCTCTCGCTCTTTCTCTCTCTCGCTCTCTCTCTCTCTCTTCTCTCTCTCTCTCTCTCTCTGTCTCTCCTTCTCTCTCTCTCTCTCTCCCTCTCTCTCTCTCTCTCTCTCTCTCTCTCTCTCTCTCTGTCTCTCCTTCTCTCTCTCTCTCTGTCTCTCCTTCTCTCTCTCTCTCGCTCGCTCTCTCTCTCTCTCTGTCTCTCCTTCTCTCTCTCTCTCTCTCTCTCGCTCTCTCTTGCTCTCTCTCTGTCTCTCCTTCTCTCTCTCTCTTCTATTGACATGCTATCACCATACACAGGGGGAAACTTCACTTGTAGATACAGTATCAGTCAAAAGTTTGGACACACCTACTCATTCAAGGGTTTTTCTTAATTTTTTACTATTTTCTACATTGTAGAATAATAGTGAAGACATCACACCTATGAAATAACACATATGGAATCATGGAGTAACCAAAAAAGTGTTACACAAATTAAAATATATTTTATATTTGAGATTCTTCAAAGTAGCCACCATTTGCCTTGAAGACAGCTTTGTACACTCTTGGCATTCTCTCAACCAGCTTCGTGAGGTAATCACCTGGAATGCATTTCAATTAACAGGGGTGTCTTCTTAAAAGTTAATTTGTGGAATTTCTTTCCTTCTTAATGCGTTTGAGCCAATCAGTTGTGTTGTGACAAGGTAAGGGTGGTATACAGAAGATAGCCCTATTTGGTAAAAGAACAAGTCCATATTATGTCAAGAACAGCTCAAATAAGCAAAGAGAAACAACAGTCCATCATTACTTTAAGACATGAAGGTCAGTCAATCCAGAAAATGTCAAGAACTTTGAAAGTTTCTTCAAGTGCAGTCGCAAAAACCATCAAGCGCTATGATGAAACTGGCTCTCATGTGGACCGTCACAGGAAAGGAAGACCCAGAGTTACCTCTGCTGCAGAGGACACGTTCATTAGAGTTACCAGCCTCAGAAATTGCAGCCCAAATAAATGCTTCACAGAGTTCAAGTAACAGACACATCTCAACATCAACTGTTCAGAGGAGACTGCATGAATCAGGCCTTCATGGTCGAATTGCTGCAAAGAAACCACTACTAAAGGACACCAATAGGAAGAAGAGACTTGCTTGGGCCAAGAAACACACCCTATGGGACTCCCAATCGCAGCCGGTTGTGATACAGCCTGGAATCAAACCAGGGTCTGTAGTGACGCCTCTAGCTCTGAGATGCAGTGCCGTAGACCGCTGCGCCACTCGGCAGACCCCAAGATTCAAAAGGTGAATCCAGGTGAAGCTATGATCCCTTATTGATGTCACCTGTGAAGTCCACTTCAATCAGTGTAGATGAAGGGGAGGAGACAGGTTGAAGAATGATTTTTAAGCCTTAAGACAATTGAGACATGGAGTGTGTACATGTGTAATTCAGAGGGTGAATGGACAAGACAAAATATTTAAGTGCCTTTGAACAGGGTATGGTAGTAGGTGCCAGTGTCACTGGTTTGTGTGTGTCAAGAACTGCAACGCTGCTGGGTTTTTCACGCTCAACAGTTTCCTGTGTGTATCAAGAATGGTCCACCACCCAAAGGACATCCAGCCAACTTGACACAACTGTGGGAAGCATTGGAGTCAACATGGGCCAGCATCCCTGTGGAACACCTTGTAAAGTCCATGCCCTGATGAGTTGAGGCTGTTCTGAGGGGAAAGGGGGTACAGATCAATATTAGAAAGGTTTTCTTAATGTTTTGTACACTCAGTGTATATATATATCTGTGTGTGTGTGTTGAGTGAGGCAGTTCTTTATCATCATGTGTGCTCTGCTCTGCTCAGTCACCCAAGACTGAGTTTCCTGTGAAGGTAAGGTTTCTGTGACCCCGAAGGTTAAAGTTTAAAGCTTGTTTATTTCCTAACACAGAGACACAGAGGGATTATTAACTAGTCAGACAAGCAGGGATTATTCCCAGATTATGAGACCATTTCACCAAGCAACACGAACACAAATGTACTGGCAGGAAAACTCACTGTGTGACGCACACATGAATGTACACACACACACACACAACACACACACACACACACACACACACACACAACACACACACACACACACACACACACACACACACACACACACACACACACACACACACACACACACACACACACACGTCACAAATATTTCCTCACACAGCACTGTGCAAACAGTTGGAAGAGAGATATTGTTAGACTACATGATATTCCTGAAGTAAATGCCCAGATTCTTCAGACACAGTGTACACTATTTTATCTCAGAGCAGGGTGATATCTATCCTCTTTCTTTACTAACATCTTCTATGTCCTCTCACCTCTTCCCCTCTTCCTCCTCTCTGCGTCTCCTCCTGCCCATCCCCGTATCTTCTCCTTCTCCCCCTCTTCCTCCCTTCTCCTCCACCTCTTCCTGCCTCCACCTCCTCCTCCCTTCTCATCCTCCCGCTCTTCCTCCCTCCTCCTCCACTTCCTCCCTTGTCCTCCTCCCTTCTCCTACTTTCCTCTCTTCGTCCCCCTCTTTCTCTTCTCCTCCTCCCTTCTCGTCCTCCCCCTCTTCCTCCCTCCTCCTCCTCCCTTCTCCTACTTTCCACTCTTCCTCCCCGTCATTCTCTTCTCTTCCTCCCCCTCTTTCTCTTCTCGTCCTCCCCCTCTTCCTCCCTCCCTCTCCCCCTCCCTTCTCCTCCTCTCCTCTCTTCCTCCCATCCCTAGTGTCAGATCTTGGTTTAACCACGGTTGATCTGTGCTAAACGGTTTTGGTAGCCTCCTGCTACAGTATTTCCTGGTTATCTCCAGATATCCCAGGTATCTCACTGCTGTCCAGCACCTGCCAACACACACTGGCAACACTTCCTCTATCAGCTCACCCATGAACTCTTTAGTCCCATCCCCCCTACTCCTCCCCCTCTACTCTCCCTCTACTCCCCCAAACACTGACAACACTCCCTCTACTCTCCTAAACACTGGCAACACTCCCTCTACTCCCCCAAACACTGGCAACACTCCCTCTACTCTCCCAAACACTGGCAACACTCCCTCTCCTCCCCAAAACACTGGCAACACTCCCTCTACTCCCCCAAACACAGGCAACACTCTCTCTACTCTCCTAAACACTGGCAACACTCCCTCTCCTCCCCAAAACACTGGCAACACTCCCTCTCCTCCCCCAAACACTGGCAACACTCCTTATACTCCCCCAAACACTGGCAACACTCCTATACTCTCCAAAACACTGGCAACACTCCCTCTGCTCTCCCAAACACTTGCAACACTCCCTCTACTCTCCCAAACACTGGCAACACTCCCTCTACTCCCCCAAACACTGGCAACACTCCCTCTACTCTCCCAAACACTGGCAACACTCCCTCTACTCTCCCAAACACTGGCAACACTCCCTCTACTCTCCCAAACACTGGCAACACTCCCTCTACTCCCCCAAACACTGGCAACACTCCCTCTACTCCCCCAAACACTGGCAACACTCCCTCTACTCTCCCAAACACTGGCAACACTCCCTCTACTCTCCCAAACACTGGCACCACTCCCTCTACTCTCCCAAACCCTGGCACCACTCCCTCTACTCTCCCAAACCCTGACAACACTCCCTCTACTCTCCCAAACACTGGCAACATTCCCTCTACTCTCCCAAACACTGGCAACACTCCCTCTACTCTCCTAAACACTGGCAACACTCCCTATACTCTCCTAAACACTGGCAACACTCCCTCTACTCTCACAAACACTGGCAACACTCCCTCTCCTCCCCCAAACACTGGCAACACTCCCTCTACTCTCCTAAACACTGGCAACACTCCCTCTACTCTCCCAAACACTGGCAACACTCCCTCTACTCTCCCAAACACTGGCAACACTCCCTCCACTCCTAAACACTGGCAACACTCCCTCTACTCTCCCAAACACTGGCAACACTCCCTCTACTCCCCCAAACACTGGCAACACTCCCTCTACTCCCCCAATACACTGGCAACACTCCGTCTACTCTCCCAAACACTGGCACCACTCCCTCTACTCTCCCAAACCCTGGCACCACTCCCTCTACTCTCCCAAACCCTGACAACACTCCCGCTACTCTCCCAAACACTGGCAACATTCCCTCTACTCTCCCAAACACTGGCAACACTCCCTCTACTCTCCTAAACACTGGCAACACTCCCTATACTCTCCTAAACACTGGCAACACTCCCTCTACTCTCACAAACACTGGCAACACTCCCTCTCCTCCCCCAAACACTGGCAACACTCCCTCTACTCTCCTAAACACTGGCAACACTCCCTCTACTCTCCCAAACACTGGCAACACTCCCTCTACTCTCCCAAACACTGGCAACACTCCCTCTACTCTCCTAAACACTGGCAACACTCCCTCTACTCTCCCAAACACTGGAAACACTCCCTCTACTCCCCCAAACACTGGCAACACTCCCTCTACTCCCCCAAACACTGGCAACACTCCCTCTACTCCCCCAAACACTGGCAACACTCCCTCTACTCTCCTAAACACTGGCAACACTCCCTCTCCTCCCCAAAACACTGGCAACACTCCCTCTCCTCCCCCAAACACTGGCAACACTCCCTATACTCCCCCAAACACTGGCAACACTCCCTCTACTCTCCTAAACACTGGCAACACTCCCTCTACTCTCCCAAACACTTGCAACACTTATTCTACTCTCCCAAACACTGGCAACACTCCCTCTACTCTCCCAAACACTGGCAACACTCCCTCTACTCTTCTAAACACTGGCAACACTCCCTCTACTCTCCCAAACACTGGCAACACTCCCTCTACTCCCCCAAACACTGGCAACACTCCCTCTACTCCCCCAAACACTGGCAACACTCCCTCTATTCTCCCAAACACTGGCAACACTCCCTCTACTCTCCTAAACACTGGCAACACTCCCTCTACTCTCCCAAACA
Source organism: Salmo salar (assembly GCF_965601325.2). Lineage (NCBI taxonomy): Eukaryota > Metazoa > Chordata > Actinopteri > Salmoniformes > Salmonidae > Salmo > Salmo salar. The sequence continues at coordinate 42,513,294 of NC_138317.1, forward strand.
CTGGCAACACTCCCTCTACTCTCCTAAATACTGGCAACACTCCCTCTATTCTCCCAAACACTGGCAACACTCCCTCTACTCTCCCAAACACTGGCAACACTCCCTCTACTCTCCTAAACACTGGCAAAACTCCCTCTACTCTCCTAAACACTGGCAACACTCCCTCTACTCCCCCAAACCCTGGCAACACTCCCTCTACTCCCCCAAACACTGGCAACACTCCCTCTATTCTCCCAAACACTGGCAACACTCCCTCTACTCTCCCAAACACTGACAACACTTCCTCTACTCTCCCAAAGACTGACAACACTCCCTCTACTCTCCCAAACACTAGCAACACTCCATCTCCTCCCCCAAACACTGGCAACACTCCCTCTACTCTCCTAAACACTGGCAACACTCCCTCTACTCTCCTAAACACTGGCAACACTCCCTCTACTCTCCCAAACACTGGCAACACTCCCTCTACTCCCCCAAACACTGGCAACACTCCGTCTACTCTCCCAAACACTGGCAACACTCCCTCTACTCTCCCAAACACTGACAACACTCCCTCTACTCTCCCAAACACTGACAACACTCCCTCTACTCTACCAAACACTGGCAACACTCCCTCTCCTCCCCCAAACACAGGCAACACTCCCTCTACTCTCCTAAACACTGGCAACACTCCCTCTACTCTCCTAAACACTGGCAACACTCCCTCTACTCTCCCAAACACTGGCAACACTCCCTCTACTCCCCCACACACTGGCAACACTCCCTCTCCTCCCCCAAACACTGGCAACACTCCCTCTACTCCCCCAAAGACTGGCAACACTCCCTCTATTCTCCCAAACACTGGCAACACTCCCTCTACTCTCCCAAACACTGACAACACTCCCTCTACTCTCCAAAACTCTGGCAACACTCCCTCTACTCTCCCAAACACTGGCAACACTCCCTCTACTCTCCCAAACAATGGCAACACTCCCTCTACTCTCCTAAACAATGGCAACACTCCCTCTCCTCCCCCAAACACTGGCAACACTCCCTCTCCTCCCCCAAACACTGGCAACACTCCCTCTACTCTCCCAAACACTGGCAACACTCCCTCTACTCTCCCAAACACTGGCAACACTCCCTCTACTCCCCCAAACACTGGCAACACTCCCTCTACTCTCCCAAACACTGGCATCACTCCCTCTACTCTCCCAAACACTGGCAACACTCCCTCTACTCTCCCAAACACTGGCAACACTCCCTCTACTCCCCCAAACACTGGCAACACTCCCTCTACTCCCCCAAACACTGGCAACACTCCCTCTATTCTCCCAAACACTGGCAACACTCCCTCTACTCTCCCAAACACTGACAACACTCCCTCTACTCTCCCAAACACTGACAACACTCCCTCTACTCTACCAAACACTTGCAACACTCCCTCTCCTCCCCCAAACACTGGCAACACTCCCTCTACTCTCCTAAACACTGGCAACACTCCCTCTACTCTCCTAAACACTGGCAACACTCCCTCTGCTCTCCCAAACACTGGCAACACTCCCTCTACTCTCCCAAACACTGGTAACACTCCCTCTACTCTCCTAAACAATGGCAACACTCCCTCTACTCTCCTAAACACTGGCAACACTCCCTCTACTCTCCCAAACACTGGCAACACTCCCTCTACTCTCCCAAACACTGGCAACACTCCCTCTACTCCCCCAAACACTGGCAACACTCCCTCTACTCTCCCAAACACTGGCAACACTCCCTCTACTCTCCCAAACACTGGCAACACTCCCTCTACTCTCCCAAACACTGGCAACACTCCCTCTACTCCCCCAAACACTGGCAACACTCCCTCTACTCCCCCAAACACTGGCAACACTCCCTCTACTCTCCCAAACACTGACAACACTCCCTCTACTCTCCCAAACACTGACAACACTCCCTCTACTCTACCAAACACTTGCAACACTCCCTCTCCTCCCCCAAACACTGGCAACACTCCCTCTACTCTCCTAAACACTGGCAACACTCCCTCTACTCTCCTAAACACTGGCAACACTCCCTCTGCTCTCCCAAACACTGGCAACACTCCCTCTACTCTCCCAAACACTGGTAACACTCCCTCTACTCTCCTAAACAATGGCAACACTCCCTCTACTCTCCTAAACACTGGCAACACTCCCTCTACTCTCCCAAACACTGGCAACACTCCCTCTACTCCCCCAAACACTGGCAACACTCCCTCTACTCTCCTAAACACTGGCAACACTCCCTCTACTCTCCTAAACACTGGCAACACTCCCTCTCCTCCCCCAAACACTGGCAACACTCCCTCTCCTCCCCCAAACACTGGCAACACTCCCTCTCCTCCCCCAAACACTGGCAACACTCCCTACACTCCCCCAAACACTGGCAACACTCCCTCTACTCTCCCAAACACTGGCAACACTCCCTCTACTCTCCTAAACACTGGCAACACTCCCTCCCCTCCCCCAAACACTGGCAACACTCCCTCTACTCCCCCAAACACTGGCACCACTCCCTCTACTCTCCCAAACACTGGCAACTCTCCCTCTACTCCCCCAAACACTGGCAACACTCCCTCTACTCTCCCAAACACTGGCAACACTCCCTCTACTCTCCTAAACACTGGCAACACTCCCTCTACTCTCCCAAACACTGGCAACACTCCCTCTACTCCCCCAAACACTGGCAACACTCCCTCTACTCCCCCAAACACTGGCAACACTCCCTCTATTCTCCCAAACACTGGCAACACTCCCTCTACTCTCCTAAACACTGGCAACACTCCCTCTACTCTCCCAAACACTGGCAACACTCCCTCTACTCTCCCAAACACTGGCAACACTCCCTCTACTCCCCCAAATACTGGCAACACTCCCTCTACTCTCCCAAACACTGGCAACACTCCCTCTACTCCCCCAAACACTGGCAACACTCCGTCTACTCTCCCAAACACTGGCAACACTCCCTCTACTCTCCCAAACACTGACAACACTCCCTCTACTCTCCCAAACACTGACAACACTCCCTCTACTCTACCAAACACTGGCAACACTCCCTCTCCTCCCCCAAACACTGGCAACACTCCCTCTACTCCCCCAAAGACTGGCAACACTCCCTCTATTCTCCCAAACACTGGCAACACTCCCTCTACTCTCCCAAACACTGACAACACTCCCTCTACTCTCCCAAACTCTGGCAACACTCCCTCTACTCTCCCAAACACTGGCAACACTCCCTCTACTCTCCCAAACAATGGCAACACTCCCTCTACTCTCCCAAACAATGGCAACACTCCCTCTCCTCCCCCAAACACTGGCAACACTCCCTCTCCTCCCCCAAACACTGGCAACACTCCCTCTCCTCCCCCAAACACTGGCAACACTCCCTCTACTCTCCCAAACACTGGCAACACTCCCTCTACTCTCCCAAACACTGGCAACACTCCCTCTACTCCCCCAAACACTGGCAACACTCCCTCTACTCTCCCAAACACTGGCAACACTCCCTCTACTCTCCCAAACACTGGCAACACTCCCTCTACTCTCCCAAACACTGGAAACACTCCCTCTACTCCCCCAAACACTGGCAACACTCCCTCTACTCCCCCAAACACTGGCAACACTCCCTCTATTCTCCCAAACACTGGCAACACTCCCTCTACTCTCCCAAACACTGACAACACTCCCTCTACTCTCCCAAACACTGACAACACTCCCTCTACTCTACCAAACACTTGCAACACTCCCTCTCCTCCCCCAAACACTGGCAACACTCCCTCTACTCTCCTAAACACTGGCAACACTCCCTCTACTCTCCTAAACACTGGCAACACTCCCTCTGCTCTCCCAAACACTGGCAACACTCCCTCTACTCTCCCAAACACTGGTAACACTCCCTCTACTCTCCTAAACAATGGCAACACTCCCTCTACTCTCCTAAACACTGGCAACACTCCCTCTACTCTCCCAAACACTGGCAACACTCCCTCTACTCTCCCAAACACTGGCAACACTCCCTCTACTCTCCAAAACACTGGCAACACTCCCTCTACTCTCCCAAACACTGGCAACACTCCCTCTACTCCCCCAAACACTGGCAACACTCCCTCTACTCCCCCAAACACTGGCAACACTCCCTCTATTCTCCCAAACACTGGCAACACTCCCTCTACTCTCCCAAACACTGACAACACTCCCTCTACTCTCCCAAACACTGACAACACTCCCTCTACTCTACCAAACACTTGCAACACTCCCTCTCCTCCCCCAAACACTGGCAACACTCCCTCTCCTCCCCCAAATACTGGCAACACTCCCTATACTCCCCCAAACACTGGCAACACTCCCTCTACTCTCCCAAACACTGGCAACACTCCCTCTACTCTCCTAAACACTGGCAACACTCCCTCTACTCTCCCAAACACTGGCAACACTCCCTCTACTCTCCCAAACACTGGCAACACTCCCTCTACTCTCCCAAACACTGGCAACACTCCCTCTACTCTCCCAAACACTGGCAACACTCCCTCTACTCTCCCAAACACTGGCAACACTCCCTCTACTCCCCCAAACACTGGCACCACTCCCTCTACTCTCCCAAACACTGGCAACTCTCCCTCTACTCCCCCAAACACTGGCAACACTCCCTCTACTCTCCCAAACACTGGCAACACTCCCTCTACTCTCCTAAACACTGGCAACACTCCCTCTACTCTCCCAAACACTGGCAACACTCCCTCTACTCCCCCAAACACTGGCAACACTCCCTCTACTCCCCCAAACACTGGCAACACTCCCTCTATTCTCCCAAACACTGGCAACACTCCCTCTACTCTCCTAAACACTGGCAACACTCCCTCTACTCTCCCAAACACTGGCAACACTCCCTCTACTCTCCCAAACACTGGCAACACTCCCTCTACTCCCCCAAATACTGGCAACACTCCCTCTACTCTCCCAAACACTGGCAACACTCCCTCTACTCCCCCAAACACTGGCAACACTCCGTCTACTCTCCCAAACACTGGCAACACTCCCTCTACTCTCCCAAACACTGACAACACTCCCTCTACTCTCCCAAACACTGACAACACTCCCTCTACTCTACCAAACACTGGCAACACTCCCTCTCCTCCCCCAAACACTGGCAACACTCCCTCTACTCCCCCAAAGACTGGCAACACTCCCTCTATTCTCCCAAACACTGGCAACACTCCCTCTACTCTCCCAAACACTGACAACACTCCCTCTACTCTCCCAAACTCTGGCAACACTCCCTCTACTCTCCCAAACACTGGCAACACTCCCTCTACTCTCCCAAACAATGGCAACACTCCCTCTACTCTCCCAAACAATGGCAACACTCCCTCTCCTCCCCCAAACACTGGCAACACTCCCTCTCCTCCCCCAAACACTGGCAACACTCCCTCTCCTCCCCCAAACACTGGCAACACTCCCTCTACTCTCCCAAACACTGGCAACACTCCCTCTACTCTCCCAAACACTGGCAACACTCCCTCTACTCCCCCAAACACTGGCAACACTCCCTCTACTCTCCCAAACACTGGCAACACTCCCTCTACTCTCCCAAACACTGGCAACACTCCCTCTACTCTCCCAAACACTGGAAACACTCCCTCTACTCCCCCAAACACTGGCAACACTCCCTCTACTCCCCCAAACACTGGCAACACTCCCTCTATTCTCCCAAACACTGGCAACACTCCCTCTACTCTCCCAAACACTGACAACACTCCCTCTACTCTCCCAAACACTGACAACACTCCCTCTACTCTACCAAACACTTGCAACACTCCCTCTCCTCCCCCAAACACTGGCAACACTCCCTCTACTCTCCTAAACACTGGCAACACTCCCTCTACTCTCCTAAACACTGGCAACACTCCCTCTGCTCTCCCAAACACTGGCAACACTCCCTCTACTCTCCCAAACACTGGTAACACTCCCTCTACTCTCCTAAACAATGGCAACACTCCCTCTACTCTCCTAAACACTGGCAACACTCCCTCTACTCTCCCAAACACTGGCAACACTCCCTCTACTCTCCCAAACACTGGCAACACTCCCTCTACTCTCCAAAACACTGGCAACACTCCCTCTACTCTCCCAAACACTGGCAACACTCCCTCTACTCCCCCAAACACTGGCAACACTCCCTCTACTCCCCCAAACACTGGCAACACTCCCTCTATTCTCCCAAACACTGGCAACACTCCCTCTACTCTCCCAAACACTGACAACACTCCCTCTACTCTCCCAAACACTGACAACACTCCCTCTACTCTACCAAACACTTGCAACACTCCCTCTCCTCCCCCAAACACTGGCAACACTCCCTCTCCTCCCCCAAATACTGGCAACACTCCCTATACTCCCCCAAACACTGGCAACACTCCCTCTACTCTCCCAAACACTGGCAACACTCCCTCTACTCTCCTAAACACTGGCAACACTCCCTCTACTCTCCCAAACACTGGCAACACTCCCTCTACTCTCCCAAACACTGGCAACACTCCCTCTACTCTCCCAAACACTGGCAACACTCCCTCTACTCTCCCAAACACTGGCAACACTCCCTCTACTCTCCCAAACACTGGCAACACTCCCTCTACTCTCCCTATTTGCTGCGTCTTCAATCTTTCTCCCCATGCTTTCAGTTCCCTCCTCTTCCCCCTAAAATGCCTACAATGCCCCTCATTGGCTCCCACCACTATAACCACAACTGACACCAACCCCCTGAGCTGAAAGCTAGAATCCTTCATTGAAACAATTACAAAGTGTTTCCCTCCCCACCTCTGTTTTGGTAAGAATCTGAGGGATGGGCCTGGAGAAATGTAACCACTCTCAGATTCATACTCAGAGCTACAGCTACAAGGACTGACCATCCATGTGTTAATGTGTTATTTGTGTTATTGACCGTACGTTTTTTTATGTGTAAACTCTGTGTTGTTGTTTTTGTCGCACTGCTTTGCTTTATCTTGGCCAGGTCGCAGTTGTAAATGAGAACTTGTTCTCAACTGGCCTACCTGGTTAAATAAAGGTGAAATAAAATGTTTTAATAAAAATCTATGATATTCAAATTTGAGTTTTAATCATGTTTTAAGGCTATACATAGTTTGTTTACGTTTACATTGTTTACAAACATTGGAGTAAAAAATAGGGTACGACAGCTGAACTAAGCTCATGAGGCATTTATAAGTTATATTCTTCAACAATCAATGGGTTCATTGACGTATGAAGAACAGGGATGGTAAACTACAGTCCTCAGGGGCCTGATTAGTGTCACACTTTTGCCCCACTAACACACCTGACTCCAATAATCAACTAATCACGATCATCAGCTTAAAATGCAATTAGTTTAATCCGCTGTGTTTGTTAGGGATGGGGGAGAGTGTGACATCACTTCTGCCCCTGAGGAGTTACCCATCCCTGATGTAGCGACTAAGGATTCTACCTTTAAGGACTGGCTATTGGGCAATTTTCATCATCTCCATCCTACATCCTCTTCCTCCTCCTACTCTTCCTCCCCTAAACTTCCTCCTCCTCTTCCTCCTCCTCCTTTTCTTCCTCCTCTTCCTCCTCCTCCTTTTCCTCCTTCTCCTCTTCCTCCTCTTTCTCCTCCTCCTCTTCCCCTTCCTCCTCCTCCTCCTCTTTCTCTTCCTACTCTTCCTCCTTCTCCTTCTCCCCCTCTTTCTCCTCCTCCTCTATCTCCTCCTCCTCTTCCTCCTCCTCCTCCTCTTCCTCCTTCTCCTCCTCCTCTTCCTCCTCCTCCTCCTCTTCCTCATCTTTCTCCTACTACTCTTCCTCCTTTTCCTCCTCCTCCACCTCCTCTTCCTCCTCCTCTTCCTCCTACTCCTCTTTCTCCTACTACTCTTCCTCCTCCTCCTCCTCCTCCCCTTCACCTCCTCCCCTTCCTCCTCCCATCCTCCTCCTCCCCTTTACCTCCTCTTCCTCCTCCTACTCTTCCTCCCCTAAACCTCTTCCTCCTTCTTTCCTCCTCTTCCTTCTTATCTACCTCACCTTCTCCTCCTCCTCCTACTTTTCCTCCCCTAAACCTCCTCTTCCTCCCCTTCTCCTCCTTCTCCTCCCTCCTCCTCATTAGAGGCCACACCACTGTGTCTTGACTGGAAGAAAACCTCAAAAAGAAAACTTAAGAGAAGGGAAAGTTGAGAGGTGGACAGCCAGACAGAAGAGTCACATTCAACACATACCGGTACTACAAGTAGTAGTGTGTTATGAGATCAGTGAGATCAGTGCCATACCAACATGTATAGGTCTCTGTTTGTTTCAGGGGGTTTAAGTGGTCAGCATGAAGCTGTGTTTCTGGTTAAGTGGTCAGCATGTAACTGTGTTTCTGGTTAAGTGGTCAGCATGTAACTGTGTTTCTGGTTAAGTGGTCAGCATGTAGCTGTGTTTCTGGTTAAGTGGTCAGCATGTAACTGTGTTTCTGGTTAAGTGGTCAGCATGTAGCTGTGTTTCTGGTTAAGTGGTCAGCATGTAACTGTGTTTCTGGTTAAGTGGTCAGCATGTAACTGTGTTTCTGGTTAAGTGGTCAGCATGTAGCTGTGTTTCTGGTTAAGTGGTCAGCATGTAACTGTGTTTCTGGTTAAGTGGTCAGCATGTAGACTGTGTTTCTGGTTAAGTGGTCAGCATGTAGCTGTGTTTCTGGTTAAGTGGTCAGCATGTAACTGTGTTTCTGGTTAAGTGGTCAGCATGTAACTGTGTTTCTGGTTAAGTGGTCAGCATGTAACTGTGTTTCTGGTTAAGTGGTCAGCATGTAACTGTGTTTCTGGTTAAGTGGTCAGCATGTAGCTGTGTTTCTGGTTAAGTGGTCAGCATGTAACTGTGTTTCTGGTTAAGTGGTCAGCATGTAACTGTGTTTCTGGTTAAGTGGTCAGCATGTAGCTGTGTTTCTGGTTAAGTGGTCAGCATGTAGCTGTGTTTCTGGTTAAGTGGTCAGCATGTAGCTGTGTTTCTGGTTAAGTGGTCAGCATGTAGCTGTGTTTCTGGTTAAGTGGTCAGCATGTAACTGTGTTTCTGGTTAAGTGGTCAGCATGTAGCTGTGTTTCTGGTTAAGTGGTCAGCATGTAGCTGTGTTTCTGGTTAAGTGGTCAGCATGTAGCTGTGTTTCTGGTTAAGTGGTCAGCATGTAACTGTGTTTCTGGTTAAGTGGTCAGCATGTAGCTGTGTTTCTGGTTAAGTGGTCAGCATGTAGCTGTGTTTCTGGTTAAGTGGTCAGCATGTAGCTGTTTGTCTAAAAAGGGGCACCCCTCACCGAGGCCTATAAGGTGGGAGACTTTCGAGGCACAGGGGTGTTTTTTAGCTCTGGTCCCGAGGCACTCACACACACACACACACACACACACACACACACACACACACACACACACACACACACACACACACACACACACACACACACACACACACACACACACACACACACACACACACACATATATACACACACACACACACACACACACACACACACACACACACACACACACACACACACACACACACACACACACACACACACACACACTCTGCTCTCCAGATGAGAATGGTAGTTATTCTGGCAGCACATACTTATTATTCAGGTCAAGGAGAACAGAGAGGAGACGAGAGAGGGGAGAGGAGAGAGGAGAGGAGAACAGAGAGGAGATGAGGAACAGTAGCAGGAACAGTAGCAGGAACAGTAACAGGAACAGTAACAGAAACAGTAGCAGGAACAGTAACAGTAGCAGGAACAGTAACAGGAACAGTAACAGGAACAGTAACAGAAACAGTAGCAGGAACAGTAACAGGAACAGTAGCAGGAACAGTAGCAGGAACAGGAACAGTAACAGGAACAGTAGCAGGAACAGTAACAGGAACAGTAACAGGAACAGTAGCAGGAACAGTAGCAGGAACAGTAACAGGAACAGTAGCAGGAACAGTAACAGGAACAGTAACAGAAACAGTAGCAGGAACAGTAACAGGAACAGTAACAGGAACAGTAACAGGAACAGTAACAGAAACAGTAGCAGGAACAGTAACAGGAACAGTAGCAGGAACAGTAACATGAACAGTAACAGTAGCAGGAACAGTAACAGTAGCAGGAACAGTAACAGGAATGGGAACAGAAACAGTAAGCTCTGCTCATCAGAGAGCTGGAAAACAGCCTAACCCCCAACAGCCCTGCTAACCTTCACACTGTCAGAACCACACAGCCCTCCCCCCATCTCACTCTCTCTCTCTTTATATATATATACATACACTCAGCTAAAAAAGAAACGTCCTCTCACTGTCAACTGCCTTTATTTTCAGGAAACTTAGCATGTGTAAATACTTGTTTGAACATAACAAGATTCAACAACTGAGACATAAACTGAACAAGTTCCACAGACATGTGACTAACAGAAATTGAATATTGTGTCCTTGAACAAAGGGGGGGTCAAAATCAAAAGTAACAGTCAGTATCTGGTGTGGCCACCAGCTGCATTAACCTGTTAGGGCTAGGGGGCAGTATTTACACGGCCGGATAAAAAACGTCCCGGATTTAATCTGGTTATTACTACTGCCCAGAAACTAGAATATGCATATAATTATTGGCTTTGGATAGAAAACACCCTAAAGTTTATAAAACTGTTTGAATGGTGTCTGTGAGTATAACAAAACTCATATGGCAGGCAAAAACCTGAGAAGATTCTGTACAGGAAGTGCCCTCTCTGACCATTCCTTGGGCTTCTTGACTCTTTTTATTGAAAACTTAGGATCTTTGCTGTAACGTGACACTTCCTACGGCTCCCATAGGCTCTCAGAACCCGTGAAAAAGCTGAATGATGTCGAGGCAGCCCCTGGCTGAAAAACATTAGCGCCTTTGGTAAGTGGTCTATCAGAGGACAATGAGACTGAGGCGCGTGCACGAGGCGACCCCATGTTTTTATTTTCTCTCTCTTTGTACTAAAACACAGATTCCCGGGTCGGAATATTATCGCTTTTTTTAAGAGAAAAATTGCATAAAAATTGATTTTAAACAGCGGTTGACATGCTTCGAAGTACGGTAATGGAATATTTTGAATTTTTTTGTCACGAAACGCGTCGGGAGCTTCACCCTTCTTTACACTTCGGATAGTGTCTTGAACGCACGAACAAAACAGAGGATATTTGAACATAACTATGGATTATTTTGAACCAAACCAACATTTGTTATTGAAGTAGAAGTCCTGGGAGTGCATTCTGACGAAGAACAGCAAAGGTAATAACATTTTTCTTATAGTAAATCTGACTTTGGTGAGGGCTAAACTTGGTGGGTGTCTAAATAGCTAGCCCTGTGATGCCGGGCTATCTACTTAGAATATTGCAAAATGTGCTTTCACCGAAAAGCTATTTTAAAATCGAACATAGCGAGTGCATAGAGGAGTTCTGTATCTATAATTCTTAAAATAATTGTTAAGTTTTTTGTGAACGTTTATCGTGAGTAATTTAGTAAATTCAGCGGAAGTTTGCGGGGGGTATGCTAGTTCTGAACATCACATGCTAATGTAAAAAGCTGTTTTTTGATATAAATATGAACTTGATTGAACAAAACATGCATGTATTGTATAACATAATGTCCTAGGAGTGTCATCTGATGAAGATCATCAAAGGTTAGTGCTGCATTTAGCTGTGGTTTGGGTTTATGTGACATTATATGCTAGCTTGAAAAATGGGTGTCTGATTATTTCTGGCTGGGTACTCTGCTGACATAATCTAATGTTTTGCTTTCGTTGTAAAGCCTTTTTGAAATCGGACAGTGTGGTTAGATTAACGAGAGTCTTGTCTTTAAAATGGTGTAAAATAGTCATATGTTTGAGAAATTGAAATAATAGCATTTCTAAGGTATTTGAATAACGCGCCACAGGATTCAACTGGCTGTTACGTAGGTGGGACGATTTCGTCCCACCTTCCCTAGAGAGGTTAAGTACTGCAGTGCATCTCCTCCTCACGGACTGCACCAGATTTACCAGTTCTTGCTGTGAGATGTTACCCCTGTCTTCCACCAAGGCACCTGCAAGTTCCCGGACATTTCTGGGGGGAATGGCCCTAGCCCTCACCCTTTGATCCAACAGGTCCCAGACGTGCTCAATGGGATTGAGATCTGGGTTCTTCGCTGGCCATGGCAGAACACTGGCATTCCTGTCTTGCAGGAAATCACGCACAGAACGAGCAGTATGGCTGGTGGTATTGTCATGCTGGAGGGTCATGTCAGGATGAGCCTGCAGGAAGTGTACCACATGAGGGAAGAGGATGTCTTCCCTGTAACGCACAGCGTTGAGATTGCCTGCAATGACAACAAGCTCAGTCCGATGATGCTGTGACACACCGCCCCAGACCATGACGGACCCTCCAACTCCACATCGATCCCGCTCCAGAGTACAGGCCTCGCTGTAACGCTCATTCCTTCGACGATGAACGTGAATCCGACCATCACTCCAGGTGAGACAAAACCGCAACTCGTCAGAGAAGAGCACTTTTTGCCAGTCCTGTCTGGTCCAGCAACGGTGGGTTTGTGCCCATAGGTGACGTTGTTGCCGGTGGTGAGGACCTGCCTTATAACAGGCCTACAAGCCCTCAGTCCAGCCTTTCTCAGCCTATTGCGGACAGTCTGAGCACTGATGGAGGGATTGTGCGTTCCTGGTGTAACTCAGGTAGTTGTTGTTTCCATCCTGTACCTGTCCCGCAGGTGTGATGTTCGGATGTACCGATCCTGTGCAGGTGTTGTTACACGTGGTCTGCCACTGCGAGGACGATCAGCTGTCTGTCCTGTCTCCCTGTTGCGCTGTCTTAGGCGTCACAGTACGGACATTGCAATTTATTGCCCTGGCCGCATCTGCAGTCCTCATGTGTCCTTGCAGCATGCCTAAGGCATGTTCACGCAGATAAGCAGGGACCCTGGGCATCTTTCTTTTGGTGTTTTTCAGAGTCAGTAGAAAGGCCTCTTTAGTGTCCTAATTTTCATAGCTTTTCATAACTTAATGAACATGCACAGATGCATGTTCATTAATTGTTCATGGTTCATTGAACAAGCATGGGAAACAGTGTTAAACCCTCCACAATGAATATCTGTGATATGATTTGGATTTTACAAATTATCTTTGAAAGACAGTCCTGAAAAAGGGACGTTTCTTTTTGTGCTGAATTTATATATAAATATGTCGTTCTACCTCTCTCTCTGCCTCCCTCTTTCTCAAATTCTATTTATACATGTTTCATCCACCCCTGTGAAGACCAACCTTAACATAAATTATAAATGATAAATTATGTTCACCTTCCCACACCCTCTCATTTATAAATGACTTCACAAAATGTGTGTGACTCAAAAACCAAACCTGAGAGAGAGAGAGGGAGAGAGAGAGAGAGAGAGAGAGAGAGAGAGAGAGAGAGAGATAGAGAGATCTCTCCCTGGTGAACGGGGTCTGAGCATTGCCTAAAAGTCTCATCACATTAACGTTGATGTGACATTAAAGGGATATTTCCCCAGAGTCAGATGAACTCATGGAAACCATTTTGATGTCTCTGTGTCCAATATGAAAGAAGTTAAAGAGTTTTGTGAGCCAATGCTAACTAGCGTTGACTGGAAGCATGTAGAAGAGGATTTTACCTCTATTCTGCCCTCAAAAAAATTATTATCCCGACTCTGACTTAGATACTGCATAACAGAATCTGACTTACTAGTTACTTCATACAGCTCGGTGGCGACTGCCATATTTATTTCACCAGGATTGTCTGGTCAGGATAAATATTTGTTGTTAAAGACTAGTCCTAAATGTTGGCAGCTTCAGCAATTTCAAATGGGTAGATCCAGAACTAAGCTCCCAAATAAATGAAAGACCAAAACATAATGAGGAAAAACGCTGGAACGCTGCAGTTATTCCTTCACGTAAATTAAATGTTAAACTATAGCTTGAGAAAATACCCGTGACAGTAACTGGTACGGTAGGAGCTAAAAACACACATTAAATTAAATGTTAAACTATAGCTTGAGAAAATACCCACTGCGTGACAGTAACTGGTACGGTAGGAGCTAAAAACACACATTAAATTAAATGTTAAACTATAGCTTGAGAAAATACCCACTGCGTGACAGTAACTGGTACGGTAGGAGCTAAAAACACACATGAAATTAAATGTTAAACTATAGCTTGAGAAAATACCCACTGCGTGACAGTAACTGGTACGGTAGGAGCTAAAAACACACATTACTAGACTGAATAGTATGGACAGTATGACTAAAACAAACACACACACACACACACACACACACACACACACACACACACACACACACACACACGCACGCACGCACGCACGCACGCACAAACGCACGCACGCACGCACAAACGCACGCACGCACGCACAAACGCACGCACGCACGCACAAACGCACGCACGCACAAACGCACGCACGCACGCACACACACACACACAAACGCACGCACGCACGCGCGCACACACACATACACACACACACACACACACACACACACACACACACACACACACACACACACACATAAACTGAACAAGTTCCACAGACATGTGACTAACAGAAATTGAATATTGTGTCCTTGAACAAAGGGGGGTCAAAGCCAGAGGTTACACCTTTCCAAATAAGGTTATAAAAATGCAGCATATAGGAGCGTTCAGAGGGGAGGAACAGCTGTGGAAACAATCTAAATCTCAGGGCCCAGAGAGAGGGATGAATGGAAAAACAAAGAGAAAGTCTGCTAAGCTAACTTCCCACATAATAGACATCTAGTCTGCTATGCTAACTTCCCACATTATAATCATCCAGTCTGCTATGCTAACTTCCCACATTATAGACGTCTAGTCTGCTACGCTAACTTCCCACATAATAGACATCTAGTCTGCTATGCTAACTTCCCACATTATAATCATCCAGTCTGCTATGCTAACTTCCCACATTATAGACGTCTAGTCTGCTACGCTAACTTCCCACATAATAGACATCTAGTCTGCTATGCTAACTTCCCACATTATAATCATCCAGTCTGCTATGCTAACTTCCCATATTATACATGTCTAGTCTGCTATGCTAACTTCACACATTATAGACGTCTAGTCTGCTATGCTAACTTCCCACATTATACACGTCTAGTCTGCTATGCTAACTTCACACATTATAGATGTCTAGTCTGCTATGCTAACTTCCCACATTATAGATGTCTATTCTGCTATGCTAACTTCCCACATTATAGATGTCTAGTCTGCTATGCTAACTTCACACATTATAGACATCCAGTCTGCTATGCTAACTTCCCACATTATAGATGTCTAGTCTGCTAACAATCAAAGGTCTGACTGCACTGAGATTCTTGGGGAAATGATCACAATGGAATGGTCACAATGATCTCCATCACCTAGAACCTGACACTGGTTAATCAAATCTCCCCATTTTTACTCAATTTAGCATTGTTTCTCAAACAGCTTGAACTGTATAGCGTTCGTAAATCAAGTCCTTTCTTGAGTTGGCCTGGAACAACTGTCAACCATCTGAGTTTATGATTGTTTGTGGGGGGAAAGTGTGTGTGTGTGTGTGTGTGTGTGTGTGTGTGTGTGTGTGTGTGTGTGTGTGTGTGTGTGTGTGTGTGTGTGTGTGTGTGTGTGTGTGTGTGTGTGTGTGTGTGTGTGTGTGTATGTGTGTGTGTGTGTGTGTGTGTGTGTGTGTGTGTGTGTGTGTGTGTGTGTGTGTGTGTGTGTGTGTGTGTGTGTGTGTGTGTGTGTGTGTGTGTGTGTGTGTGTGTGTGTGTGTATGTGTGTGTGTGTGTGTGTGTGTGTGTGTGTGTGTGTGTGTCCCACAACTACTGCTAGAGAGTAAAGATGTTAGGGACAATATATCACAATAGTTGCTTGTCAAAAATAAAAATGTTGGAATGGCATTCCTGGTTAGAGGTAACAACAATCCTTTGCATGAACTACCTACACTATTACAAATATTATTTGTTAATTATGGAAATTAAGATAAGCAAGATTTTTTATATATATATTTCAATGCCTATATATAATACAAATCGAAGTGAGGGCGATTGTCACGTCCTGACCAGTAAAAGGGGTTATTTGTTATTATAGTTTGGTCAGGACGTGGCAGGGGGTGTTTGTTTAGAGTGGTTCGGGGTTTGTTGGGCTATGTGTTTAGGTAGAGGGGTGTTGTTTAGAGTGTTCCGGGGTTTTTGGTTATCTTCTATGTTAGTATATTTCTATGTTCTGGTCTAGTCTTTTCAGTTCTATGTTTAGGGTTATTGGATGGACCTTCAATTGGAGGCAGCTGTTCCTCGTTGCCTCTGATTGAAGGTCCTATATAGAGGGGTGTTTTTGTAATGGGTTTTGTGGGAAGTTGTTTTTGCACTGCTGTGTTTAGCCTGTAATACTGTGCGTTCGTTAGTTTTCTTGTTTTGTCAGTGTTCAAATAAAAGTTTAAAATGAGCACTCAACCCGCTGCGCCTTGGTCCATTTCATACGACGACCGTTACAGCGATGGAAATGCATTTTATGGTTGATCTGCTTCTGTTCTGTGGGTTTCATTGTGTGCTCTTTTCCAAGGATGGGTCCTGGTCTCTCAGGGGCCCTGGGATCCGGGGGGTCTGGGGGTGGTCTGCCGGTCACTGGGATGACAACCCAATTTGCGGGTGCAATAGCGGGGAACAATCGGGAAGTTGACTTAGTAGCAATGCAAATGTCATAGTACAGCTATATGGACGCTCAATCACTATGGTACTTTTTAATGGTGAGTTTGCAAACCTATATAATGAGAAATATATTTTGAAACTTGTATCTTATTATGGTAAGTGGTGAAATAAGTATAGCCAGTTACAACTGTAATGGCCTAGCAGATAATAAGGAAAGACGATCAGTATTTACCCGGTTAAAAGAGAAGGAATATAATATCTATTGTTTACAGGGATTTTTAATTTTAGATAAAAAATGTGTGGAAAAAGGATTCGGGGGGGGGAGGGCATAATATTTTTCTCCAATTTTTCTCCAATGTTCAAAGAAATTCAAAAGGTGTGATGATATTAATTAACAGTAATTTTGATCCGAATATGCTAATTTAATTGTCCAAACAGATCCTCAAGGAAGATGGATGATTTTAAATATGTTATTGGACCATAAACAGATTTGGCTCATGAATCTATACGGTGCAAATAATGATGATCCACGTTTCTTTGAAAATATTTATAATAATTTATCAAGCCTACAAGCAACACAAGGCTATTATTATGGTGGGAGATTATAATATGGTTTTAAATACCTCAATGGACCGTAAAGGAAATCACACTACAAACTATCACCCTCTGGGACTTAAGGAAGCCATGAATGTCATGGTTATAATGGAACTTGTGGATATATGGAGGCTTAAATACCCTGACCTAGTGAGATATACATGGAGGAGGTTTAATACCCTGACCTAGTGAGATATACATGGAGGAGGTTTAATATCCTGACCTAGTGGGATATACATGGAGGAGGTTTAATATCCTGACCTAGTGAGATATACATGGAGGAGGTTTAATATCCTGACCTAGTGAGATATACATGGAGGAGGTTTAATATCCTGACCTAGTGAGATATACATGGAGGAGGTTTAATACCCTGACCTAGTGAGATATACATGGCAGAGGCTCAATCAAACTAGTCGTCTTGACTACTTTCTTATGTCATTCTCGCTGGCACCAAAAGTTAAAAAAGTGTTGATGGGGACAGAATGTGGTCGGACTATCACATAATTGGCATATACAGTATATTACACTTAAAGAATTTCCACGTTGGCGAGGATATTGAAAATGTAATCAAAGCCTTTTGGATGATATCTTGTTTTTAACGAGGACAGAAGTGTTTATAACTGACAGTATATACAGTACCAGTCAAAAGTTTGGATACACCTACTCATTCAAGGGATTTTCTTTATTTTTTTTTACTATTTTCTACATTGTAGAATAATAGTGAAGACATCAACACTATGAAATAACACACATGGAATCATGTAGTAATCAAAAAAGTTTTAAACAAATCAAAATATATTTTAGATTTTAGATTCTTCAAAGTAGCCACCCTTTGCCTTGATGACAGCTTTGCAAACTCTTGGCATTCTCTCAACCAGCTTCATGAGGAATGCTTTTCCAACAGTCTTGAAGGAGTTCCCACATATGCTAAGCACTTGTTGACTGCTTTTCCTTCACTCTGTGGTCCAACTCATCCCAAACCATCTCATTTGGGTTGAGGGCGGGTGATTGTGGAGGCCAGGTCATCTGATGCAGCACCAACACTCTCCTTCTTGGTCAAATAGCCCTTACACAGCCTGGAGGTGTGTTTTGGGTCATTGTCCTGTTGAAAAACAAATGATAGTCCCACTAAGCGCAAACCAGATGGGATGGCGTATCTTATAGTGTTGAAGTCTCCACTATTATTCTACAATGTAGAAAATAGTAAAAATAAAGAATAACCCTTGAATGAGTAGGTGTGTCCCAAAAAAATTATATGGGGGATTGGATATGATGAAGACAATAACATTGATGGAAGCTACAATCTATCTGCAATATTAAAGCTGCACTAACCCCTAAAACAACCACACACACACACACACACACACACACACACACACACACACACACACACACACACACACACACACACACACACACACACACACACACACGTACACACACACAGCACCCAACACACATACACACCACGCAACACACACACGCCACGCAACACACAGACACACACACACACCACGCCACACACACACACCCCCACACACACACAGACCACACTATCCATCTATCTCTCTCTCTGTCCTTTTCTCCTTGGAAACGTACATCTCAATACTCATACCCCTTTTTCCTCTTCCGTCTGAAATGATATGAAAACACAGGTGACAGGTGAAAGCAACCAATCCTGGCATGAAATACTATTCTGTTATTGTTTATTTCACTTTAGTTTATTATCTACTTCACTTGCTTTGCCATTAAAGCCCCTTGAATTGAATTGAATTCAGAGAGAGAGAAAGAGACAGCGACAAAGAGAGAGTGAGGGATAGGGAGAGAGAGTGAGAAAGCAAGAGAGAAATAGTGAGGGAGAGAGAGGGATAGGGAGAAAAAGAGAAAGAGACAGCGAGAAAGAGAGAGAAGGAGTGAGGGAGAGAGAGGGAGGGTTGGGAGAGAGAGTGATAGGGAGAGAGAGTGAGAAAGAGAGAGAGAAAGAGAGAGAAAGAGTGAGGGAGAGAGAGAGAGAGAGAGAGAGAAAGAATGAGGGAGAGAGAGAGAGTGAGAGAGAGAGAAAGAGTGAGGGAGAGAGAGAGAGAGAGAGAGAGAGAGAGAGAAAGAGTGAGGGAGAGAGAGAGAGAGAGAGAGAGAGGGAGAGAGAGAGAGAGAGAAAGAATGAGGGAGAGAGAGAGAGTGAGAAAGAGTGAGGGAGAGAGAGAGAGAGAGAGAAAGAGTGAGGGAGAGTGTGTTGTGGGAAAGGACTCCCAGCTAGCTAGTGCCTCTCTCTCAGCTCAGCCTCTCTCTCAGCTCAGCCTCTCTCTCAGCTCAGCCTCTCTCTCAGCTCAGCCTCTCTCTCAGCTCAGCCTCTCTCTCAGCTCAGCCTCTCTCTCAGCTCAGCCTCTCTCTCAGCTCAGCCCTCTCAGTGACAAATACACACAGAGCCACATGATATCTGGTGAAGGGGAAATTCTCGCTGAGTGGGCCTTTCTGATGAAAGTTGGCGGTGGTGTGGTGTGTGTGTGTGTGTGTGTGTGTGTGTGTGTGTGTGTGTGTGTGTGTGTGTGTGTGTGTGTGTGTGTGTGTGTGTGTGTGTGTGTGTGGTGTGTGTGTGTGTTGCGTGGTGTGTGTGTGTGTCTGTGTGTTGCGTGGCGTGTGTGTGTTGCGTGGTGTGTATGTGTGTTGGGTGCTGTGTGTGTGTACGTGTGTGCGTGGTGTGTGTGTGTGTGTGTGTGTGTTGCGTGGTGTGTGTTTGACATTGCGGGGGCGAGTAACAATGCCTTAACCTGAGTAGAGTGGGTGTACACCTACTGTATAGTGAACTAGTTTCTCTCTCTCTGTTTCTCTTTTCTCTCCCTTTCTCTCCATTTCTCTCTCTTACTCTCACTTTCCCATTGTCTCCACCTTGCAGACACAGTCACTTTCTTCTCCTCTCTTCCTTATTTTCATTGTTCTTATTTCTCTCAGATTATTTGTATGGTCAGAGCCCCCTGCTATTCCAATCTGACTCGGTTACCTCATATCTGTTACCTCTACCTCTCTACCTCTCTCTGTTACCTCTACCTCTCTACCTCTCTCTGTTACCTCTACCTCTCTACCTCTCTCTGTTACCTCTACCTGTCTCTCTCTACCTGTCTCTCTCTACATCTCTCTCTACCGCTCTCTCTACCTGTCTCTCTCTACCTCTACCTCTCTCTCTCTGCCTCTCTCTCTCTGTCTTTCTCTCTGTCTCTTTCTCTACCTCTGTCTCTCTGTCTGTCTCTCTCTCCTTCTCTCTACCGCTGTGTACTCTCTCTTCTTCTCTCTAGTGTGTGTATGTTATGTGTGTGTATAGTGTGTATGTTATGTGTGTGTATAGTGTGTATGTTATGTGTGTGTATAGTGTGTATGTTATGTGTGTGTATAGTGTGTATGTTATGTGTGTGTATAGTGTGTATGTTATGTGTGTTTGTATGCATGTTTGTACCTGTATCTGTGTCTCTTCACAATCCCTCTGTTCAATAAGGTATATTTTTATCAGTTTTTTTTTTTTTTAAATATGATTTTACTTCTTGCATCAGTTACCTGATGTGGAATAGAGTTCCATGTAGTCATGGTTCTATGTAGTACTGTGAGCCTCCCGTAGTCTGTTCTAGACTTGGGGACTGTGAAGAGACCTCTGGTGGCATGTCTTGTGGGGTATGTATGGGTATCTGAGCTGTGTGCTAGTAGTTTAAACAGACCTCTGGTGGCATGTCTTGTGGGGTATGGATGGGTATCTGAGCTGTGTGCTAGTAGTTTAAACAGATCTCTGGTGGCATGTCTTGTGGGGTATGCATGGGTATCTGAGCTGTGTGCTAGTAGTTTAAACAGACCTCTGGTGGCATGTCTTGTGGGGTATGGATGGGTATCTGAGCTGTGTGCTAGTAGTTTAAACAGACCTCTGGTGGCATGTCTTGTGGGGTATGGATGGGTATCTGAGCTGTGTGCCAGTAGTTTAAACAGACCTCTGGTGGCATGTCTTGTGGGGTATGGATGGGTATCTGAGCTGTGTGCTAGTAGTTTAAACAGACCTCTGGTGGCATGTCTTGTGGGGTATGGATGGGTATCTGAGCTGTGTGCTAGTCGTTTAACACTATAACTGCCAACAGGCCAACAGCCACTGATGTTTGATTTTTAAATACAAATAAATACGCCCCCATTAAAAAGCCTTATGTCATGTTCCTCCCCTGACTTTTCCTAAATGTTTGTATTTTACACATATTTGCTCATTTGTCCTAATTTTGAAATGACAAACAGAGAAGTATTTAGAGCCTTTGTACTTGTTCTGTTTTTTTTTTTACACTTTCCCAACTTAACCTGCCAAGACAATGTACTGTAGGATGTTGTTACCCAGCCAGGCTCCAAGACAATGTGCTGCAGGACGTTGGTACCCAGCCAGGCTCCAAGATAATGTGCTGTAGGACGTTGGTACCCAGCCAGGCTCCAAGACAATTTACTGTAGGATGTTGTTACCCAGCCAGGCTCCAATACAATTTACTGTAGGATGTTGTTACCCAGCCAGGCTCCAAGACAATGTGCTGTAGGACGTTGGTACCCAGCCAGGCTCCAAGACAATTTACTGTAGGATGTTGTTACCCAGCCAGGCTCCAAGACAATGTGCTGTAGGACGTTGGTACCCAGCCAGGCTCCAAGACAATGTGCTGTAGGACGTTGGTACCCAGCCAGGCTCCAAGACAATTTACTGTAGGATGTTGTTACCCAGCCAGGCTCCAAGACAATGTGCTGTAGGACGTTGGTACCCAGCCAGGCTCCAAGACAATGTGCTGCAGGACGTTGTTACCCAGCCAGGCTCTAAGACAATGTGCTGCAGGATGTTGTTACCCAGCCAGGCTCCAAGACAATGTGCTGTAGGACGTTGATACCCAGCCAGGCTCCAAGACAATGTGCTGCAGGACGTTGTTACCCAGCCAGGCTCTAAGACAATGTGCTGCAGGATGTTGTTACCCAGCCAGGCTCCAATACAATGTGCTGCAGGATGTTGTTACCCAGCCAGGCTCCAAGACAATGTGCTGCAGGATGTTGTTACCCAGCCAGGCTCCAAGACAATGTGCTGTAGGATGTTGATACCCAGCCAGGCTCTAAGACAATGTGCTGCAGGATGTTGTTACCCAGCCAGGCTCCAAGACAATGTGCTGTAGGACGTTGGTACCCAGCCAGGCTCCAAGACAATTTACTGTAGGATGTTGTTACCCAGCCAGGCTCCAAGACAATGTGCTGTAGGATGTTGATACCCAGCCAGGCTCCAAGACAATGTGCTGCAGGATGTTGTTACCCAGCCAGGCTCCAAGACAATGTGCTGTAGGATGTTGATACCCAGCCAGGCTCCAAGACAATTTACTGTAGGACTTTGGTAGCCAGCCAGGCGCTAATGCGTCTCTCTCTCTCCTCACTGAATGAATGACAAATGGAAGAATGGGCAATAATTGTGCACCTTACTTCACAATGTAATTTAAATGAGGCCTAACTGAATGATAAGGAGGGTGAAGAGGTTGATTTAATTTAGAAAGACAATAGTTTAATGATGAGGTTGTGTTATGCCTTATTTATCAGTGTTGGCGCTCATGTTAATCATTTGACAGCGTGCCTTGCGGGTTGATACCATTCTCTTTGACATTTAACTTTGTAAAAATAAGATGTTAAAGGACTTTTTTTTAACCCTAACTCTATTATTAATCAAATGTATTGTAAGGGAAATGAAAACATCATGTGTTGCAGTAGGCCTTTAGAATAATGGCAAATATATCCTGGACTCTAACTTGATGAGGGGGAAACAAACAATGTCAGTCAGTGTGCCCATTGAAACTACTGTCGTGGCCAAAAGTTTTGAGAATGACACACATATTAATTTTCACAAAGCCTGCTGCCTCAGTTTGTATGATGTTAATTTGCATATACTCCAGAATGTTATGAAGAGTGATCAGATGAATTGCAAAGTCCCTCTTTGCCATGGAAATGAACTGAATACCAAAACAACATTTCCACTGCATTTCAGCCCTGCCACAAAAGGACCAGCTGACATCATGTCAGTGATTCTCTCGTTAACACAGGTGTGAGTGTTGACGAGGACAAGGCTGGAGATCACTCTGTCATGCTGATTGAGTTCGAATAACAGACTGGAAGCTTCAAAAGGAGGGTGGTGCTTGGAATCATTGTTCTTCCTCTGTCAACCATGGTTACCTGCAAGGAAACACGTGCCGTCATCATTGCTTTGCACAAAAAGGGCTTCACAGGCAAGGATATTGCTGCCAGTAAGATTGCACCTAAATCAAACATTTATCGGATCATCAAGAACTTCAAGGAGAGTGGTTCAATTGTTGTGAAGAAGGCTTCAGGGCGCCCAAAAAGTCCAGCAAGCGCCAGGACCGTCTCCTAAAGTTGAGTCAGCTGCGGGATCGGGCACGACCAGTACAGAGCTTGCTCAGGAATGGCAGCAGGCAGGTGTGAGTGCATCTGCACGCACAGTGAGGCGAAGACTTTTGGAGGATAGCCTGGTGTCAAGGAGGACAGCAAAGAAGCCACTTCTCTCCAGGAAAAACATTAGGGACAG
The DNA here is from genome assembly GCF_965601325.2 of Salmo salar. Classification (NCBI taxonomy): domain Eukaryota; kingdom Metazoa; phylum Chordata; class Actinopteri; order Salmoniformes; family Salmonidae; genus Salmo; species Salmo salar. The sequence continues at coordinate 42,537,169 of NC_138317.1, forward strand.
ACTGATATTCTGCAAAAGGTACAGGGATTGGACTGCTGAGGACTGGGGTAAAGTCATTTTCTCTGATGAATCCCCTTTCCGATTGTTTGGGGCATCCGGAAAAAAGCTTGTCCGGAGAAGACAAGGTGTTCGCTACTATCAGTCCTGTGTCATGCCAACAGTAAAGCATCCTGAGACCATTCATGTGTGGGGTTGCTTCTCAGCCAAGGGAGTGGGCTCACTCACAATTTTGCCTAACCTCTCTGGGCTAGGTGGGACGCTTGCGTCCCACCTACTCAACAGCCAGTGGAATCCCGTGGCGCGATATTCAAAATACCTTAGAAATGCTATTACTTCAATTTCTCAAACATATGACTATTTTACACCATTTTAAAGACAAGACTCTCCTTTATCTAACCACACTATCCGATTTCAAAAAGGCTTTACAACGAAAGCAAAACATTAGATTATGTCAGCAGAGTACCCAGCCAGAAATAATCAGACACCCATTTTTCAAGCTAGCATATAATGTCACAAAAACCAAAACCACAGCTAAAAACAGCACTAACCTTTGATGATCTTCATCAGATGACACTCCTAGGACATTATGTTATACAATTCATGCATGTTTTGTTCAATCAAGTTCATATTTATATCAAAAAACAGCTTTTTACATTAGCATGTGACTAGCATGTGACTAGCATTCCCACCGAACACTTCCGGTGAATTTACTAAATTACTCACGATAACCGTTCACAAAAAACATAACAATTATTTTAAGAATTATAGATACAGAACTCCTTTATACAATCGCTATGTCCGATTTTAAAATAGCTTTTCGGTGAAAGCACATTTTGCAATATTCTGAGTAGATAGCCCGGCCATCACAGGCTAGCTATTTTGACACCCACCAAGTTTGGTACTCACCAAACTCAGATTTACTATAAGAAAAATTGGATCACCTTTGCTGTTCTTCGTCAGAATGCACTCCCAGGACTTCTACTTCAATAACAAATGTTGGTTTGGTTCCAAATAATCCATAGTTATATCCAAATAGTGGCGTTTTGTTCGTGCGTTCAAGACACTATCCGAAGGGTAAAGAAGGGTGACGCGCCCGGTGCGTTTCGTGACAAAAAAATTCAAAATATTCCATTACCGTACTTCGAAGCATGTCAAACGCTGTTTAAAATCAATTTTTATGCGATTTTTCTCGTAAAAAAGCGATAATATTCCGACCGGGAAACCCGGTTTTCGTTCAAAGACTGAAAATGTAAACATGGAGTCGTCTCGTGCACGCGCGAGCCAGTCTCATTGTTCTCAGATCGACCACTTACCAAATGCGCTACTGTTTTTCAGCCAGAGACTGGAGAGTATTCATTCAATGTTCTGCTGCCTTCTAAGAGCCTATGGGAGCCGTAGAAAATGTCACGTTACAGCAGAGATCTTTTGTTTTGGATAGAGATGATCAAGAAGGCCAAGAAATGGTCAGAGAGGGCGCTTCCTGTTTGGAATCTTCTCAGGTTTTGGCCTGCCATATGAGTTCTGTTATACTCACAGACACCTTTCAAACAGTTTTAGAAACTTTAGGGTGTTTTCTATCCAAATCAAATAATTATATGCATCTTCTAGTTACTGGGCAGGAGTAGTAACCAGATTAAATCGGGTACGTTTTTTATCCGGCCGTGCAAATACTGCCCCCTATCCGCAACAGGCTAAGAACACAGCCATGAATAAAGAATGGTACCAACACATCCTCCGAGAGCAACCTCTCCCAACCATCCAGGAACAGCTCGGTGACGAACAATGCCTTTTCCAGCATGATGGAGCACCTTGCCATAAGGCAAAAGTGATAACTAAGTGGCTTGGGGAACAAAACATCGATATTTTGGGTCCATGGCCAGGAAACTCCCCAGTCCTTAATCCCATTGAGAACTTGTGGTCAATTCTCAAGAGGCGGGTGGACAAACAAAAACCCATAAATTCTGACAAACTCCAAGCATTGATTATGCAAGAATGGGCTGCCATCAGTCAGGATGTGGCCCAGAAGTTAATTGACAGCATGCCGGGGCGGATTGCAGAGTTCTTGAAAAAGAAAGGTCAACACTGAAAATATTGACTCTTTGCATCAACTTCATGTAATTGTCAATAAAAGCATTTGACACTTATGAAATGCTTATAATTATACTTCAATATTCCATAGTAACATCTGACAAAAATATCTAAAGACACTGAAGCAGCAAACTTTGTGAAAATTAATATTTGCGTCATTCTCAAAACTTTTGACCACTATACACCTAAACTATACTGAAACTAATTCCACACATGATAAGAGTTAGCCTATAGATAAAATTACATTGACAATGATCTATTGAGGGACAATATTAGACCTGTCAGTTGTCAAATTGTACATGAAGAGATGGGTGCAAATTTACAGATGCCGGGAAAGGAGCATCACTTTATCAAATCCTCCTTCAGAGTCACATGCAGGTAAAACATTTTTGATTTAAATATAATATCAGAAAAAGCATATTCTGCCATTTCTATAACACTTACCTTTGTCAAATATATATTTGTATTTTATTTCTCAAGAATATCTATACTGTCCATGAATTCAGCACCACTTGTACGGCAGTATTGTTCTAGCTACTAAGCAAAAAAACTAGTAACATAATAAAATGTCAATTTTAAATATGCTATTTCTTTATGCAATTCATCACAATTGTTCATACACTGGTGTTTTTGTTTAGGAATACAGCAAATCATTTGACCCGTGACTTGGCTGTTTATATTATTATAATCTCTTTCGTTTCTACTTTGTCAAAATAAGCTGTAACTAGACTTTATTAATTACTATAATTACTATAACTAATATTACTAATCGAATCTACAAAAAAAGTTTTTATATTTTTATTGTAATGGAAATGAAAATGGCAAAATGTATTTTCTAGGACTTTGAAGAATTATAAAAACATATCCATGACTCTATCTAAACAAATAACTTATTTTTATTGATATACAGTAGAAGTCAAAAGTTTGGATACACCTACTCATTCAAGGATTTGTCTTTATTTTTACTACTTTCTACATTGTAGACTAATAGCGAAGACAACAAAACTATGAAATAACACATATGGAATCGTGTAGTAAGCAATAAAAGTGCTAAACAAATAAAAATATATTTTAGATTCTTCAAAGTAGCCACCCTTTGCCTTGATGACAGCTTTGCAAACTCTTGGCATTCTCTCAACCAGCTTCATGAGGTAGTCACCTGGAATGCTTTTCCAACAGTCTTGAAGAAGTTCCTACATATGCTGAGCACTTGTTGACTGCTTTTCCTTTACTCTGCGGTCCAACTCATCCCAAACCATCTCTATTGGGTCGAGTTTAGATGATTGTGGAGGCCAAGTCATCTAATGCAGAACTCCATCGCTCTCCTTCTTGGTCAAATAGCCATTGTCCTTTTGAAAAACAAATTATAGTCCCACTAAGCGCAAACCAGATGGGATGGCGTATCGCTGCAGAATGCTGTGGTAGCCATGCTGGTTAAGTGTGTCTTGAATTCTAAACCAATCACTGAGAGTGTCACCAGCAAAGTACCCCCACACCATCACACTTCCTTCTCCATGCTTCACAGTGGGAACCACACATGTAGGGATCAAACAACAGATCCTAAAAACAGAACAGGTCAAAGTAAAATGAACAATATGGAATAGACAATCACAACTGTTGTCCTGCAATTTTTGACAATCTGATCATAGCGGCAGAACGGCAAGGACCTGATCCCAACCAATGACAGGAGCAGTAGGAGTTCCCACACCTCGCTTGCTTGCAAAAAGTGTCTTGTTAAAGTGAAAATCTAATATTTTATTCTAATTGAAACATCGGCTGGTAGACTGAAATGTTTGCTTTTCAATTTAAAAACGGGGACTTTAAGGAAGCAACGTAGTGAGAACTTCTCTTTTATGGCATTTTAACTCAAATGTACCTGCTAGTGACTCCAACTGTGTTTACCCTTTCAAGTTCAAAGCACCCAACAAGACACCCCACTACCAAACTCATCCATCATGTCAGCCATAGATCCACAAGCAGAATGCTGTAGCAGAGGGAGGGCTGGCTTAAGCTGTATCTCTAGCCAAGCCAAGGTCTTCTGTTATGGGGCTTACACAAAGAGAGAGAGAGAAAGCCCTGGTAGAGTGGGAGATGTGGAGGGGCTGCTTGGCAAGAGTGTTTGTGTGTGTGTGTGTGTGTGTGTGTGTGTGTGTGTGTGTGTGTGTGTGTGTGTGTGTGTGTGTGTGTGTGTGTGTGTGTGTGTGTGTGTGTGTGTGTGTGTGTGTGTGTGTGTGTGTGTGTGTGTGTGTGTGTGTGTGTGTGTGTGTGTGTGTGTGTGTGTGTGTGTGTGTGTGTGTGTGTGTGTGCGCACGTGTAGGGCGGCAGGTAGACTAGTGGTTAGACCCTTGGACCAGTAACTGAAAGCTTGCTGGTTCGAATACCTGAGCTGAGAAGGTGAAAAATATTTTGATGTGCCCTTAAGCAAGGCTCTTACCCCTAATTTGCACACATAGGAGATAAGATAGTAGTCTGTTGAAGTACATCAGGCCACATAGGAGATAGCTGTGCTATGTGGTTGTCCCACCTAGCTGTATTAATAACCATTTCAATGCATAAAACTCTGACCTTAGATCTGTCTAAGGGCAGCTTCATCCACCACCTTTCCTATAGGCTACAGATGGCACTCCTTGCAGCTCATACAGTCATATTTATCACATGCAATTAAGTCATGCTACCAGACCCCCGCATGCGTCTGGAACGGCCGCCATAACGAGCGCATGGAGTGAAATAGGCCGCCATCTATCGGTAGGTACAGCTCCATCAATTCTCTCCCTCACCGTGCCACTCAACTACCGGTAAGCACTACCAGCAGCTTTCTTAAGTGTCGATGAAATGATACAAACCGGGATTTTAGTGACTCGTAAATCATTACTGACATGGCTTTATTAACAGGCAGAGAGGAAGTAAACTGACAAGACGAGCCGAGAGCACATTTATGGGATAAAATAGCCTATTCTGCTGTTTTATATCGACTTTTGCAAGAATAGGCTATGATATTAGGCTTATATCGTATAACATCTAAATAGTATATGCCGAAGCATATATTTAATATGTTTTTTTCTTATTCCCATCTTTAGATTGAGTAGGCTACAACAGTATAGACCCAGGCCCATATCACTGTCAACAAATACATAATAAATAAATGTTCCGCTATGGGGAAAATCATTAAGTTAGCATAAACCTCGGAGCCACATGTATAATTATTAAAAACATCATTCTGAACGTCACTGCGTTCACACACAGTGATATGACCTACTGTAGACTACTGTACAGCGCGTCATATATCACATTCCATAGCCTATACAATTAAACAATCATACAATTCCCAAACAACAGCGTGACATCGTCTGAAAAGGATTAGAAGAAGAGAAAGAGAAAGACTTGACATGATAGTCGGACGAGAAGAGGAGAGAGGAAGAGACAGAGAGAGAGATTCCGAGGAGTACACCAAGCGCGTCGCATCGTGGCTGTTACTGTCACATCCCCCCATTCTGTTATCACACCCCAGAGCACATTTCAATAGACGCTCGTCATTCATAAAAATGCTAATCATATTTATGATCTGGTTGTTGTTTTGCAATCATGAAATTAATCCGCTTTATGCAGAATACTGAAGCTAGGCCATATGGAAAACGCTACCATCCAAGCATTGCACAGTCTATAATAATTCAGAGGAAAAAAAAAAAAACTACTAATTATCATTCAGCCTATATAATGAAAACGATGGTTTTCCAAGACAAAATTATATAAATAATTTTATTTGGCCACATTATTCCTTTTAGCACATCTCAGAGAAGACACGCTGTATTCGAGATGGGGAACTCAAGTTCAGAAAGAGCCCCTGCAACGATGTCAAACCATTAACTATTAAACACCGATATAAATATTTCAGGCAAATGCGAACAAGCATCATTCATTCATTCGGTAAATTCTTACCTTTTATCAAACAGAGAGCTCCGCAGAGCTGATGATCACCGAGCGTAGCAATGAGGGACGACAGACCAGAGAGAGACGGGACTAGATGAGTGGATGCTCGGCTTGTTCTGGCTGCGTCCTCCGGTCGATAGGATGGGAGATGGAAGAGAATCCGGACTGGCTGCTTGGTACACACAGCTACTGTCCTGCTCCTTCCTCTTCTTATGCTGCTACTGCGACGGAGCCCTGTAAACCATGATACCGTCACAACGTCACACTCAAGCCCCGTGAGACAACAACAAGCAGACCGGAGCGAGGCAGCTAACGGCTGGGAGGGCGCGGGCTTCCACTGGGATAAGAGAGGGAGAGAGAGAGAGAGAGAGTTGGTTTTAGCTAGTTGTGCGGAGTAGAGGGGATTTAAGGAGGGGGAGGGGGGTTCGAGGGATTACGTGGTACCAGTTTAATTAGATAGTCATACGTCTATTGGCACAGCGGTTTGTGTGTCAGGGCAAGCAGGCAGCTCTCTCTCTCTCTCTCTCTCTCCCTCTCTCTCTCCCTGTCACTCTCTCTCTCTCTCTCCCTTTCTCTCTCCCTCCCCCCTCTCTCTCTCCTGTCTCTCTCTCTCTCTCTCTCTCCCTCTCTCTCTCCCTGTCACTCTCTCTCTCCCTTTCTCTCTCCTCTCTCTCTCCCTCTCTCTCTCTCTCTCTCCCTTTCTCTCTCCTCTCTCTCTCCCTCTCTCTCTCTCTCCCTCCCTCTCTCTCTCTGTCTCTCTCTCTCTCTCCCTCTCTCTCCCCCTCTCTCTCTCTTTCTCCCTCTCCCTCTCTCTCTGTCTCTCTCTCTCTCTCCCTCTCTCTCTCCCCCTCTCTCCCCCTCTCTCTCTCTTTCTCCCTCTCCCTCTCTCTCTGTCTCCTCTCCTCTCTCTCTCTCTCGTCTCTCTCTCTCTCTCTCTCTCTCTCTCTCTCTCTCTCGTCTCTCTCTCTCCCCCCCCTCTCTCTATCTCTCTATCTCTCTGTCTCTCTCGGTAGATTTGAGAGGATGCACTTCACTTCACTTGATGGACAAAAGTTAGAGCGCCACTATTTCCTCCTAGAATATTATTGGCTATTTACAAATAGTATGACCTCATTTCCATCATTCCTTCATGAAAAGTCTGTTGGCATGAGGCCACCTAGGGTTAAAATGAAATATGATCTCATTAATATGACAAGCATTCAATATATATATATATATATATATATATATATATATATATATGATCTCTATATATATGACTCTATATATATATATATATTATTATATATATATTTATGCTTGTCATATTAATGAGATCACCACAGCTTTGATGGAAACATTACGTTTCAGGAAAATAATAATAAATGTCCACAGACCGTGTGTTTGTTTAACATGTTGGGATATTTTTGTGTCGATAAAATTAATTATGCGAGAAATAGCTGTGGAAACACTTAAAGGGCAATTTATTGATTTAACTACCATCATATCCACATTAACTTGATGTCATGGGATGGGATGGTGTCATTTCCAGTAAATATCGAGGGTCTTATTCTGGTGACATGATGATCGACGCTTGACTGCCGTTATAATAAAACATGTCTCGCTCTTATCATGTGGACTAGTTTACGTTTACCGGTGCCTACCGGCACTGTCGAGAGAGCTGTTGGCTAGAATTCACGTGCCAAGAACAGAGTAAGCTCATTTGCTGTTTAACGCAACAGTTTTTGTGACAAAGCTATGATAGAGTTGGAAATGCTATGCAAACACATAGCACTTTTCATTTGTATTCGGTAAATATAAACTTTAGCGGAAAAAGTACGTTGTGTGTGCATCACGTCATCACGCAATTATTTGTATTTATCACGGGTGTCCTGGCTGGGAAACAGCACTGATGGGGAAAATGCTCATATTTTCTTCATGCAGATTTTAGAATATCCAGTAGAAAATGTGTCTCCAATTGGATGGAAATCTTGCTACTGACCAGGTGTCAGTTTGGATGAATGTGTGTTCATCCATTCTTTTTAAAATGCTATTTCAGGCTACTAAAATATCATATCATAAACACAGCTGTTCAAACAATAAATCCAGGAGAAGACCACACACACAGTCCACAGGATGTTGGTGGCACCTTGATTGGAGAGGAATGGGCTCCTTGTAATGACTGGAGAGGAATGGGCTCCTTGTAATGACTGGAGAGGAATGGGCTCCTTGTAATGACTGGAGAGGAATGGGCTCTTTGTAATGACTGGAGAGGAATGGGCTCCTTGTAATGACTGGAGAGGAATGTGCTCCTTGTAATGACTAGAGAGGAATGGGCTCCTTGTAATGACTGGAGAGGAATGGGCTCCTTGTAATGACTGGAGAGGAATGGGCTCCTTGTAATGACTGGAGAGGAATGGGCTCCTTGTAATGACTGGAGAGGAATGGGCTCCTTGTAATGACTGGAGAGGAATGGGCTCCTTGTAATGACTGGAGAGGAATGGGCTCCTTGTAATGACTGGAGAGGAATGGGCTCCTTGTAATGACTGGAGAGGAATGGGCTCTTTGTAATGACTGGAGAGGAATGGGCTCTTTGTAATGACTGGAGAGGAATGGGCTCTTTGTAATGACTGGAGAGGAATGGGCTCTTTGTAATGACTGGAGCGGAATGGGTGGAATGGTAAAGATATGTATCGAACACGTGGTTTCCAGGTGTTGGATGCTACTCCATTCTGGACCTTATTATGAGCCGTCCTCCCCTCTCGCTCTCTCTCTCTCTCACACACACACACACACACACACACACACACACACACACACACACACCTGTAGAACAAGCCTGTATTAACTCTAGCGGTCTAGAGTGAGTCGAATGGAGAGCAATACCCGTGACTTCATTAAAATAATATTTCACATGACGCATTCTCAATTTGACAAAAAACGTCGACAGCAATGGAAAGCACCTACGAAATCGTGACCATCATATTCGAATCCTCATTTATATAAAAATAAAAAATACATAATTTAACCTTTATTTAACCAGGAAGGGCTCATTGAGATTTAAAATCTCTTTTTCAAGAGCGTCCTGGCCAAGATAGGCAGCGCCAAGACATTACAAAAATTACAGACAAACAACATGAAAAACTACAAGTAATCTAGTAAAAACCATAGAATTCACAAAGAATATAACAAAATCAAAAACAGCAAATTAAAAAAACATTGACATGTCAGGGAATCAGTCTCAAGATCATTCATCAGTGATTTAAAAATACCAATCGGGACAAGTTCTTCCTCATCAGGCCTGTCATGATGAGGAAGAATATTTCCTCTGTGGGCTCAGTATTTTGCAAGGTAATCAAAAAGTCATGCTACTAATCAATCCTTCAGTCAGTCAAAGTGAGGTGAAGGTATAGAGGCAGTCAATAATATAACCCCAGACACTCTACAGTGTCCTATAGCCTGCACCTATAGAATCCTACAAGGACCAAGTCAAAGAGAGAAAGGTGTGAAGTCGTGACCATCCCACTCGTAAACATCCGCTGCCAAAAGCTCTATTCGCAGTGAGGGGCTTCAGTAGACATTGTTATGTGAGACAGGCAGGGATATAAACACGATGTACCTACAGCCCGCAGGGACCAAAGCAAATGGAGAAAAAGGTGAATTGATTTTATTCGCTGGTTTATAGAACCGACCACTGACCAACAGCTAACAAAGTTCATTCGGGAGTGTTTCAATTCATGCTTCTTTCTGCTGTAGGTCTTCCTGTATTTCAGGGATTTTATTCTTCTTGTGGGGAGTGGACGCATCTACTGAACGTAATCGTCGCTGTCCCCCGTCACGTGTTGATGAACTGGTGTGCTGCATTTAAGATTCCACTATTGCCACTGTCCATGGTGCTGAATTTCAAAATAACTATTTGTTCTTAATTGACTTGCCTAATTAAATAAAGGTACAAAATAAAAAATAAAAAATGTATTGTTGTTATTTGCGTCTAACGTTTGAAACACACCGAGAGTGTCGTTGCATTTTGGTTACTCCAGATATTTCCAGATTTAATTTCCAATGAAACGGTGGGTTTGTCCTTGCAGCATTTGCGTTGCAGAGGCAGTTTCAGTGCGTTCCGTGTTGTGTATACATTGGATATATCGAACGTCTGCGTCAAACTGTTTGCTGTAGACGGCTTGACAGAAATGGTAGCAGAAGGTGAATGTTGAACTTTTGTTGCGCACATGTACTCTTTTGCGCAATGATGCTGTCGGTGTGTTCAAAGCGTTAGTTTACATTAGTTTCAGGTCGGACCTTACTTTACGTAATATTAGGCCATAATAGTCTATAAATGCATGGTAATTAACAATAAAAACGAACTACGTTATATCACAATGACAAGACCATTGATTGAATATTACACACATAAAATTAACACCAAATGGCAAGTATTATATTAGCCATGTAGAAACATATGAACATTTCCAGTATATTCCACCATAATTACTATGCGTGAGGGAGTGAAGTCCATCAGACCAATGGGAACGGCAGGAGTGACAACACTGTTTCCGGTGAACTCAGGTCGCTAACAGCAACGTGTTCAATGTTCAGAAGATGACTTTACTTTAATAACACACAAATTAATCAAGGAAAATAAGAAAAGATGATAAAATGTCCAACAAGAAACTCGTTACATTGAACGACCTATTATAATTGAGTTACATGTAAGAAAGACTCACAGCATTACATATTGAAAAACCGGTAGACAGTCAGCAGTCTACCCTTTTCCTCCCAGAAGCCTGCAACAGACTAGCATAAATAACAGTTGGCAACCCTTCGTCCCACCTGGATTGGGTCATACCAACTCACTGAAACAGATAAGTGACATTGTCTCCCAATCAGTGAGAGAAGATTTAAAATAGACAAGACGGCAGCGTACACAATTGTTGGATTAATTCATGGAGCAAAAACATTTATTTAATTTAATAACAGAACATTTTCTAAAATCAAAAAGCATCACCTGCAACGGGACACGGACATTACCGAAGATACGTTTGGCAGAATATGTGTCACGTGTGCTCCCCTCTCCGGCCTCTGGGTCACCAGGCTGCTCGTTACGGCGCACACCTGTCACCATCGTTACCCGCACCTGCGCGTCATCAGACTCACCTGGACTCCATCACCCCCCTGATTACCTTCTCTATATATGTCACTCCCTTTGGTTCCTTCCCTATATATGTCACTCCCTTTGGTTCCTTCCCTATTTATGTCCCTCCCTTTGGTTCCTTCCCTATATATGTCCCTCCCTTTGGTTCCTTCCCTATATATGTCACTCCCTTTGGTTCCTTCCCTATATATGTCTCTCCCTTTGGTTCCTTCCCTATATATGTCACTCCCTTTGGTTCCTTCCCTATATATGTCTCTCCCTTTGGTTCCTTCCCTATATATGTCTCTCCCTTTGGTTCCTTCCCTATATATGTCACTCCCTTTGGTTCCTTCCCTATATATGTCACTCCCTTTGGTTCCTTCCCTATATATGTCTCTCCCTTTGGTTCCTTCCCTATATATGTCCCTCCCTTTGGTTCCTTCCCTATATATGTCCCTCCCTTTGGTTCCTTCCCTATTTATGTCCCTCCCTTTGGTTCCTTCCCTATATATGTCCCTCCCTTTGGTTCCTTCCCTATATATGTCACTCCCTTTGGTTCCTTCCCTATATATGTCTCTCCCTTTGGTTCCTTCCCTATATATGTCACTCCCTTTGGTTCCTTCCCTATATATGTCTCTCCCTTTGGTTCCTTCCCTATATATGTCTCTCCCTTTGGTTCCTTCCCTATATATGTCACTCCCTTTGGTTCCTTCCCTATATATGTCACTCCCTTTGGTTCCTTCCCTATATATGTCTCTCCCTTTGGTTCCTTCCCTATATATGTCCCTCCCTTTGGTTCCTTCCCTATATATGTCCCTCCCTTTGGTTCCTTCCCTATATATGTCCCTCCCTTTGGTTCCTTCCCTATATATGTCACTCCCTTTGGTTCCTTCCCTATATATGTCTCTCCCTTTGGTTCCTTCCCTATATATGTCACTCCCTTTGGTTCCTTCCCTATATATGTCTCTCCCTTTGGTTCCTTCCCTATATATGTCACTCCCTTTGGTTCCTTCCCTATATATGTCTCTCCCTTTGGTTCCTTCCCTATATATGTCACTCCCTTTGGTTCCTTCCCTATATATGTCTCTCCCTTTGGTTCCTTCCCTATATATGTCACTCCCTTTGGTTCCTTCCCTATATATGTCCCTCCCTTTGGTTCCTTCCCTATATATGTCACTCCCTTTGGTTCCTTCCCTATATATGTCTCTCCCTTTGGTTCCTTCTCTATATATGTCACTCCCTTTGGTTCCTTCCCTATATATGTCTCTCCCTTTGGTTCCTTCCCTATATATGTCCCTCCCTTTGGTTCCTTCCCTATATATGTCACTCCCTTTGGTTCCTTCTCTATATATGTCACTCCCTTTGGTTCCTTCTCTATATATGTCTCTCCCTTTGGTTCCTTCCCTATATATGTCACTCCCTTTGGTTCCTTCCCTATATATGTCTCTCCCTTTGGTTCCTTCCCTATATATGTCTCTCCCTTTGGTTCCTTCTCTATATATGTCTCTCCCTTTGGTTCCTTCCCTATATATGTCACTCCCTTTGGTTCCTTCCCTATATATGTCACTCCCTTTGGTTCCTTCCCTATATATGTCTCTCCCTTTGGTTCCTTCCCTACAGTATATATGTCCCTCCCTTTGGTTCCTTCCCTACAGTATATATGTCACTCCCTTTGGTTCCTTCTCTATATATGTCCCTCCCTTTGGTTCCTTCCCTACAGTATATATGTCACTCCCTTTGGTTCCTTCCCTATATATGTCTCTCCCTTTGGTTCCTTCCCTATATATGTCCCTCCCTTTGGTTCCTTCCCTATATATGTCACTCCCTTTGGTTCCTTCTCTATATATGTCACTCCCTTTGGTTCCTTCCCTATATATGTCACTCCCTTTGGTTCCTTCCCTATATATGTCACTCCCTTTGGTTCCTTCCCTATATATGTCTCTCCCTTTGGTTCCTTCCCTACAGTATATATGTCCCTCCCTTTGGTTCCTTCCCTACAGTATATATGTCACTCCCTTTGGTTCCTTCTCTATATATGTCCCTCCCTTTGGTTCCTTCCCTACAGTATATATGTCACTCCCTTTGGTTCCTTCTCTATATATGTCACTCCCTTTGGTTCCTTCCCTATATATGTCCCTCCCTTTGGTTCCTTCTCTATATATGTCCCTCCCTTTGGTTCCTTCTCTATATATGTCCCTCCCTTTGGTTCCTTCCCTACAGTATATATGTCTCTCCCTTTGGTTCCTTCCCTATATATGTCACTCCCTTTGGTTCCTTCTCTATATATGTCTCTCCCTTTGGTTCCTTCCCTATATATGTCTCTCCCTTTGGTTCCTTCCCTATATATGTCCATCCCTTTGGTTCCTTCCCTACAGTATATATGTCTCTCCCTTTGGTTCCTTCCCTATATATGTCACTCCCTTTGGTTCCTTCCCTATATATGTCACTCCCTTTGGTTCCTTCTCTATATATGTCCCTCCCTTTGGTTCCTTCCCTATATATGTCACTCCCTTTGGTTCCTTCTCTATATATGTCCCTCCCTTTGGTTCCTTCCCTATATATGTCTCTCCCTTTGGTTCCTTCCCTATATATGTCACTCCCTTTGGTTCCTTCCCTATATATGTCCCTCCCTTTGGTTCCTTCCCTATATATGTCTCTCCCTTTGGTTCCTTCCCTACAGTATATATGTCACTCCCTTTGGTTCCTTCCCTACAGTATATATGTCACTCCCTTTGGTTCCTTCCCTACAGTATATATGTCACTCCCTTTGGTTCCTTCCCTATATATGTCACTCCCTTTGGTTCCTTCCTTATATATGTCCCTCCCTTTGGTTCCTTCCATATATATGTCTCTCCCTTTGGTTCCTTCCCTACAGTATATATGTCACTCCCTTTGGTTCCTTCCCTATATATGTCACTCCCTTTGGTTCCTTCCCTACAGTATATATGTCACTCCCTTTGGTTCCTTCCCTATATATGTCACTTCCTTTGGTTCCTTCCCTATATATGTCCCTCCCTTTGGTTCCTTCCCTATATATGTCTCTCCCTTTGGTTCCTTCCCTATATATGTCACTCCTTTTGGTTCCTTCCCTATATATGTCACTCCCTTTGGTTCCTTCCCTACAGTATATATGTCACTCCCTTTGGTTCCTTCCCTATATATGTCACTTCCCTGATTTCCTTCCCTATATATGTCACTCCCTTTGGTTCCTTCCCTACAGTATTTATGTCTCTCCCTTTGGTTCCTTCCCTATATATGTCCCTCCCTTTGGTTCCTTCCCTATATATGTCCCTCCCTTTGGTTCCTTCCCTATATATGTCACTCCCTTTGGTTCCTTCCCTATATATGTCACTCCCTTTGGTTCCTTCTCTATATATGTCACTCCCTTTGGTTCCTTCCCTATATATGTCACTCCCTTTGGTTCCTTCTCTATATATGTCTCTCCCTTTGGTTCCTTCCCTATATATGTCACTCCCTTTGGTTCCTTCCCTGTATATGTCACTCCCTTTGGTTCCTTCCCTCTATATGTCTCTCCCTTTGGTTCCTTCCCTATATATGTCACTCCCTTTGGTTCCTTCCCTATATATGTCTCTCCCTTTGGTTCCTTCCCTATATATGTCTCTCCCTTTGGTTCCTTCCCTATATATGTCTCTCCCTTTGGTTCCTTCCCTATATATGTCTCTCCCTTTGGTTCCTTCCCTATATATGTCACTCCCTTTGGTTCCTTCCCTATATATGTCCCTCCCTTTGGTTCCTTCCCTATATATGTCTCTCCCTTTGGTTCCTTCCCTATATATGTCACTCCCTTTGGTTCCTTCCCTATATATGTCTCTCCCTTTGGTTCCTTCCCTATATATGTCACTCCCTTTGGTTCCTTCCCTATATATGTCACTCCCTTTGGTTCCTTCCCTATATATGTCTCTCCCTTTGGTTCCTTCCCTATATATGTCCCTCCCTTTGGTTCCTTCCCTACAGTATATATGTCACTCCCCTTTGGTTCCTTCCCTACAGTATATATGTCTCTCCCTTTGGTTCCTTCCCTATATATGTCACTCCCTTTGGTTCCTTCCCTATATATGTCTCTCCCTTTGGTTCCTTCCCTATATATGTCACTCCCTTTGGTTCCTTCCCTACAGTATATATGTCACTCCCTTTGGTTCCTTCCCTACAGTATATATGTCTCTCCCTTTGGTTCCTTCCCTATATATGTCACTCCTTTTGGTTCCTTCCCTACAGTATTTATGTCTCTCCCTTTGGTTCCTTCCCTATATATGTCCCTCCCTTTGGTTCCTTCCCTATATATGTCTCTCCCTTTGGTTCCTTCCCTATATATGTCCCTCCCTTTGGTTCCTTCTCTATATATGTCACTCCCTTTGGTTCCTTCCCTATATATGTCACTCCCTTTGGTTCCTTCTCTATATATGTCTCTCCCTTTGGTTCCTTCCCTATATATGTCACTCCCTTTGGTTCCTTCCCTGTATATGTCACTCCCTTTGGTTCCTTCCCTATATATGTCTCTCCCTTTGGTTCCTTCCCTATATATGTCACTCCCTTTGGTTCCTTCCCTATATATGTCACTCCCTTTGGTTCCTTCCCTATATATGTCTCTCCCTTTGGTTCCTTCCCTATATATGTCACTCCCTTTGGTTCCTTCCCTATATATGTCCCTCCCTTTGGTTCCTTCTCTATATATGTCACTCCCTTTGGTTCCTTCCCTATATATGTCTCTCCCTTTGGTTCCTTCCCTATATATGTCACTCCCTTTGGTTCCTTCCCTATATATGTCTCTCCCTTTGGTTCCTTCCCTATATATGTCACTCCCTTTGGTTCCTTCCCTATATATGTCTCTCCCTTTGGTTCCTTCCCTATATATGTCACTCCCTTTGGTTCCTTCCCTATATATGTCCCTCCCTTTGGTTCCTTCCCTATTTATGTCACTCCCTTTGGTTCCTTCCCTATATATGTCCCTCCCTTTGGTTCCTTCCCTATATATGTCTCTCCCTTTGGTTCCTTCCCTACAGTATATATGTCACTCCCTTTGGTTCCTTCCCTATATATGTCTCTCCCTTTGGTTCCTTCCCTACAGTATATATGTCTCTCCCTTTGGTTCCTTCCCTATATATGTCCCTCCCTTTGGTTCCTTCCCTATATATGTCTCTCCCTTTGGTTCCTTCCCTATATATGTCACTCCCTTTGGTTCCTTCCCTATATATGTCTCTCCCTTTGGTTCCTTCCCTATATATGTCACTCCCTTTGGTTCCTTCCCTATATATGTCACTCCCTTTGGTTCCTTCCCTACAGTATATATGTCACTCCCTTTGGTTCCTTCCCTATATATGTCCCTCCCTTTGGTTCCTTCCCTATATATGTCTCTCCCTTTGGTTCCTTCCCTATATATGTCTCTCCCTTTGGTTCCTTCCCTATATATGTCACTCCCTTTGGTTCCTTCCCTACAGTATATATGTCTCTCCCTTTGGTTCCTTCCCTATATATGTCACTCCCTTTGGTTCCTTCCCTATATATGTCACTCCCTTTGGTTCCTTCCCTATATATGTCTCTCCCTTTGGTTCCTTCCCTATATATGTCACTCCCTTTGGTTCCTTCCCTATATATGTCACTCCCTTTGGTTCCTTCCCTACAGTATATATGTCTCTCCCTTTGGTTCCTTCCCTATATATGTCCCTCCCTTTGGTTCCTTCCCTATATATGTCTCTCCCTTTGGTTCCTTCCCTATATATGTCACTCCCTTTGGTTCCTTCCCTATATATGTCCCTCCCTTTGGTTCCTTCCCTATATATGTCCCTCCCTTTGGTTCCTTCCCTATATATGTCTCTCCCTTTGGTTCCTTCCCTATATATGTCACTCCCTTTGGTTCCTTCCCTATATATGTCACTCCCTTTGGTTCCTTCCCTATATATGTCCCTCCCTTTGGTTCCTTCCCTATATATGTCTCTCCCTTTGGTTCCTTCCCTATATATGTCTCTCCCTTTGGTTCCTTCTCTATATATGTCTCTCCCTTTGGTTCCTTCCCTATATATGTCACTCCCTTTGGTTCCTTCCCTATATATGTCACTCCCTTTGGTTCCTTCCCTATATATGTCTCTCCCTTTGGTTCCTTCCCTATATATGTCCCTCCCTTTGGTTCCTTCCCTATATATGTCTCTCCCTTTGGTTCCTTCTCTATATATGTCTCTCCCTTTGGTTCCTTCCCTATATATGTCACTCCCTTTGGTTCCTTCCCTATATATGTCCCTCCCTTTGGTTCCTTCCCTGTATATGTCACTCCCTTTGGTTCCTTCCCTATATATGTCACTCCCTTTGGTTCCTTCCCTATATATGTCCCTCCCTTTGGTTCCTTCCCTATATATGTCACTCCCTTTGGATTCCTTCCCTATTTATGTCCCTCCCTTTGGTTCCTTCCCTATATATGTCCCTCCCTTTGGTTCCTTCCCTATATATGTCTCTCCCTTTGGTTCCTTCCCTATATATGTCTCTCCCTTTGGTTCCTTCCCTACAGTATATATGTCTCTCCCTTTGGTTCCTTCTCTATATATGTCTCTCCCTTTGGTTCCTTCCCTGTATATGTCACTCCCTTTGGTTCCTTCCCTATATATGTCACTCCCTTTGGTTCCTTCCCTATATATGTCCCTCCCTTTGGTTCCTTCCCTATATATGTCACTCCCTTTGGATTCCTTCCCTATTTATGTCCCTCCCTTTGGTTCCTTCCCTATATATGTCCCTCCCTTTGGTTCCTTCCCTATATATGTCTCTCCCTTTGGTTCCTTCCCTATATATGTCTCTCCCTTTGGTTCCTTCCCTACAGTATATATGTCTCTCCCTTTGGTTCCTTCTCTATATATGTCTCTCCCTTTGGTTCCTTCCCTATATATGTCACTTCCTTTGGTTCCTTCCCTATATATGTCCCTCCCTTTGGTTCCTTCCCTATATATGTCTCTCCCTTTGGTTCCTTCCCTATATATGTCACTCCTTTTGGTTCCTTCCCTATATATGTCACTCCCTTTGGTTCCTTCCCTACAGTATATATGTCACTCCCTTTGGTTCCTTCCCTATATATGTCACTTCCCTGATTTCCTTCCCTATATATGTCACTCCCTTTGGTTCCTTCCCTACAGTATTTATGTCTCTCCCTTTGGTTCCTTCCCTATATATGTCCCTCCCTTTGGTTCCTTCCCTATATATGTCCCTCCCTTTGGTTCCTTCCCTATATATGTCACTCCCTTTGGTTCCTTCCCTATATATGTCACTCCCTTTGGTTCCTTCTCTATATATGTCACTCCCTTTGGTTCCTTCCCTATATATGTCACTCCCTTTGGTTCCTTCTCTATATATGTCTCTCCCTTTGGTTCCTTCCCTATATATGTCACTCCCTTTGGTTCCTTCCCTGTATATGTCACTCCCTTTGGTTCCTTCCCTCTATATGTCTCTCCCTTTGGTTCCTTCCCTATATATGTCACTCCCTTTGGTTCCTTCCCTATATATGTCTCTCCCTTTGGTTCCTTCCCTATATATGTCTCTCCCTTTGGTTCCTTCCCTATATATGTCTCTCCCTTTGGTTCCTTCCCTATATATGTCTCTCCCTTTGGTTCCTTCCCTATATATGTCACTCCCTTTGGTTCCTTCCCTATATATGTCCCTCCCTTTGGTTCCTTCCCTATATATGTCTCTCCCTTTGGTTCCTTCCCTATATATGTCACTCCCTTTGGTTCCTTCCCTATATATGTCTCTCCCTTTGGTTCCTTCCCTATATATGTCACTCCCTTTGGTTCCTTCCCTATATATGTCACTCCCTTTGGTTCCTTCCCTATATATGTCTCTCCCTTTGGTTCCTTCCCTATATATGTCCCTCCCTTTGGTTCCTTCCCTACAGTATATATGTCACTCCCCTTTGGTTCCTTCCCTACAGTATATATGTCTCTCCCTTTGGTTCCTTCCCTATATATGTCACTCCCTTTGGTTCCTTCCCTATATATGTCTCTCCCTTTGGTTCCTTCCCTATATATGTCACTCCCTTTGGTTCCTTCCCTACAGTATATATGTCACTCCCTTTGGTTCCTTCCCTACAGTATATATGTCTCTCCCTTTGGTTCCTTCCCTATATATGTCACTCCTTTTGGTTCCTTCCCTACAGTATTTATGTCTCTCCCTTTGGTTCCTTCCCTATATATGTCCCTCCCTTTGGTTCCTTCCCTATATATGTCTCTCCCTTTGGTTCCTTCCCTATATATGTCCCTCCCTTTGGTTCCTTCTCTATATATGTCACTCCCTTTGGTTCCTTCCCTATATATGTCACTCCCTTTGGTTCCTTCTCTATATATGTCTCTCCCTTTGGTTCCTTCCCTATATATGTCACTCCCTTTGGTTCCTTCCCTGTATATGTCACTCCCTTTGGTTCCTTCCCTATATATGTCTCTCCCTTTGGTTCCTTCCCTATATATGTCACTCCCTTTGGTTCCTTCCCTATATATGTCACTCCCTTTGGTTCCTTCCCTATATATGTCTCTCCCTTTGGTTCCTTCCCTATATATGTCACTCCCTTTGGTTCCTTCCCTATATATGTCCCTCCCTTTGGTTCCTTCTCTATATATGTCACTCCCTTTGGTTCCTTCCCTATATATGTCTCTCCCTTTGGTTCCTTCCCTATATATGTCACTCCCTTTGGTTCCTTCCCTATATATGTCTCTCCCTTTGGTTCCTTCCCTATATATGTCACTCCCTTTGGTTCCTTCCCTATATATGTCTCTCCCTTTGGTTCCTTCCCTATATATGTCACTCCCTTTGGTTCCTTCCCTATATATGTCCCTCCCTTTGGTTCCTTCCCTATTTATGTCACTCCCTTTGGTTCCTTCCCTATATATGTCCCTCCCTTTGGTTCCTTCCCTATATATGTCTCTCCCTTTGGTTCCTTCCCTACAGTATATATGTCACTCCCTTTGGTTCCTTCCCTATATATGTCTCTCCCTTTGGTTCCTTCCCTACAGTATATATGTCTCTCCCTTTGGTTCCTTCCCTATATATGTCCCTCCCTTTGGTTCCTTCCCTATATATGTCTCTCCCTTTGGTTCCTTCCCTATATATGTCACTCCCTTTGGTTCCTTCCCTATATATGTCTCTCCCTTTGGTTCCTTCCCTATATATGTCACTCCCTTTGGTTCCTTCCCTATATATGTCACTCCCTTTGGTTCCTTCCCTACAGTATATATGTCACTCCCTTTGGTTCCTTCCCTATATATGTCCCTCCCTTTGGTTCCTTCCCTATATATGTCTCTCCCTTTGGTTCCTTCCCTATATATGTCTCTCCCTTTGGTTCCTTCCCTATATATGTCACTCCCTTTGGTTCCTTCCCTACAGTATATATGTCTCTCCCTTTGGTTCCTTCCCTATATATGTCACTCCCTTTGGTTCCTTCCCTATATATGTCACTCCCTTTGGTTCCTTCCCTATATATGTCTCTCCCTTTGGTTCCTTCCCTATATATGTCACTCCCTTTGGTTCCTTCCCTATATATGTCACTCCCTTTGGTTCCTTCCCTACAGTATATATGTCTCTCCCTTTGGTTCCTTCCCTATATATGTCCCTCCCTTTGGTTCCTTCCCTATATATGTCTCTCCCTTTGGTTCCTTCCCTATATATGTCACTCCCTTTGGTTCCTTCCCTATATATGTCCCTCCCTTTGGTTCCTTCCCTATATATGTCCCTCCCTTTGGTTCCTTCCCTATATATGTCTCTCCCTTTGGTTCCTTCCCTATATATGTCACTCCCTTTGGTTCCTTCCCTATATATGTCACTCCCTTTGGTTCCTTCCCTATATATGTCCCTCCCTTTGGTTCCTTCCCTATATATGTCTCTCCCTTTGGTTCCTTCCCTATATATGTCTCTCCCTTTGGTTCCTTCTCTATATATGTCTCTCCCTTTGGTTCCTTCCCTATATATGTCACTCCCTTTGGTTCCTTCCCTATATATGTCACTCCCTTTGGTTCCTTCCCTATATATGTCTCTCCCTTTGGTTCCTTCCCTATATATGTCCCTCCCTTTGGTTCCTTCCCTATATATGTCTCTCCCTTTGGTTCCTTCTCTATATATGTCTCTCCCTTTGGTTCCTTCCCTATATATGTCACTCCCTTTGGTTCCTTCCCTATATATGTCCCTCCCTTTGGTTCCTTCCCTGTATATGTCACTCCCTTTGGTTCCTTCCCTATATATGTCACTCCCTTTGGTTCCTTCCCTATATATGTCCCTCCCTTTGGTTCCTTCCCTATATATGTCACTCCCTTTGGATTCCTTCCCTATTTATGTCCCTCCCTTTGGTTCCTTCCCTATATATGTCCCTCCCTTTGGTTCCTTCCCTATATATGTCTCTCCCTTTGGTTCCTTCCCTATATATGTCTCTCCCTTTGGTTCCTTCCCTACAGTATATATGTCTCTCCCTTTGGTTCCTTCTCTATATATGTCTCTCCCTTTGGTTCCTTCCCTATATATGTCACTCCCTTTGGTTCCTTCCCTATATATGTCACTCCCTTTGGTTCCTTCCCTATATATGTCCCTCCCTTTGGTTCCTTCCCTATATATGTCTCTCCCTTTGGTTCCTTCCCTATATATGTCTCTCCCTTTGGTTCCTTCCCTATATATGTCCCTCCCTTTGGTTCCTTCCCTGTATATGTCACTCCCTTTGGTTCCTTCCCTATATATGTCACTCCCTTTGGTTCCTTCCCTATATATGTCCCTCCCTTTGGTTCCTTCCCTATATATGTCACTCCCTTTGGATTCCTTCCCTATTTATGTCCCTCCCTTTGGTTCCTTCCCTATATATGTCCCTCCCTTTGGTTCCTTCCCTATATATGTCTCTCCCTTTGGTTCCTTCCCTATATATGTCTCTCCCTTTGGTTCCTTCCCTATATATGTCCCTCCCTTTGGTTCCTTCCCTATATATGTCTCTCCCTTTGGTTCCTTCTCTATATATGTCACTCCCTTTGGTTCCTTCCCTATATATGTCACTCCCTTTGGTTCCTTCCCTATATATGTCTCTCCCTTTGGTTCCTTCCCTATATATGTCTCTCCCTTTGGTTCCTTCCCTATATATGTCTCTCCCTTTGGTTCCTTCCCTATATATGTCCCTCCCTTTGGTTCCTTCCACAGGTGTCGTTGTTTCTGTTTCATGTCTGTGTTCTGTTATTGTTTCTTGTTTTGTATTATGTTGTGTTTATTATATTAAAAGACTTCCTGAACTTTCTTCCCGACTCTCAGCGGATATCGTTACAATATGATAATACTGTAGATCCCTTATAGAGGGTAAGTGATTATAGAAGAGAAGTTTACTGTAGACTCATTATAGAGGGTAAGTGATTATAGAAGAGAAGTTTACTGTAGATCATTATAGAGGGTAAGTGATTGTAGAAGAGAAGTTTACTGTAGATTCATTATAGAGGGTAAGTGATTATAGAAGAGAAGTTTACTGTAGACTCATTATAGAGGGTAAGTGATTATAGAAGAGAAGTTTACTGTAGATCATTATAGAGGGTAAGTGATTGTAGAAGAGACGTAAGTGACAGTGGCCATATCGGAAACACCTATCCTAATCGGTTCCATTCAGATCCATTCAAATCTACAGCAAGAACCTATGAGGTAGAGACATCTCCTTACCTTATCTCTACCGTATCTCTCCCTTCTTTTCTTCCATTCTCACATCTCTATGTCTCTCTCTCTTTCTCTCCACCTCTCTTTCTCTCTTTCTCTCCACCGCTTTCTCTCGCTTTCTCTCCACCTCTCTCTCTCTTTCTCCTCTTCCTCTTTCTCTCTCTCCCTTTCTCTCCACCTCTCTCTCTCGCTTTCTCTCTCTCGCTTTCTCTCCACCTCTGTCTCTCTTTCTCTCCACCTCTCTCTCTCTTTCTCTCCACCTCTCTCTCTCTTTCTCTCCACCTCTCTCATCTCTCTTTTTCTCCACCTCTCTCAACTCTCTTTCTCTCTCTTTTTCCCTACCTCTCTTGCTCTCTCTTTCTCTCCACCTCTCTCTCGCTCTCAACTCTCTTTCTCTCCACCTCTCTCTCTCTCTCTTGCTTTCTCTCCACCTCTCTCTCTCTTTCTCTCCACCTCTTTCTCTCTCTTTCTCTCCACCTCTCTCTCTCACTTTCTCTCCACCTCTCTCTCTCTTTCTCTCCACCTCTCTCTCTCTCTCTCTCGTGCGAGTGAGACTGGGACTTTTCTTTGACTCAGCTATTGCTGATTTCATTAGCTGTCCAGTTTATCTATCCGTCTCCGTCTCCGTCTCTGTCTCTCTCAATTCAATTCAAGGGGCTTTATTGTCGTGGGAAACATATGTAAACATTGCCAAAGCAAGTGGAATAGATAATATACAGCAGTGAAAAATACAATAAAATGAACAGTAAACATTACATTCACAGAAGTTCCAAAAGAATTAAGACAAATGTCATATTATGTCTATATACAGTGTTGTAACGATGTGCAAATGGTTAACAATGTTTTCGAATAGTAATTTTGTAAATTGTAGCGCTGCTTCACCGGAAGCATTTGAGGGAAAATATTTTCTGAACGTCACGCGCCGATGTAAAATGCTGTTTTTATATATAAATATGAACTTTATCGAACAAAAAATGCATGTATTGTGTAACATGATGTCCTAGGAGTGTCATCTGATGAAGATTGTCAAAGGTTAGTGCTGCATTTAGCTGTGTTTTGGGTATTTGTAATGCATGCTAGTTGCTTTGAAAATGGCAGTGTGATTATTTCTGGCTGGGTACTCTCCTAACATAATCTAATGTTTTGCTTTTGCTGTAAAGCCTTTTTGAAATCAGACAACGTGGTTCGATTCAGGTGAATCTATAAAATGGTGTAAAATAGTCATATGTTTGAGAAATTGAAGTAATAGCATTTATGAGGTATTTGTATTTCCCGCGACGCGATTCCACTGGCTATTGACTAGGGTGGGACGCAAACGTCCCAGGTTCCCAGACAGGTTAAATTCTACAACCACCTAAAAGGAAGTGATTCCCAAACCTTCCATAACAAAGCCATCACCTACAGAGAGATGAACCTGGAGAAGAGTCCCCTAAGCAAGCTGGTCCTGGGGCTCTGTTCACAAACACAAACCCCACAGAGCCCAGGACAGCAACACAATTAGACCCAACCAAATCATGAGAAAACAAAAAGATAATTACTTGACACATTGGAAAGAATTAACAAAAAATTGAGCAAACTGGAATGCTATTTGGCCCTAAACAGAGAGAATACCAGACCACTGTGACTTACCCAAACTTAAGGAAATCTTTGACTATGTACAGACTCAGTGAGCAAAGTCTTGCTATTGAGAATAGCTACCGAAGGCAAACCTGGCTCTCAAGAGAAGACAGACTATGTGCAACACTGCCCACAAAATGAGGTGGAAACTGAGTTGCACTTCCTAACCTCCTGCCAAATGTATGACCATATTAGAGAAACATATTTCCCTCAGATTACACAGATACACAAAGAATTAGAAAACAAACCCAATTCTGATAAACTCCCATATCTACTGGGTGAAATACCACAGTGTTTCATCACAGCAGCAAGATGTGTGACCTGTTGCCACAAGAAAAGGTCAACCAGTGAAGAACAAACACCATTGTAAATACAACCCATATTTATTTATTTTCCCTTTTGTACTTTAACTATTTGCACATCATTACAACACTGTATATAGAAATACTATGACATCTGAAATGTCTTTATTCTTTTGGAACTTCTTTGAGTGTAATGTTTACTGTTAATTTTTATTGTTTATTTCACTTTTGTTTATTATCTACTTCACTTGTTTTGGCAAGTGACAGAGAGAGAGACAGACAGACAGAGAGAGACAGAGACAGACACAGAGAGAGAGAGAGACAGACAGACAGACAGACAGACAGACAGACAGACAGACAGACAGACAGACAGACAGACAGACAGACAGACAGACAGACAGACAGACAGACAGACAGAGAGAGAGAGAGACAGAGACAGACAGAGAGAGAGACAGAGAGACAGACAGAGAAAGAGAGACAGACAGACAGACAGACAGACAGACAGACAGACAGACAGACAGACAGACAGACAGACAGACAGACAGACAGACAGACAGACAGACACTGCCCACAATATGAGGTGTTAACCTCTTACATCCAGACGTTCCAATATCCAATGATAGGCGTGGCGTGAATTACAAATTGCTCAAAAATACAAAAACTTCAATTTTTCAAACATATGACTATTTCACAGCATTTTAAAGACAAGACTCTCCTTTATCTAACCACACTGTCCGATTTCAAAAAGGCTTTACAGTGAAAGCAAAACATTAGATTATGTCAGCAGAGTACCAAGCCAGAAATAATCAGACACCCATTTTTCAAGCTAGCATATAATGTCACAAAAACCCAGAAGCCAGCTAAATGCAGCACTAACCTTTGATGATCTTCATCAGATGACACACCTAGGACATTATGTTATACAATACATGCATGTTTTGTTCAATCAAGTTCATATTTATATCAAAAAACAGCTTTTTACATTAGCATGTGACGTTCAGAACTACCGGGGAATTTGCTAACAATTTACTAAATTACTCACGATAAACGTTCACAAAAAGCATAACAATTATTTTAAGAATTATAGATACAGAACTCCTCTATGCACTCGATATGTCCGATTTTAAAATAGCTTTTCGGTGAAAGCACATTTTGCAATATTCTCAGTAGATAGCCCGGCATCACAGGGCTAGCTATTTAGACACCCAGCAGGTTTAGCACTCATCAAAGTCAGATTTACTATTAGAAAAATGTTCTTACCTTTGTTGTCTTCGTCAGAATGCACTCCCAGGACTTCTACTTCAATAACAAATGTTGGTTTGGTCCAAAATAATCCATCATTATATCCAAACAGCGGCGTTTTGTTAGTGCGTTCTAGACACTATCCTAAAGGCTAAATAAGGGTGACGAGCATGGCGCAATTCGTGACAAAAGAATTCTAAATATTCCATTACCGTACTTCGAAGCATGTCAACCGCTGTTTAAAATAAATTTTTATGCAATTTTTCTCATAAAAAAGCGATAATATTCCGACCAGGAATCTGCGTTTAGATAAACAGACAAAGGAAAAGAAACCATTCGGTCGAAGCGGGCATGCGCCTAAGCCCATAGTACTCTGAGTGGCCACTTGCCAAAAGCGATAAAGTGTTTCAGCCAGAGCCTGCCTCGATATCGTTCAACGTTTTTCCTGGGCTCTGAGACCCTATGGACGACGTAGGAAGTGTCACGTTATTGCACAAATCCTGAGTCTTCAATAAAAAGACCCAAGATGAAACACTACTTCTCAGACAGGCCACTTCCTGCTTGAAATCTTCTCAGGTTTTGGCCTGCCATAGGAGTTCTGTTATACTCACAGACACCATTCAAACAGTTTTAGAAACTTTAGGGTGTTTTCTATCCAAAGCCAATAATTATATGCATATTCTAGTTACTGGGCAGGTGTAGTAACCAGATGAAATCGGGTACGTTTTTTATCCAGCCGTGCAAATACATTCCCCAACAGGTTAATAAGATTATTTCATTCATTCAGATCTAGGATGTGTTATTTTAGTGTTCCCTTTATTTTTTTGAGCAGTGTATATGTTGATGAGGGTGGGGCTTAAACTGCATCCCTGTCTCACCCCACGGCACAATGGGAAGAAATGTGTGTGTTTTTTGCCTATTTTAACTGCGCACTTGTTGTTTGTGTACATGGATATTATAATGTTGTATGTTTTTCCCCCAACACCACTTTCCATCAATTTTTATAGTAGACCCTTGTGCCAAATTGAGTTGAAGGCTTTTTTGAAATCAACAAAACATGAGAAGACTTTGCCTTTGTTTTGTTTTTTTGTTTGTCAATTAGGGTGTGCTGTCACAACTTCCGCCGAAGTCGGTCCCTCTCCTTGTTCGGGCGGCGATCGGCAGTCGACGTCACCGGCTTTCTAGCCATCGCCGATCCATTTTTCATTTTCCATTTGTTTTGTCTTTGTTTTCAACACACACGGTTTCTATTCCCCAATTACATGTTCATTATTTAACCCTCTGTTTCCCCCATGTTTGTCTGCGTGTTTGTATATAATGTTCAGGTCATTACTTGTTGGCTAGTATTGTTTGCCGGGTTCATTATTATGCCCGTTATTTACGAGTGACCGGTTATTTCACGCACCTTTAGTATTTGTTTTATACTGGTGCTGTTCATGGAATAAATTACCTTGTACACTCATCTCTGCTCTCCTGCGCCTGATTCCATGCACCAGTTACCCACAGCCTGACATGTGCAGGGTGAATATGTGGTCTGTTGTACGATAATTTGGTAAAAAGCCAATTTGACATTTGCTCAGTACATTGATTTCACTGAGGAAATGTACAAGTCTGCTGTTAATGATAATGCAGAGGATTTTCCCAAGGTTGCTGTTGATGCATATCCCACAGCAGTTATTGCGGTCAAATTTGTCTCCACTTTTGTAGATTGGGGTGATCAGTCCTTGGTTCCAAATATTGGGGAAGATGCCAGAGCTAAGGATGATGTTAGAGAGTTTAAGTATAGCCAATCGGAATTTGGTGTCTCTATATTTGATCATTTCATTGAGGATACCATCAACACCACAGGCCTTTTAGGGTTGGAGGGTTTTTGTTTTGTCCTGTAGTTCATTCAAGGTAATTGGAGAATCCAGTGGGTTCTGGTAGTCTTTAATAGTTGATTCTAAGATTTGTATTTTATCATGTACATGTTTTTGCTCTTTGTTCTTTATTATAGAGCCAAAAAGATTGGAGAAGTGGTTTACCCACACAGCTCCATTTTGGGTAGATAATTCTTTGTGTTGTTTGTTTAGTGTTTTCCAATTTTCCCAGAAGTGGTTAGAGTCTATGGATTCCTTAATTACATTGAGCTGATTTCTGACGTGCTGTTCCTTCTATTTCCGTACTGTATTTCTGTATTGTTTTAGTGATTCACCATAGTGAAGGCGTAAACTCAGGTTTTCTGGGTCTCTATTTTTTTGGTTGGACAGGTTTCTCAATTTCTTTCTTAGGTTTTTACATTCTTCATCAAATCATTGTCATTGTTGTTCATTTTCTTCAGTTTTCTGTTTGATATCTTTTGATTTGATAGGGAAGCTGAGAGGTTGAATATACTGTTATGATTTTCTGCTGCCAAGTTTACACCCACACTTTTACAGTGGAACGTTTAGTCCAGGAAGTTGTCTAAAAGGGATTGAATTTGTTGTTGCCTAATTGTTTTTTGGTAGGTTTCCACGCTACATTCCTTCCATCTATAGCATTTTTTAAATATTACTCAGTTCCTTTGGCTTTGATGCCTCATGATTGAGGCATTGCTCTGTTCAAGTAGACTGTGATTTTGCTGTGATCTGATAGGGGTGTCAGTGGGCTGACTGTGAACGTTCTGAGAGACTCTGGGTTGAGGTCAGTGATAAAGTAGTCCACAGTACTACTGCCAAGAGATGAGCTATAGGTGTACCTACCATAGGAGTCCCCTCGAAGCCTACCATTGACTATGTACATACCCAGCATGCAACAGAGCTGCAGGAGTTGTGACCTGTTTTTGTTGGTTGTGTTGTCGTCGTTGTGTCTAGGGGGGCATATGGGGGAGGGAATGTTGTCACCTCCAGGTAGGTGTTTGTCCCCCTGTGTGCTGAGGGTGCCAGGTTCTTGTCCAAATCTGGCATTTAGGTCGCCACAGACCAGTACATGTCCCTGGGCCTGGAAATGATTGATTTCCCCCTCCAGGATGGAGAAGCTGTCTTCATTAAAGTATGGGGAATCTAGTGGGGGGATATAGGTAGCACACAGGAGGACATTTTTCTCCATTAAGATAATTTATTTTTGAATTTCTAGCCAGATGTAAAATGTTCCTGTTTTGATTAATTTAATGGAGTGAGTTAGGTCTGTTCTATACCAAATTAGCATACCCCCTGAGTCCCTTCCCTGTTTCACACCTGGTAGTTTGGTGGATGGGACTACCAGCTCTCTTTAACGAAGAGGGAAACCTCTATACCATGTTTCTTGTAGGATGACAATGTCTGTATTTCCGATTTCTTTGATGTCCAGGTTCCTGCTCTTTAGGCCAAAGGCAGATGACCTCAAATCAAATGAAATTTATTTATATAGCTCTTCTTACATCAGCTGATTTCTCAACGTGCTGTACAGATACCCAGCCTAAAACCCCAAACAGCAAGCAATGCAGGTGTAGAAGCACGGTGGCTAGGAAAAACTCCCATAGAAAGGCCAAAACCTAGGAAGAAACCTAGAGAAGAACCAGGCTATGAAGGGTGGCCAGTCATCTTCTGGCTGTGCCAGGTAGAGATTATAACAGAAAATGGCCAAGATGTTCAAATGTTCATAATGACCAGCATTGTCAAATAATAATAATCACAGTAGTTGTCGAGGGTGCAACAAGTCAGCACCTCAAGAGTAAATGTCAGTTGGCTTTTCATAGCCGATCATTGAGAGTATCTCTACCGCTCCTGCTGTCTCTAGAGAGTTGAAAACAGCAGGTCTGGGACAGGTAGCACGTCCGGTGAACAGGTCAGGGTTCCATAGCCGCAGGCAGAACAGTTGAAACTGGAGCAGCAGCATGGCCAGGTGGACTGGGGACAGCAAGGAGTCATCATGTCAGGTAGTCCTGAGGCATGGTCCTAGGGCTCAGGTCCTCCGAGAGAGAGAGAGAGAAAGAAAGAAAGAAAGAAAGAAAGAAAGAAAGAGCGAATTAGAGAGAGCATACTTAAATTCACACAGGACACCGAATAAGACAGGAGAAATACTCCAGATATAACAGACTGACCCTAGCTCCCCGACACATAAACTACTGCAACATAAATACTGGAGGCTGAGACAGGAGGGGTCAGGAGACACTGTGGCCCCATCCGATGATAACCCCGGACAGGGCCAAACAGGAAGGATATAACACCATCCACTTTGCCAAAGCACAGCCCCCACACCACTAGAGGGATATCTTCAACAACCAACCTACCATCCTGAGACACGGCCGAGTATAGCCCACAAAGATCCCCGCCATGGCACAACCCGAGGGGGGGCGCCAACCCAGACAGGAAGACCACGTCAGTGACTCAACCCACTCAAGTGACGCACCCCTCCTAGGGGTGCGTCATGGAAGAACACCAATAAGCCAGTGACTCAGACACTGTAATAGGGTCAGGCCTTGGATATTCCAGGATGAGATAGTGAAGGCTTTGTGTTCCATAAAGTGTCAAATGTTGTTGGTCGTGTGGTTTGGCCTCAGGCCAGTAAGTGTGAGCAGAGCCTGCTGAGAGTGGGGGTTGGGCCTGTTTGCCTGGTCACGACCTGATATGTGTGACTTCCATGTTGAGGCCCTCTTTCCGGGGGTGGGGTGCATGGGGTGGGCAGGATGGGCATAGGTCTGATCTGAGGGGGCCTAAATGGGGTGTGGGCATGGTTGACTTGGGGGGGTGTTGATTGGTTGGGGTGGGGGTGTGTATGTGGCTGGTGGTGTTGTGGTCTGGATGTAGGTCCTCTCGGTGTGGGTCCTCTATGTGTAGGTCTGGGGGGGGGTTCCCGCAGGTCTGGAAGAGAGTGTCTCGCTGGTCTGGTCGGGGTGTCTATTGATCTGTTGCTCCTGTGTGAAGTGTTCGGTCTGCGTTTGAGAGCGATGTCCTTTAGAGTCCGGGCAAAGGTGGGCACTGCTGCCTTGTATAGGTGGACCTGGTCATACAGGCTGTTCAAGTCCAGGCTGGAGTGGTGGGCCAGGAAAACATTTGGTTTTGAGGCACAGTCACGGGAAATACTTGCGTTTACATGCTGTATGGTAGCAGGGTGGAAGTCTTTTCATGGTAGCAGGGTGGAAAAAGTAGAAGAAGCTTTTTCAATCACTCCCTTCAGTGCTGTGGCCACCCTTTCCTGCTGTGTTCTCAGGTGGTTTGTGCCTGTGTGTATTATTATGTGGCTGGGTGAACCTAGTAGGTCCTCAGACAGAAGGTGTTTGGACACACAAGTTTTTTTTCTTGTATATATTTCCCGTTTGAGTCCATAAGGAGTACAATCTGTGTCTTGTGTATGTCCTCAGTGGGTGAGGCGGTGTTGTCAGGAGGGCTGTCAGGGTGGCTGACAGGGGTGTGATCAGAGGGAGTGAGATCCCCTGGGCTTGGGGTTCTTCATTTGTCTGTCCCACTGTGATGTTGACGCTATGGTCAGGGTCTGGTGTGAACAGTTCTGCTGTGGTGTCGATGCTATGGTCAGGGTCTGGTGTGGACTGCTCTGCTGTGATGTCGATGCTATGGTCAGGGTCTGGTGTGGACTGTTCTGCTGTGGTGTCGAGACTTTTGTCGGGAGCTGAGGTGGGCTGTTCTGCTGGCTTCTCTGCGGGGGTGGCCACATCTCTAGTGGGTTGTTCTCTGTCACACACCATCCCCCTCACCCTCTCCTCCATCCCCCCTCACCCTCTCCTCCATCCCCCCTCACCCTCTCCTCCATCCCCCTCTCCCTCTCCTCCAGCAGTCTGATCCTCTCCTCTAGTGTTCTGTTCTTCTCCTGCTCTTGCTTTTTATATTGTTGATGTCTTCTCACGACAGTCCAGAGTGCAGATATGTCTCTCTCCACCTCCAGCTCCCTGGGTCTGGTTAAGAGGTTGTTGTTGTGCTGGACTGTTGTCTGGGTCTGGTTAAGGGGGTGTTGTTGTGCAGGACTGTTGGCTGGGTCTGGTTAAGGGGGTGTTGTTGTGCTGGACTGTTGTCTGGGTCTGGTTAAGGGGGTGTTGCTGTGCTGGACTGTTGTCTGGGTCTGGTTAAGGGGGTGTTGTTGTGCTGGACTGTTGTCTGGGTCTGGTTAAGGGGGTGTTGTTGTGCTGGACTGTTGTCTGGGTCTGGTTAAGGGGGTGTTGTTGTGCTGGACTGTTGTCTGGGTCTGGTTAAGGGGGTGTTGTTGTGCTGGACTGTTGTCTGGGTCTGGTTAAGAGGGTGTTGTTGTGCTGGACTGTTGTCTGGGTCTGGTTAAGAGGGTGTTGTTGTGCTGGACTGTTGTCTGGGTCTGTGCTGACTGGAATGTAATCACCTGCTGTTCCAGCTCCACCTGCCTTACCTCCAGCTGGGTGAATTTATCCTTCATTTCAATGAGGGAGTAGTACTCTGTGCAGGGAGGTTGATTTTCTGCTTGGGGTTGCTCGTCTGTGGGGTTATATAATGAAGAGGTCTGGTCTGTGGGGTTATATAATGAAGAGGTCTGGGGGTTGCTCGTCTGTGGGGTTATATAATGAAGAGGTCTGGGGGTTGCTGGTCTGTGGGGTTATATAATGAAGAGGTCTGGGGGTTGCTCGTCTGTGGGGTTATATAATGAAGAGGTCTGGTCTGACCCCTGGGGGTATCTCTCTCAAGGGAGAGCTTCTCCTGCTGAGCTAATTCTTCGATTAGTTGAAAGTCCAGCTGAAACTGTTTGGGGTTGCCCTGTACCATTACTGTTCCAGACTTATAGAGATTTATATTAGCTGACTCAGAGTCCTCGTTGTGTAATATCCTGAGTTTCCACCCCTCGTTAACACTCCCCTCTCTTAACAGAGGGGTAGTGTGCTAATATAGCACTGTGCCATGCCAGGGGATGGTCTGGTTAATATAGCACTGTGCCATGCCAGGGGATGGTCTGGTTAATATAGCACTGTGCCATGCCAGGAGATGGTCTGGTTAATATAGCACTGTGCCATGCCAGGGGATGGTCTGTTTAATATAGCACTGTGCCATGCCAGGGGATGGTCTGGTTAATATAGCACTGTGCCATGCCAGGGGATGGTCTGGTTAATATAGCACTGTGCCATGCCAGGGGATGGTCTGGTTAATATAGCACTGTGCCATGCCAGGGGATGGTCTGGTTAATATAGCACTGTGCCATGCCAGGGGATGGTCTGGTTAATATAGCACTGTGCCATGCCAGGGGATGGTCTGGTTAATATAGCACTGTGCCAGGGGATGGTCTGGTTAATATAGCACTGTGCCATGCCAGGGGATGGTCCGGTTAATATAGCACTGTGCCAGGGGATGGTCTGGTTAATATAGCACTGTTCCATGCCAGGGGATGGTCCGGTTAATATAGCACTGTGCCATGCCAGGGGATGGTCTGGTTAATATAGCACTGTGCCATGCCAGGGGATGGTCCGGTTAATATAGCACTGTGCCAGGGGATGGTCTGGTTAATATAGCACTGTGCCATGCCAGGGGATGGTCCGGTTAATATAGCACTGTGCCATGCCAGGAGATGGTCTGGTTAATATAGCACTGTGCCATGCCAGGGGATGGTCTGGTTAATATAGCACTGTGCCAGGGGATGGTCTGGTTAATATAGCACTGTGCCATGCCAGGGGATGGTCTGGTTAATATAGCACTGTGCCAGGGGATGGTCTGGTTAATATAGCACTGTGCCATGCCAGGGGATGGTCCGGTTAATATAGCACTGTGCCAGGGGATGGTCTGTGTAGAAGATAAGGTTGCTGATGTTCCCATTTTCATAATAGTCAGCAAAAAGTGTCTCTTGATTTTCCATAAGGAGCTTCATTTTGTGCTCTTTTCGTGTCTTATTATTTTTTAGATACACAGGGTACTGTATTTTTATTACCTCTGAACAGCAGGAGGCAGCTTCTAAGGCCTCTCCATTTGGTTGGAGTTGACTGTTTGACTCTCCTGCCATTGTTGGGCTAAAGGGCTTTGACACTTCTCACTTGACATGTCAGTTCTAATTGAAGTTGTATTAAGCTTGGCAGCCTTAACTCAGCATTCAGACCTTATAAAGTAATGTAATTGTCACAGCTGTCGTAGGAATGAGCGGACCAAAGTGCAGCGTGTGTGTCATTACACATTTTATTTATACTGTGAAACTATGCAATACATAAACAATAAACTGAATAACAAAAAACAACAAACCGTGACGCAGAGGTGAAACATACAGTACTCAAAATTAATCTCCCACAAACCCAGGTGGGACAAACACCAACTTAAACATGACCTCCAATTAGAGACAACGATGACCAGCTGCCTCTAATTGGAGATCATCTCAACCACAGCCCAACATAGAAATACAAAACTAGAACAACCCAACATAGAAAAACTAACCTAGAAAACCCCCCTGTCATGCCCTGACCTATACTACCATAGAAAATAACAACTTACTATGGTCAGGACGTGACAGTAATGTATTTTTCTTCTTGGCTTTTGGAAGTAGAGGGTAGTATCCTGTATATGTCCTGGTGACATAGTGAAGGTTATGTTGTAGAGGGTAGCATCCTGTATATGTCCTGGTGACATAGTGAAGGTTATGTTGTAGAGGGTAGCATCCTGTATATGTCCTGGTGACATAGTGAAGGTTATGTTGTAGAAGGTAGTATCCTGTATATGTCCTGGTGACATAGTGAAGGTATTGTTGTAGAGGGTAGCATCCTGTATATGTCCTGGTGACATAGTGAAGGTTATGTTGTGGAGGGTAGTATCCTGTATATGTCCTGGTGACATAGTAAAGGTTATGTTGTAGAGGGTAGCATCCTGTATATGTCCTGGTGACATAGTGTTGTAGAGGGTAGCATCCTGTATATGTCCTGGTGACATAGTGAAGGTTATGTTGTAGAGGGTAGCATCCTGTATATGTCCTGGTGACATAGTGAAGGTTATGTTGTAGAGGGTAGCATCCTGTATATGTCCTGGTGACATAGTGAAGGTTATGTAGTAGAAGATAGTATCCTGTATATGTCCTGGTGACATAGTGTTGTAGAGGGTAGTGTCCTGTATATGTCCTGGTGACATAGTGAAGGTTATGTAGTAGAGGGTAGCATCCTGTATATGTCCCTGACAAAACATCCACGTTTATCTAAATCTAAATCTATCTTGAAAACACCATCCAACCTGGAACTGAGTGAGTCACCTGGAAAGAGGCCTCAGAAGCTGCCTCCTGCTGTTCAGAGGTAATTAAAATACAGTACCCTGTGTATGTAAAGAATGATAAGACACGAAAAGAGCACAAAATGAAGCTCCTTATGGAAAATCAAGAGACACTTTTTGCTGACTATTATAAAAATGGGAACATCAACAACCTCATCTTTCACACAGACCATCTCCTGGCATGGCACAGTGCTATATTATCACACTACCCCTCTGTTCTCACGTCATATTCTCTGTTCTCTGCACTTTCCCTGCTCCGAGGCAGAGTTCAAACCTGGGGCTGCACTTTCTCTCTGTCTTATGTAACAGCAGCAGTAGCTACAGGGGTCGAGTTGCCTCACATTCTCGTCATTGTCCTCAGGCGTCATCGTCGATGCCTCCCAAAAAAGGTATCCTATTCCCTATTTAGGACTATGGTCAAAGTAGTGTACTACATAGGAAACAGGGTGCTATTCGGGATGCATGACATGTTTGGTCACCCTGGCAAAACAGTGCCCTTGAAAACCTGGGGCGTTCCAAGCAGTCTAATGTGACATCCTATCTCAGTCTATTTTCTTCCTTTCAAAAACTAAAGGTGTTTGTGTGTGTGAGAATCTGTCCCTGTAAGGTTCCAGTCCAGATATTTAAAACTGTTAACTTGGTGTTACCCTGAAGTTGTTTTGTTTCATGTGATATTTCACTGTTAACTAGATGGTTCTATACTTGACTACTAACCTCTCTGGGCTAGGTGGGACGAATTCGTCCCACCTACGTAACAGCCAGTTGAATCCTGTGGCGCGATTTTCAAAACGTTTGAAATGCTATTACTTCAATTTCTCAAACATATGACTATTTTACAGCTATTTAAAGACAAGACTCTCGTTAATCTAACCACACTGTCCGATTTCAAAAAGGCTTTACAACGAAAGCAAAACATTAGATTATGTCAGCAGACTACCCAGCCAGAAATAATCAGACACCCATTTTTCAAGCTAGCATATAATGTCACAAAAACCCAGAAGACAGCTAAATGCAGCACTAACCTTTGATGATCTTCATCAGATGACAACCCTAGGACATTATGTTATACAATACATGCATGTTTTGTTCAATCAAGTTCATATTTATATCAAAAAACAGCTTTTTACATTAGCATGTGACGTTCAGAACTAGCATACCCCCCGCAAACTTCCGGGGAATTTACTAACAATTTACTAAATTACTCACGATAAACGTTCACAAAAAGCATAACAATTATTTTAAGAATTATAGATACAGAACTCCTCTATGCACTCGATATGTCCAATTTTAAAATAGCTTTTCGGATGAAGCACATTTTGCAATATTCTAAGTACATAGCCCGGCATCACAGAGCTAGCTATTTAGACACCCAGCAAGTTTAGCATTCACCATAATCAGATTTACTATAAGAAGAATGGTCTTACCTTTCCTGTTCTTCGTCAGAATGCACTCCCAGGACTTCTACTTCAATAACAAATGTTGGTTTGGTCCCAAATAATCCATCGTTATATCCGAATAGCGTCGTTTTGTCCGTGCGTTCCAGAAACTATCCGAAATGGTAAATAACGGTCGCACGCATGGCGCATTTCGTGACAAAAAAATTCTAAATATTCCTTTACCGTACTTCGAAGCATGTCAACCGCTGTTTAAAATCAATTTTTATGCCATTTCTCTCGTAGAAAAGCGATAATATTCCGACCGGGAATCTCCTTTTCGGCAAACAGAGGAAAAAATCACAAAGACGGGGGCGGCCAGGTCACGCGCCTAAGCCCACAGTCCCTTGATCGGCCACTTGAGAAAGGCGATGATGTGTTTCAGCCTGGGGCTGGGATGACGACATTCTGTTTTTTCCCGGGCTCTGAGCGCCCATGGACGACGTAGGAAGTGTCACGTTAGAGCAGAGATCCTTAGTAAATGATAGAGATGGCAAAGAAGTTCCAGAAATGGTCAGACAGGCCACTTCCTGTAAAGGAATCTCTCAGGTTTTGACCTGCCATTTGAGTTCTGTTATACTCACAGACACCATTCAAACAGTTTTAGAAACTGTAGGGTGTTTTCTATCCATATATAATAAGTATATGCATATTCTAGTTACTGGGTAGGATTAGTAACCAGATTAAATCGGGTACGTTTTTTATCCAGCCGTGAAAATACTGCCCCCTAGCCCCAACAGGCTAACTAGATGGTTCTACACAGACGGATATTTGGCCAGTGTGGTTGTGATACAAACCTTATCAAAACATAAAGGCCTATGGGCTAGGCTACATGAGGCGTGCGACTATGATTAGAAAAAAATCACAAAAAAAGACATTGTTTCTTGCATTTCACAAGTGATAATATATCATTCACAGGTGATAGGCTAATATTGTCACCTTCAGACAATATTACTAAATCATATATGTGTGAAATTTGTTTTGGTTTAGAATGGACCATTATCATGCACCTGTATTGAAACAGGGTCAGTGGGAAGAAATATATGTAATCTATGCACTTAGAGAATGGAGGACGCTTTTCCCCGTGGTTCATTTTCATACCAGCCAGGTAGGCTATATTCCTGTTGTCAAGAGAGGCAATGTGCTTAATATTAGCTTAATATTAAGAAAGTTGAGAAATAAATATAGTAGGCCTAGCCTACAGAAAGCTTATGGAAACCTACCTCTCTCTTTTTAATAGAGGCCAAGACTCTGTTTTCTCACACAATTGCAAACCATATAGAAATGTTGCGCAACATGAGCTCCTGGCCTCTCATGAAGCGTTTGATTAGATTTTCAAAATGATATTTACATTGATGTCAGAGTGTTTAGAGGGACAATTGAGTGCTGATTACCAGGCAGTTATCATGTGTAGTAGGATACTAATGTTTTCTATCCAAATCTACTAATTATATGCATATTCTCGTTTCTGGGCAAGAGTAGTAACCAGTTTAAATCGGGTATGTTTTTTATCCGGCCGTGCAAATACTGCCCCCTAGCCCCAACAGGTTAATGGATCAATGGAATAGTCCCAAATCCTGCCCACGCCAGGCAGGCTAGAGCATATGCTTAAAAGATTTGTACGACTTCAAGCAGGATTTTAACCCAGGTCTGGTGAAGCAGGATTTTAACCTAGGTCTGGTGAAGCAGGATTTTAACCCAGGTCTGGTGGAGCAGTATTTTAACCCAGGTCTGGTGAAGCAGTATTTTAACCCAGTTCTTGTGAAGCAGTATTTTATCCCAGGTCTTGTGAAACAGTATTTTAACCCAGGTCTGGTGATATTGCAGGAAATGACTTTGAGGCAGATGGTAGTAGGAGTTTCAGTTGCAAAACATTTTCTTCAGTTTGCTGCCAACTGAACGCACCCCAAGTGTTTCTCACCTGTCCCACACCCCTGTAGTGGGTGATGGTTAGTCTTGGAGCAGCTGATGTCACCTATGCAGAGATTGGGGATTATAGGTGCAGGGACTGAGCTATTTCTGGGGACTAGGGACATACTTTTAATCCTGCTGGGAATCCTAACAAACACACGTGTACACAAACACAAGTATTGTGGTGGCTAATTTCTGCATTACCAAATGAGGAGAGTTACAAACTTCACACATCAGTGTTATATTTAAAACTACATCTTTAATAATTAAGATGCTTTTGCAAAACCACTTTGACTTTCAATGATGCGCTATCTCTAATGAACCATTGAAAAGTGATTACACAAAAGTACAAAGATCTTTTATAGCCAAGATACACCCCTCTCAACGTACATGACGAACCACAGATACATAGAATGGGTCACAAGGTTAAGTTTTGTATGAAAGATATCTATAAAACATAGCAGACAGCAACTGCTGTATCAACAGTGTTCATTGTATAGACCAGTGTCTGGTCCTCCTACTCCAAACTGGAACCGTCTCTTCCTGGTGTGGTATAGAACAGAACCATTAGCTCATCCAATGGCATATATCAATTGTCAACTCTAGATACTCCCACCTCAAGTAAAACCCCTTCTTGACCCCTCTCCTGGACAA
Organism: Salmo salar; assembly: GCF_965601325.2. Lineage (NCBI taxonomy): Eukaryota > Metazoa > Chordata > Actinopteri > Salmoniformes > Salmonidae > Salmo > Salmo salar. Next base: position 42,576,248 of record NC_138317.1, read on the forward strand.
GCTCACTGAGGGGAGTGAGCCTCTAGGTTATACACTATCCCAGGATAAGTGCAAGATCTAAGAGAGGACATACAATGGTTCCATACACTGCCATACACCTTCCCCCAATGCCAAAGGAGGAAGTGACTTGCGCACAGACATTGTGGAGACAAGTAATTGATTCCCCATTAATCACGCCATCCCTTCACATGGTTTAAGAATAGATAAAGACACATTCGCATATGAAGACAATGTTCCATTCTGACCTCTCCCCTGTCTGGGCCCCAAGTGACTGAGCCCCAGCTGAGGGAAGAACTGCAACTGCCAACACCAGAGTCCGAAGGGATACATTCTAATGACAAGTATCTCACATAAGCACAGTATACACACTCACACACACACACACACACACACACACACACACACACACACACACATGCTTTATCTGTGCTTGATTAAGCTTGCAAAATAACAAATAGAACAATTCCAAAAGTGCAAACCCCACCCATCTGGCACTCAAAACAGGCTAAAGCAAACACTGAAAGTATTTGAAAGATATTGAACAGTATTTGAACCCAGGTGTGATCAGAACCACTGTTGGGGTGACAGGTAGCCTAGTGAATGTTGGGCCAGTAACCGAAAGGTTGCTGGTTTTAAACCCATAGCCGACTAGGTGAACAATCTGTCGATGTTCCCTAGAGCAAGGCACTTAACCCTATTTGCTCCGGATAAGAGTGTCTGTTAAATGTATTTATTTTATTTAACTAGCCAAGTCATTTGAGAACAAATTTGTATTACAATGATGGCCTACCCGCCCAGCCAAACCCTGCCCTAACACGGACGACACTGGAGCAATTGTGCGCCGCCCTGTTGGACTCCCGTTCACAGCCGGTTGTGACACAGCCTGGGAATGAACCAGGGTCTATAGTGACACCTCTATCACTTGCAATGCAGTGCCTTAGACCGCTACGCCACTCAGTAGGTAAATGTCATGTAACATTTTGTCCAGTAGACATGACATCAGTGAGTCATTCATTACTCAATTGGTGCCTTCGCTAAGCCGTGTGGACAAAACACACACACAGACACCACACCTTGTAATTTGTTCAGCTGCGTTGGAAATCCTCTCTCATTGAGTCTCAGATTCTCTTTGAGATAAACAGGGATGATACAGCAACACCCAACCCCCAAGGATGGACAGCTACACACACCAACAAACTCTCACAGCGGAGGATGGACAGCCACACACACCAACAAACTCTCACAGAAGAGGATGGACAGCCACACACACCAACAAACTCTCACAGAAGAGGATGGACAGCCACACACACCAACAAACTCTCACAGCAGAGGATGGACAGCCACACACACCAACAAACTCTCACAGAAGAGGATGGACGGCCACACACACCAACAAACTCTCACAGCAGAGGATGGACAGCCACACACACCAACAAACTCTCACAGAAGAGGATGGACAGCCACACACACCAACAAACTCTCACAGAAGAGGATGGACAGCCACACACACCAACAAACTCTCACAGAAGAGGATGGACAGCCACACACACCAACAAACTCTCACAGCAGAGGATGGACAGCCACACACACCAACAAACTCTCACAGCAGAGGATGGACAGCCACACACACCAACAAACTCTCACAGCAGAGGATGGACAGCCACACACACCAACAAACTCTCACAGCAGAGGATGGACAGCCACACACACCAACAAACTCTCACAGCAGAGGATGGACAGCCACACACACCAACAAACTCTCACAGCAGAGGATGGACAGCCACACACACCAACAAACTCTCACAGCAGAGGATGGACGGCCACACACACCAACAAACTCTCACAGCAGAGGATGGACGGCCACACACACCAACAAACTCTCACAGAAGAGGATGGACGGCCACACACACCAACAAACTCTCACAGCAGAGGATGGACAGCCACACACACCAACAAACTCTCACAGAAGAGGATGGACAGCCACACACACCAACAAACTCTCACAGCAGAGGATGGACAGCCACACACACCAACAAACTCTCACAGAAGAGGATGGACAGCCACACACACCAACAAACTCTCACAGCAGAGGATGGACAGCCACACACACCAACAAACTCTCACAGCAGAGGATGGACAGCCACACACACCAACAAACTCTCACAGCAGAGGATGGACAGCCACACACACCAACAAACTCTCACAGCAGAGGATGGACAGCCACACACACCAACAAACTCTCACAGCAGAGGATGGACAGCCACACACACCAACAAACTCTCACAGCAGAGGATGGACAGCCACACACACCAACAAACTCTCACAGCAGAGGATGGACAGCCACACACAAACCGAACCAGCTCTCACAGCGGAGGATGGACGGCCACATACAAACCGAACGAGCTCTCACAGCGGAGGATGGACAGCCACATACAAACCGAACGAGCTCTCACAGCGGAGGATGGACAGCCACACACACACCAACAAACTCTCACAGTCTCACAGCAGAATTAGACGTTCCTCCAACAGTGTTTTTGACCATAATGGGTTGACGGTGGAGCACTGAGGAAGACAACAAAACACAAAATGGTGGTTGGCAGAAATGCTAATGTTTTTGTTTTTTTGTGTAGAGCTAACCAGAGTTAAGTGTGTGATGGTTGCTGATAGCGAAGTGATGGGCCACTTTGTCTGATGCGAGATGTCTCCCCTGACAGACACATTTACCCCTTCAAATAACCATTCCTTTCTTTCCTGTGTTCCCTTTTTTTTCCAACAACTCTTTCTTTCTTGGTCTCTCTGTTTCTCTCTCATCCTTATGTTTTTATCGCCCTCTCTCTCACATCCCTAGTCTCTGGGTGGAAGATCATTTAATTGTATATACATTTTCTTGTATATATTATTTTTTTAGCTCAGAAAACACATACATTTAGATTGTTTTATCCAAAGCAACTTACAGTCATGTGTGCATGCATTTTACTTTTGGATAGAATTAAACCCACAATCCTGGCCTTGTCAAGCAACAACCTCTAGCAACTGAACCATACATGACTGGGCTAAGAGCCAGCGATATGAAAAATATAATTCTAGCTCTATTTCTAATTGGTAGCACTAACAAATAGCCTAGTTTTGGCTATACTTATCTAACCTCTAGCTATCCAGGTTAGTTCCATTGAGATAGAATCTCATTGAGACGGGACAGGCTAATGATGTACTCCAATCCCAGCTGTGTCCCAAATGGCAACCTATTCCTTATGTAGTTCAGGGTTGGCTGGCTACGGGGCCCAGGGATGGCTGGCTATGGGGCCCAGGGCTGGCTGGCTATCGGGGCTCAGGGCTGGCTATCGGGGTCCATGGATGGCTGGCTATGGGGCCCAGGGCTGGCTGGCTATCGGGGCTCAGGGCTGGCTATCGGGGCCCAGGGATGGCTGGCTATGGGGCCCAGGGATGGCTGGCTATCGGGGCTCAGGGCTGGCTATCGGGGTCCAGAGATGGCTGGCTATGGGGCCCAGAGATGGCTGGCTATGGGGCCCAGAGATGGCTGGCTATGGGGCCCAGGGATGGCTGGCTATCGGGGCCCAGGGATGGCCGGCTATAGGGCCCAGGGATGACTGGCTATCAGGGCAAAGAGCTGGCTATCGGGGCCCATGGATGGCTGGCTATGGGGCCCAGGGATGGCTGGCTATCGGGGCCCAGGGCTGGCTGGCTGGCTAGGGTAATAGTATTGCCATGAGATGGATAGGGTTATGCCAAGGCTATACACTGGTGTTATGTAATATATGTACAACACACACACACCCACATACACACACACACACACACACACACACACACACACACACACACACACACACACACACACACACACACACACACACACACACTATTTGTGTGTATTAAGCTCGACCCCTCTACAGCTGTAATTGCCACACTGAGGGAGGAAAAGGTAATTATTCTATATCGACCCTATATGATTATATAATCTACGAACTTCACAGTGTCTACAAACACCTGCGTTTTTCCACCCAACACTAAGGTATATAATCTATGCTACTTTCCTCCATTTTGGATCAATATAGGAATCCACTTGGGCAATTGTTTTAATTCCTTCAAAGGAAAGCCTTGGCAAAAAGAGGAAGATTGGATTCCGACCTCTCAATGCTCCGAGGATAACCAATTGTATCCTGTCATTTTCTTCAAGGACCAATCAGAGGTCACCTAGGGCTTTGAGGGGTGTGGCCTGTTTAGCTGGTGTTCCTTATTTTCCTCCAATCAAGGGCTGTTTTAGACCTAGGACACCAGGTGAGTACAATGAATTATCAGGTAGAACAGAACACTAGCATTACTTCAGACCTCCAGGCTTGGGTTTTGAAAACCTCCTGAAAAGGCCTACATACACAGAAATTAAAAGACATGCAGTCAATCATGCATTATAGCCAGAGTTCTGGTGAGAAGGACAAAGGTTTAGGTGTCCTATATAATGACAAGTCGACTCAGGGAGAACTTTCAGTTAAAACTCGTAGGTAGAGATGGAGAGAGGAAAGCGAGCTAACATAAAAACAGAAAGCTAAATGAATTATGAGGCGAGAGCCCACTGGCAGCCTGAGAGAGAGAGAGAGAGGTGGTGTTGTAATATTGATGAGGGGAGAAAATGGGGGGAATTAATTACTCTTCCATGGTGTGTCAAAACAATGGTGGGAATTAATCACGCTTCCAGGGTGTGTCGAAACAATGGGGGGAATTAATTACACTTCCAGAGTGTGTCCAAACAAATCAAGGCAAGTTCCTCATCCTGGGATCCAAACAAATGAAGACAAAAAACAGTCAAGTATTCACACCCACATTTTTTCCACATTTTGTTGTCTTACAAGATTGGAATAGAGTCACCGGTTTGAATCTCCGAGCCGACTAAAGCGTGCGTGCGTGCGTGCCCCACCCTCCCTTCCCCAGCCTTTTGGTTCATACTATTTTCACCCCCCCCCCCCCCCCAACACAATGTTGCTTTGAAATGCAAAACTGCCAGGCAGGTGTTCACAGCACAATACAACATTAATCATCTGTCTGTGGGAGTCATGTGTGTCTTCTCTATGAGTCATGCTTTATGAGATGAAGAGACACAATGAGAGAGAGAGAAAGAAAGAAAGAAAGAAAGAAAGAAAGAAAGAAAGAAAGAACGAAAGAAAGAACGAAAGAAAGAAAGAAAGAAAGAAAGAAAGAAAGAAAGAAAGAAAGAAAGAAAGAAAGAAAGAAAGAAAGAAAGAAAGAAAGAAAGAAAGAAAGAAAGAAAGAAAAGAAAAGAAAGAAAGGGACAGAGAAAGAGATGGAGAGAGGGAGATAGAAAGAAAGCGAGACAGAGCAAAGAAGAGAGGGGATAGAGAGATGGGGGTTGTGGAGTCTGTAATATATTTTGGGGAGAATGTGTCTGAATATTCTAGGAAAATACAGTGATGTAACAAAGGAGTTTGATTGAAGACCTGGTATTCAACTGTTAGTCTAATTAAAGGTCAGTCGACATCCGTAAAGGACAACATTGTGACAAAATCTTTAAGTGTATCACCAATGATGACTAAACCCAGAGAGTGACTCATGCACGCATTCGTCGTGTGTGTGTGTGTGTGTGTGTGTGTGTGTGTGTGTGTGTGTGTGTGTGTGTGTGTGTGTGTGTGTGTGTGTGTGTGTGTGTGTGTGTGTGTGTGGTGGTGTGTGTGTGTGTGTGTGTGTGTGTAGGTCCGTAACCAGGGTTTTAGTGAGTTCCGGGAAGGGGAGGGGTTGATTTAATTTTTTCATTTGAAGCTCCTTTCTATACAATGTAAATAAATGTTAAAATGCTGTTTGAAGAACAGCGAAAACAAGCCAAAATGACACCAGCTGTCACGTCCTGACCATAGTAAGTTGTTATTTTCTATGGTAGAGAAGGTCAGGGCGTGACAGGGGGGTTCTAGTTTAGTTTTTCTATGTTTTGTTCTAGTTTTGTATTTCTATGTTGGGTTGTTCTAGTTTTGTATTTCTATGTTGGGCTGTGTTTGGGATGATCTCCAATTAGAGGCAGCTGGTCATCGTTGTCTCTAATTGGAGGTCATTTTTAAGTTGGTGTTTGTCCCACCTGGGTTTGTGGGAGATTGTTTTTTGAGTACTGTATGTTTCACCTCTGCGTCACGGTTTGTTTTGTTATTCAGTTGATTTATATGTATGGCATAGTTTCACAGTATAAATAAAATGTGGAACGACACACACGCTGCACTTTGGTCCGCTCCTCCTTTCGACAACCATGACACCAGCCATTATCCCCACAGCTGCTGTAGCTTCATTCCCCTCAGTCCATCTACAAACACGTAGACTATCAGCCCTGAACGAGGGGAAACATGAGATAATATTCACCCTGACGCCTAGCACCAGGGACTGTTCATCAGTTGTAATGATATATTTGTTTTATTTCACCTTTATTTAACCAGGTAGGCCAGTTGAGAACAAGTCCTTTATTTAACCAGGTAGGCCAGTTGAGAACAAGTTCTCATTTACAACAGCGACCTGGCCAAGATAAAGCAAAGCAGTGCGACACAAACAACAACACAGAGTTTACACATGGGATAAACAAACGTACAGTCAATAACACAATAGAAAAAAATCTATATACAGTGTGTGCAAATGTAGTAAGATTAGGGAGGTAAGGCAATAAATAGGCCATAGTGGCGAAATAATTACAATTTAGCAATTACTGGAGTGATAGATGTACAGAAGATTAATGTGCAAGTAGAGATACTGGGGTGCAAAAGAGCAAAAAAATAAATAACAATAAGGGGATGAGGTAGTTGGGTGGGCATGTGTACAGGTGCAATGATCAATAAGCTGTTCTGACAGCTGATGCTTAAAGTTAGTGAGGAAGATATAAGACTCCAGCTTCAGTGACTTTTCCAATTTGTTCCAGTCATTGGCAGCAGAGAACTGGAAGGAAAGGTGGCCAAAAGAGGAGTTGGTTTTGGGGATGACAAGTGAAATATACCTACTGGAGCGTGTGCTACAGGTGGGTGCTGCTATGGTGACCAGGGAGCTGAGATAAGGTGGGGCTTTACCTAACAAAGACTTATAGATGACCTGGAGCCAGTGGGTTTGGCGACGAATATGAAGTGAGGGCCAGCCAACGAGAGCATACAGGTCGCAGTGGTGTGTAGTATATTGGGCTTTGGTGACAAAATGGATGGCACTGTGATAGACTACATCTAATTTGCTGAGTAGAGTGTTGGAGGCTGATTTGTAAATGACATCGCCAAAGTCAAGGATCATTTACATTTACATTTAAGTCATTTAGCAGACGCTCTTATCCAGAGCGACTTACAAATTGGTGCATTCACCTTATAATATCCAGTGGAACAACCACTTTACAATAGTGCATCTAAATCTTTTAAGGGGGGCTTAGAAGGATTACTTTATCCTATCCCAGGTATTCCTTAAAGAGGTGGGGTTTCAGGTGTCTCCAGAAGGTGGTGATTGACTCCGCTGTCCTGGCGTCGTGAGGGAGCTTGTTCCACCATTGGGGTGCCAGAGCAGCGAACAGTTTTGACTGGGCTGAGCGGGAACTGTGCTTCCTCAGAGGTAGGGAGGCGAGCAGGCCAGAGGTGGATGAACGCAGTGCCCTTGTTTGGGTGTAGGGCCTGATCAGAGCCTGAAGGTACGGAGGTGCCGTTCCCCTCACAGCTCCGTAGGCAAGAACCATGGTCTTGTAGCGGATGCGAGTTCGACTGGAAGCCAGTGGAGAGAGCGGAGGAGCGGGGTGACGTGAGAGAACTTGGGAAGGTTGAACACCAGACGGGCTGCGGCGTTCTGGATGAGTTGTAGGGGTTTAATGGCACAGGCAGGGAGCCCAGCCAACAACGAGTTGCAGTAATCCAGACGGGAGATGACAAGTGCCTGGATTAGGACCTGCGCCGCTTCCTGTGTGAGGCAGGGTCGTACTCTGCGAATGTTGTAGAGCATGAACCTACAGGATCGGGTCACCGCCTTGATGTTAGTGGAGAACGACAGGGTGTTGTCCAGGGTCACGCCGAGGCTCTTAGCACTCTGGGAGGAGGACACAAGGGAGTTGTCAACCGTGATGGCGAGATCATGGAACGGGCAGTCCTTCCCCGGGAGGAAGAGCAGCTCCGTCTTGCCGAGGTTCAGCTTGAGGTGGTGATCCGTCATCCACACTGATATGTCTGCCAGACATGCAGAGATGCGATTCGCCATCTGGTTGTCAGAAGGGGGAAAGGAGAAGATTAATTGTGTGTCATCTGCATAGCAATGATATGAGAGACCATGTGAGGATCGGTAGGATAGTCCGTTTTACGAGGGTATGTTTGGCAGCCTGAGTGAAGGATGCTTTGTTATGAAATAGGACGCCATTCTAGATTTAATTTTGGATTGGAGATGCTTAATGTGAGTCTGGAAGGAGAGTTTACAGTCTAACCAGACACCTAGGTATTTGTAGTTGTCCACATATTCTAAGTCAGAACCGTCCAGAGTAGTGATGCTAGACGGGCGGCAGGTGCGGGCAGCGATCGGTTGAAGAGCATACATTTAGTTTTACTTGCATTTAAGAGCAGTTGGAGGCCACAGAGTGCTGTACGGCATTGAAGCTCGTCTGGAGGTTAGTTAATAACACAGTGTCCAAAGAAGGGCCAGAAGTATATAGAATGGTGTTGTCTGCGTAGAGGTGGATCAGAGAATCACCAGCAGCAAGAGCAACATCATTTATGTATACATAGAAAAGAGTCGGCCCGAGAATTGAACCCTGTGGCACCCCCATAGAGACTACCAGAGGTCCGGACAACAGGCCCTCCGATTTGACACACTGAACTCTGTCTGAGAAGTAGTTGGTGAACCAGGCGAGGCAGTAATTTGAGAAACCAAGGCTATTGAGTCTACCGATAAGAATTCGGTGATTGACAGAATCGAAAGCCTTGGCCAGGTCGATGAAGACAGCTGCACAGTACTGTCTTTTATCGATGGCAGTTATGATATTGTTTAGGACCTTGTGCGTGGCTGAGGTGCACCTATGACAAGCTCGGAAACCAGATTGCATAGTGGAGAAGGTACGGTGGGATTCGAAATGGTCAGTGATCTGTTTGTTCATTTGGCTTTCGAAGACTTTAGAAAGGCAGGGTAGGATAGATATAGGTCTGTAACAGTTTGGGTCTACAGTGTCTCCCCCTTTGAAGAGGGGGATGATCGCGGCAGCTTTCCAATCTTTAGGGAATCTCAGACGATACGAAACAGAACAGGCTAGTAATAGGTTGCTGTTCAAGGGCAGTCAAGTCTGAAGTGAACCAATGTCTATATCTGTTCTTAGTTCTACATTTTTTGAATGGGGCATGCTTATTTAAGATGTTGAGGAAAACACTTTAAAGAATAACCAGGCATTCTCTACTGATGGAATGAGGTCAATATCCTTCCAGGATACCCAGGCCAGGTCGATTAGAAACGCCTGCTCGCTGATTGGTTTTAGGGAGTGTTTGACAGTGATGAGGGGTGGTCGTTTGACCGCGTGCCCATTACTGACTTAGGCAATGAGGCAGTGATCGCTGAGATCCTGGTTGAAAACAGCAGAGGTGTATTTGGAGGGCAGGTTGGTCAGGATGATATCTATGAGGGTGCCCATGTTTACGGATTTAGGATTGTACCTGGTAGGTTCCTTGATAATTTGTGTGAGATTGAGGGCATCTAGCTTAGATTGTAGGACTGCCGGGGTTTTAAGCATATCCCAGTTTAGGTCACCTAACAGTACAATCTCTGAAGATAAGATAATGATAAATTGCATAAAATCATTAACTCTTTACATATTTATTGTCTCAAATTACATACTGTAGTGGTTCCCATTTGTATTCCTAGGCATTACTAATCAATCTGCACAAACAGACATCAATGGAGCACACAGAAATTTGTATTATCACTTTCACATGAGGCCAACATTATTTTTAATATTCGGCCTACAGGGAAGATAGGTCCTGTGGAGATGTTTATATTAAAACATACAGTGGTTGTATTTGAATGTCGCCCTATAGGGAAGATAGGTCCTGTGGAAATGTTTATATTAAAACATACAGTGGTTGTATTTGAATGTCGCCCTATAGGGAAGATAGGTCCTGTGGAAATGTTTATATTAAAACATACAGTGGTTGTATTTGAATGTCGCACTATAGGGAAGATAGGTCCTGTGGAGATATTCATATTGAAACATCTTATTATTTTAATGTTCCTAACTTATAATTACATTAGTACATCTTTTCTGTAGAGACGGCAGGAGTGTCGGGACGGGTTTAATAATTGCCTTTTGTCCGGCATCTCACAAACCTACCGACAGCAGCGTCTCTGACTCTGTAGTTGCTTACTTGCGCAGACTGCGAGCTGGGGTAGTTTGTTCTCAGGCCCTCTGTCTGTGCAGGGAGAGGACGGAGTTAGCCATTTGAGAAAGTTGTGAATTTGGTGCTCAAAAGGTGTTTGGTAGTACTCAGTCTGTATATATTTATAAACTGGGTGGTTCGAGCCTTGAATGCTGACTAACCATTGTATATCAGACTGTATAACACGGGTTATGACCAAACATGTATTTTTTACTGCTCTAATTACTTTGGTAACCCGTTTATAATAGCAATAAGGCACCTCAGGGGTTTGTGGTATATGGCCAAAATGCCACGGCTAAGGGCTTAATCAATACACTCCATGTTGCGTCGTGCTTAAGAACAGTCCTCTCTATCTATCTCTCTCTCTCTTGCTTTTTTCATTTTTGAATAAATGTATTTTTTTTTAAAACTGTTCAGCTGTTTTCAGTTAACTACTCACCACATCGTATGCACTGCAGTGCTAGCGAGCTGTAGCTTATGCTTTCAGTACTAGATTCATTCTCTGATCCTTTGATTGGGTGGACAACATGTCAGTTCATGCTGCAAGAGCTCTAATAGGTTATAGGACGTCCTATGGAAGTTGTCATAATTACTGTGTAAGTCTTTGAAAGGAGGTGAGAACCATGAGCCCTCCTAGGTTTTGTATTGAAGTCAATGTACCTAGAGGAGGACGGACAACAGCTGTCCTCTGGCTACACTATGGTGCTACCCCACAGAGTGCTGTTGAGGCTACTGTAGAACAGTATTTTAATCAATTATTTGGTGAAATTAATATATTTAGTATAGTTTAATCTAAAAGGGATATCTTAGAAAAATATACACAGTTGAAGTCAGAAGCGAAATACATTTAACCTCAGTTTTTTTTCACAATTCCTGACATTTAATCTTGGTAAAAAAATTCCCTGTCTTAGGTCAGTTAGGATCACCACTTTATTTTCAGAATGTGAAATGTCAGAATAATAGCAGAGAGAATGATTTATTTCAGCTTTTATTCATTTATTTCATCACATTCCCAGTGGGTCTGAAATGTATATACACTCAATAAGTATTTGGTAGCATTGCCTTTAAATTGTTTAACTTGGGTCAAATGTTTCGGTAGCCTTCCACAAGCTTCCCAGAATAAGTTTGGTGAATATTGGCCCATTCCTCCTGACAGATCTGGTGTAACTGAGTCATTTTGTAGGCCTCCTTGGTCGCACACACTTTTTCAGTTCTGCCCACAAATGTTCTATAGGGTTGAGGTCAGGGCTTTGTGATGGCCACTCCAATACCTTGACTTTGTTGTCCTTAAGCCATTTTGACACAACTTTGGAAGTATGCTTGGGGTCATTGTCCATTTGGAAGACCCATCTGCGACCAAGCTTTAACTTCCTGACTGATGTCTTGAGATGTTGCTTCAATATATCCACATAATTTTCCTCCCTCATGATGCCATCTATTTTGTGTGCACCAGTCCCTCCTGCAGCAAAGCACCCCCACAACATGATGCTGCCACCCCTGTGCTTCACGGTTGGGATGGTGTTCTTCGGCTTGCAAGCGTCCCACTTTTTCCTCCAAACGTAACCATGGTCATTATGGCCAAACAGTCCCATGCTGTTTATACTTGCCTACTATTGTTTGTACAGATGAATGTGGTACCTTCAGGCGTTTGGAAATTGCTCCTAAGGATGAAACAGACTTGTGGAGGTCTACCATTTTTTTCTGAGATCTTTGCGAATTTATTTAGATTTTCCTATGATGTCAAGCAAAGAGGCACTGAGTTTGAAGGTAGGCCTTGATATACATCCACAGGTACTGTCACGATTACCAGGATCAGTAGAGAGGCAGAGTCAGGTGCAGGAGACAGAGGTCCGGAGTAATAGTGGGTTTTAATAGAAAATCCGGGAACAACACAAGAAGCCGAAAGGCACAGGGCGCACATAAATTCAACTCGGGAAAACATGTTCCCAAAACAAAAGACGCACGGGGCGCAGCCTGGTAAATATAATTAGCAACGAGCGCAGCACTCACTCACAACTGTCCAGAGTTGACTTAAGTGCCTGAGTGTGATAGTTTGTAGTGTGATTTCCTTTCCGGTCCATAGAGGTATTTAAAACCATATTATAATCTCCCACCATAATAATAGAGTCTAGTGTTGCTTGTAGAGTTGATACATTCTTATATATATTTTCAAAGAAGCTTGGATCATCGTTATTCGAACCGTATAGGTTAATAAGCCATATCTGTTTATTGTCCAATAACATATTTAAAATAATCCATCTACCTTGATGATCTGTTTGGACAATTTGCACATTTGGATCAAAATTACTGTTAATTAAAGCCAGCACCCCTTTTGAATTTCTTTGCCCATGGGAGAAATATACACTGCTCAAAACAATAAAGGGAACACTTAAACAACTCCAAGTCAATCACACTTCTGTGAAATCAAACTGTCCACTTAGGAAGCAACACTGATTGACAATCAATTTCACATGCTGTTGTGCAAATGGAATAGACAACAGGTGGAAATTATAGGCAATTAGCAAGACACCCCCAATAAAGGAGTGGTTCTGCAGGTGGGGACCACAGACCACTTCTCAGTTCCTATGCTTCCTGGCTGATGTTTTGGTCACTTTTGAATGCTGGCGGTGCTTTCACTCTAGTGGTAGCATGAGACGGAGTCTACAACCCACACAAGTGGCTCAGGTAGTGCAGCTCATCCAGGATGGCACATCAATGCGAGCTGTGGCAAGAAGGTTTGCTGTGTCTGTCAGCGTAGTGTCCAGAGCATGGAGGCGCTACCAGGAGACAGGCCAGTACATCAGGAGACGTGGAGGAGGCCGTAGGAGGGCAACAACCCAGCAGCAGGACCGCTACCTCCGCCTTTGTGCAAGGAGGAGCAGGAGAAGCACTGCCAGAGCCCTGCAAAATGACCTCCAGCAGGCCACAAATGTGCATGTGTCTGCTCAAACGGTCAGAAACAGACTCCATGAGGGTGGTATGAGGGCCCGACATCCACAGGTGGGGGTTGTGCTTACAGCCCAACACCGTGCAGGACGTTTGGCATTTGCCAGAGAACACCAAGATTGGCAAATTCGCCACTGGCGCCCTGTGCTCTTCACAGATGAAAGCAGGTTCACACTGAGCACATGTGACAGACGTGACAGAGTCTGGAGACGCCGTGGAGAACGTTCTGCTGCCTGCAATATCCTCCAGCATGACCGGTTTGGCGGTGGGTCAGTCATGGTGTGGGGTGGCATTTCTTTGGGGGGCCGCACAGCCCTCCATGTGCTCGCCAGAGGTAGCCTGACTGCCATTAGGTACCGAGATGAGATCCTCAGACCCCTTATGAGACCATATGCTGGTGCGGTTGGCCCTGGGTTCCTCCTAATGCAAGACAATGCTAGACCTCATGTGGCTGGAGTGTGTCAGCAGTTCCTGCAAGAGGAAGGCATTGATGCTATGGACTGGCCTGCACGTTCCCCAGACCTGAATCCAATTGAGCACATCTGGGACATCATGTCTCGCTCCATCCACCAACGCCACATTGCACCACAGACTGTCCAGGAGTTGGCGGATGCTTTAGTCCAGGTCTGGGAGGAGATCCCTCAGGAGACCATCCGCCACCTCATCAGGAGCATGCCCAGGCGTTGTAGGGAGGTCATACAGGCACGTGGAGGCCACACACACTACTGAGCCTCATTTTGACTTGTTTTAAGGACATTACATCAAAGTTGGATCAGCCTGTAGTGTGGTTTTCCACTTTAATTCTGAGTGTGACTCCAAATCCAGACCTCCATGGGTTGATAAATTGGATTTCCATTGATCATTTTTGTGTGATTTTGTTGTCAGCACATTCAACTATGTAAAGAAAAAAGTATTTAATAAGATTATTTCTTTCATTCAGATCTAGGATGTGTTGTTTAAGTGTTCCCTTTATTTTTTTGAGCAGTATATTTCACCCCCCAGTTCTTTTTCCACAAAACTTAATCTAAAATTGTTGAATGAGTTTCCTGTAAACAATATATATATTATATTCCTTCTCTTTTAACCAGGTAAATATTGATCGTCTTTTCTTATTATCTGCTAGGCCATTACAATTGTAACTGGCTATACTTATTTCACCACTTACCATAATGAGACACAACTTTAAATTATATTTATGAAAATATATGTTTGTAAACGTACCATGAAAAAGTAACATGATGATTGAGTGTCTATATAGCTGTTCCATGATATTTGCATTGCTACTAAGTAAACCTCCAATTGGTCCCTACTATTCCACCCGCTAAAAGCCTTCCTCATCCTTAGTTCGGTTGTCATCCCAATGCCCGGCAGACCACCCCCGATCCCCCATATCCCATAGCCCTGAACAGACTGGGATCCATCCTTCGAAAAGAGCACACAGTGCCATTTACCGAATTGAAGTAAATCAATTGCCAAATGCATTTCCATCGCCCTCACCTCAATTTGTATTATATATAGCTGTGGATCATCCTCTATTGTACCTAACATCTTTTACTCCTTCGCAACAGTTGTGGCATACACACATACACCCACACACACTCAACCGTTCCCCCCACACAACCATAAGCTCACATTCTCAACAGTTGCACCATCCCAGAGCCCAACTCAAGAAAGGTCTTGATTTACAAATGCATTTACAGTTGCAGCTGCATTAGAAGGCCTGCAAGATCGTGCAAAATAAAAGGGCAGAAATTGAGAGATTTTATTAACCATTGTCACATCCTAGATGATGGAGGTCAAATGTACACCTTTTCCCTGAAACACCCACAATACGGTCCCGCGTATTAACCATGTTCCCAAGCATCTCCATGCAGTCAGACTTTGATTTTGTGCCACCAGGGCCACAATAATATACCCCCTCTCTGAATGTCCGAGTGTGACCCCGGAATCCCCGGAATCCCCACCGGCTAGGTACAAGGTCGTCAAGGTTCTCATTAGCAGCTTTGAGAATTTCCTTGTGTAGTATGCTCTCCCTTTAGGGGGCTTTGGCTTTGCAAGACCAAACCTGCCAAGCAGGCTCAGAATCTTGAAGGGGCAGTGCTGCTCTTGGTCTCTGAGCGCATTTTGGCTGCATAGAAACTGCTTACAGCAGGCACATAAAACAGTTATGGACTTCTCATTAGTATCTGGGTCATTCAGGTGGGTGTCTAGGGTATAGGGTTGTTGACCGTACCATTAAATTAGGATCATAAATAAATAGATATAATTAATTTAAAAAATGTAGTTCCCCATGATAGAACAATAAATAAATTAAATATATAATTTATTTTAAAACTGTTCCACCATGGTAGGACAATAAATAAATAAATAAGACGTATAATTAATTATAAATAGCATATCCATCATCTGAACAACATTGAAAGCTCTCTCATACCCCGGCTCTCAGCAATACATTGGTTCTTGGATAAGCAACCATTTCATTACTCACTCAACACCACACTTTCCCAAACATAACAAATAAAATACAAAAATAAACACACACACACACCATCCACACATACTGTGCCTTCTGTTTACTTAGTTTTTAGCTTCACCATGTTGAATTAGTGCATGTGTGTTCCAATTAGTTATATGTGAAGAGTCTTTCCTGTGGCTCAGTTGGTAGAGCATGGTGTGTGCAACGCCAGGGTTGTGGGTTCAATTCCCATGGGGGGCCAGTACAAAAAAAATGCATGAAATTAATCCAACCACGTTGTCCGATTTCAAAAAGGCTTTACGGCGAAAGCATAAAGTTAGATTATGTTAGGAGAGTACATAGACAAAAAATTACACACAGCCATTTTCAATGCAAGGACAGGCATCACGAAAAACAGCTAAAATTATGCACTAACCTTTGACAATCTTCATCAGATGACACTCCTAGGACATTATGTTAGACAATACATGCATTTTTTGTTCTATCAAGTTCATATTTATATCTAAAAACAGCATTTTACATTGGCGCGTGACGTTCAGAAAATGTATTTCCCCCAAAACCTCCGGTGATTCATCACTACAATTTACAAAAATCTCATCATAAACATTGATAAAATATTAAACAGTTATTCAAAGAATTATAGATTAACATCTCCTGAATGCAACCGCATTGACAGATTTCAAAATAACTTTACTGGGAAAGCACACTTTGCAATAATCTGAGTACTGTGCTCAGAAAAATACACTACGCAATACAGATAGCCGCCATTTTGGAGTCATCTAAATGCATAAATAGCATTAGAAATATTTACTTACCTTTAATAATCTTTATCAGAAGGCACTTCCTGGAATCCCAGGTCCACAACAAATATTGCTTTGTTCAATAAAGTTCATAATTTATGTCCAAATAACTCCTTGTTGTTCGCGCATTCAGTTCAGCTACTCCGAATGTAGGAAGTGCGCGGACAATGTCACGACGAAAAGTAAAAAAAAAAAATCTATTTACGTTCGTTCAAACATGTCAAACGTTGTATAGCATCAATATTTCAACCGGACGGTTCCTGTGTCTTGAAAAACATTTTGGAACAGAGCATACTCCCTCATGAACGCGCACCAATGAACTGATATCCTTCCCGGGGTCACCAACTTCCCTGCCTTCTCATTCAGTCTCTGTTCATCGTACATTTACATTTTAGTCATTTAGCAGACGCATTTAGCAGACGCTCTTACCCAGAGCAACTTACAGACTTACATTAGTGAATGCATCCATTTCATTTCATGCATTTTTTCCGTACTGGCCCCTCGTGGGAATCAAACCCACAACCCTGGCGTTGCACACACCATGCTGGCATTGCAAACACCATGCTCTACCAACTGAGCCACATCGTAGACACCTCAAACAACTTTCTAAAGACTGTTGGCATCTAGTGGAAGCCTTAGTCACCGTGTATTCCATTAGCAATGACTTGAAAATAACAAGATTTTCATTTCCTGCTTGTATTTTTCCTCAGGTTTTTGCCTGCCATATGAGTTCTGTTATACTTACAGACACCATTCAAACAATTTTAGAAACTTCAGAGTGTTTTCTATCCAAATCTACTAATAATATGCATATTCTAGTTTCTGGGCCAGAGTAGTAACCTGTTCAAATTGGGTACGTTTTTCATCCGGCCGTGAAAATACTGCCCCCTAGCCCAGACAGGTTTTAACAGATCGGTTTCAACCTTTACCATTCTCGGTGGTGAAAATATTAAATCGTCTGTAGAAGAGTCACGTTTTCGTTTTGAAATCGGTTCCCCTGTCTTACTCTCCGTCATGCTTGGGCGTTGCTTTTTTTTTCGTAATATTTGTCGATAAATGTCTCTAGTCTTAAGATTTGTTTTGTGTTATTATCCAGATTGAAGGTTATCACCCACAAGATTGTGAAGTGCTAATATTTTAGTCTAACTTACTGATATTGAATATTATGTTTTTATCTTGAGGTGCCCTACATAACTTCATTCAGTCCACCATCTTCCTTCCTGTCAGTTTTTCCCCCAATTGTTGGTAGTTATTGTCTTGTCTCATTGCTACAACTCCCGCACGGACTCGGGAGAGGCGAAGGTCGAGAGTCATGCGTCCTCCGAAACACAACCCAACCAAGCCACACTGCTTCTTAACACAGCGCGCATCCAACCCGGAAGCCAGCCGCACCAATGTGTCAGAGGGAACACCGTACACCTAGCGACCTGGTCAGCGTGCACTGCGCCCGGCCCGCCACAGGAGTCGCTAGTGCACGATGAGACAAGGATATCCCTGCCGGCCAAACCCTCCCTAACCCGGATGACGCTAGGCCAATAGTGCACCGCCCCATGGGCCTCCCGGTTGCGGCCAGCTGCGACAGACCCTGGGCTCGAACCCAGAGTCTCTGGTGGCACAGCTTACACTGCGATGCAGTGCCTTAGAACACTGCGCCACCCGGGAGGCCCCAACCATGTGATTTGAGTCTGAATGGCTGGGTTTTGCTTTGCCTCAGGTGAGGTGACATCATCTCATCTACCTATTTTAATATGTCCAATGATATGCTTTGTATATACTTCATTCACTGCCCTAATTTTAATGTGCACAGCGCATAACCTGTCAGTCATCACCTTATCTTCAGATTCAGCAAGCAATAGGTCAGATAGCTAGCTAGTTACCGGTAAGCAAGAATGGCTTTGGCTGTAAAAGCAATTTAAAGCAGTTTTTAATTACCTTCCCCAAAAAGGAAGATTTAAGGGTGAGGAGGGTTTCATTAGTTTCCCAAGCTCAGGACACACCCAAAGTTGATCACAAAGAGTGCCATTTGCAGGGCACATTTTGCTTCGAGAACCTGTTGGGGACAAAAAGGGGGGGTTTCAGAGTGAATTGGGACTGGGAACGGTTGTGACACTTCTACAAAAGCTCTCCATCCCAGAACCCCTGTGTGCCCAGCATGAGAGAGCTGACAAGGAGGGAGCCATCGCTGGACTGGTGTCCCGCTTTCAGCGATGCAGGGAGAAAGTGAAGACTGGTCTTGATAGACACTTCCACCAGAAGGCACACACAAATACACAGCAAAACAAACACAAACACAAACTTCACACTAAACTAACCTCTCTTTTCTCTTTGTCTCTGCAGGTATCTCCATGCCCATTCCCATCCTAGGCCTGCAAGACCAAACAGCTGACAGTTTGTCCTTGTGGAGTCCTTCATGGCCTTCTTCGGAAAACAGTCATCACCAACAGAACTAAGAAACATGAATATTTAATAATGTATTCCTCACACCCATACCTTTCATCTAGTGTGTTTCCAGGAGAGATGTTGGCTTCAGTAAAAGCTGCTTTTAAAATACTTATTGACGAGTACGATTGAAAAAGAAAACTGAGTGTAACAGCTAGATGATACGAGATCGTTGTTTATTGAAATCAAGTGAAAATAAAATGGCTGGCGTGAACCTTTACCGCTTCCCCAGGCCTCTGTGTTTTAGCTGACTTAACCAGCTATGTTCTCTGGAGTCCTTCCTTCCTATGAATCCCAAACACACACATGCACAAACACACACACACACACACACACAGGCACACAGGCACATCATAAAATATTGTCTTCTTGTGTCATTAGCATGCTAAGTTACATGTTTTGGTCCTCTCCATGGAGCTCTGTCAGCAGGAAAACCAACAGAAGGTGACAGGTGACAGATGGACTTTATGAGTGTAGCTGCCTTATGGTAGTCTTCAGAATAGTTCTGGTTCAGGGTTCTGGGGTTCTGGGGTTCTGAGTTCTGGGATTCTGAGTTCTGGGATTCTGAGTTCTGGGGTTCTGAGTTCTGGGGTTCTGAGTTCTGGGTTTCTGAGTTCTGGGGTTCTGAGTTCTGGGGTTCTGAGTTCTAGGATTCTGAGTTCTGGGTTTCTGAGTTCTGGGATTCTGAGATCTCCTACTTTCACTTTGTGTATATACAACAAAGCTTTCAGATCAACATACACACACACAAGGAAACACACACACACACACACACACATATACACACATACACACACAGGTATACACAGGCACACATATACACACACACAAACACACAGGTATACACATACACAACATTCTGTCCTGTTCCATTAAATGCTGTTCTATTCTCTTCTGTTCTATTCTGTTCTATTATCTTCTGTTCTGTTCTATTCTGTTCTATTATCTTCTGTTCTGCTCTATTCTGTTCTATTTTGTTCTATTTTGTTCTATTCTGTTCTATTCTGTTCTATTATCTTCTATTCTGTTCTATTCTGTTCTATTATCTTCTGTTCTGCTCTATTCTGTTATGTTTTGTTCTATTCTCTTCTATTCTGTTCTATTATCTTCTGCTCTGTTCTATTCTGTTCTATTATCTTCTGTTCTATTCTCTTCTGTTCTATTCTATTCTGTTCTGTTCTGTTCTATTCTGTTCTATTATCTTCTGTTCTATTCTGTTCTATTATATTCTCTTGTGTTCTATTCTGTTCTATTATCTTCTGTTCTGTTCTATTCTGTTCTATTATCTTCTGTTCTGCTCTATTCTGTTCTATTTTGTTCTATTCTGTTCTATTCTGTTCTATTATCTTCTGTTCTGCTCTATTCTTTTATGTTTTGTTCTATTCTCTTCTATTCTGTTCTATTATCTTCTGTTCTGCTCTATTCTTTTATGTTTTGTTCTATTCTCTTCTATTCTGTTCTGTTCTATTCTGTTCTATTATCTTCTGTTCTGCTCTATTCTTTTATGTTTTGTTCTATTCTCTTCTATTCTGTTCTATTATCTTCTGCTCTGTTCTATTCTGTTCTATTATCTTCTGTTCTGTTCTATTCTGTTCTATTTTGTTCTATTCTATTATATTCTGCTCTATTCTGTTCTATTATCTTCTGTTATGTTCCATTATGTTCTGTTCTGCTCTATTCTGTTCTATTACCTTCTATTCTGTTCTATTATGTGCTATTCTATTCTATTATGTTCTATTCTGTTCTATTCTATTATGTTCTATTCTATTATATTATGTTCTTTCTGTTCTGTTCTATTCTGTCCTATTATGTTCTATCCTATTCTATTCTGTTCTATTCTATTCTGTTCTGTTCTATTATATTCTGTTCTATTCTCTTCTATTATCTTCTGTTCTGTTCTATTCTGTTCCATTCTGTTCTATTCTCTTCTGATTCTATTATTTTGTATTCTCTTCTGTTCTGTTTGTGTACAATAACAGCCTCTTGTTCTGACTCTAAGAGGAGGTCTCACTCACTAAAAGGAGGATTGTGGTGTTGTTTAAAAGGTTTATGTCTCTTAATGTGTTTTGCTGATAATAGAGAGAGAGAGAGAGAGAGAGAGAAGAGAGAGAGAGAGAGAGAGAGAGAGAGAGAGAGAGAGAGAGAGAGAGAGAGAGAGAGATCTCACCCTGCCATGTGAATGTGTGTGTGCTGGCCTGCCTTTGTCACCTGTGTTGTGTCACCCAAATGCAGAATATCTCTTTCCACCCTCCTCTCCGTTTGGCTCTGTGTGGCGAGCGTGGCTCTATCAATAATAGATAGGTAGTAATGTACACTTTGCCTGAACATGCCGTGCTGCCTTTCACCGTGGAGTGGCACTATTAAAAATTAAAATACTCTCAGTTCCACTATCTAGGACATCAATTCATTCATCCTCTCCTCTCCTCTCCTCTCCTCTCCTCTCCTCTCCTCTCCTCTCCTACACAACAGTCTGAAGGGTCTACCAAAGTTGAGATGTTTTTTGTCCGATTCCCTGTTCTCCCTGGGAATATTGTCGGAATGTTTAGAATGTTCTAGACTAGACTGGAGTGTTGAGGGAAGCTCTAGAAGGGAGTGGATTGTTCCGACAGGGAGTTGTGCAATAATCAATGCCCTTGATGGCTTGGCACGTTGAGAGTTCTGGGAGATCTAATATACTCGATTTGTTGCTCGCTCTCGTGCTCGCCTTCTCTCTCTCTCTCTCTCTCTCTCTCTCTACCTCTCTCTCTCTGTCATTAAACCAGTGAATGATGTCTGAGCATGTTTTTGAGTGTGTATGTCATTGTATTTGTCACTAGCTACCTCTGTCACTGTTTATACCCACTGACACTGCCACATCTCTTCCCTTCCTCTCCCTCCACCTACATCTCCCTCCCCTTCCGTTCTCTACCCTTCCTCTCCCTCTCCCTTAATCCCTCTCTCTCTTTCTGATCTCCTCCTCTCTCTGGTCAATAATGTCCTCCTCTCTCTCTGGTCAATAATGTCCTCCTCTCTCTGGTCAATAATGTCCTCCTCTCTCTGGTCAATAATGTCCTCCTCTCTCTCTGGTCAATAATGTCCTCCTCCTCTCTCTGGTCAATAATGTCCTCCTGTCTCTGGTCAATAATATCCTCCTCTCTCTATTCAATAATGTCCTACTCCTCTCTCTGGTCAATAATGTCCTACTCTCTCTCTGGTCAATAATTTCCTACCCCTTCTCTGGTCAATAATGTCCTCCACCTCTCTCTCTGGTCAATAATGTCCTCCACCTCTCTCTCTGGTCAATAATGTCCTCCTCTCTCTCTGGTCAATAATGTCCTCCTCTCTCTGGTCAATAATGTCCTCCACCTCTCTCTCTGGTCAATAATGTCCTCCTCTCTCTTTGGTCAATAATGTCCTCCTCTCTCTGGTCAATAATGTCCTCCTCTCTCTCTGGTCAATAATGTCCTCCTCTCTCTAAGGTCAATAATGTCCTCCTCTCTCTTTGGTCAATAATGTCCTCCTCTCTCTGGTCAATAATGTCCTCCTCTCTCTATGGTCAATAATGTCCTCCTCTCTCTGGTCAATAATGTCCTCCTCTCTCTGGTCAATAATGTCCTCCTCTCTCTGGTCAATAATATCCCCCTCTCTCTCTGGTCAATAATGTCCTCCTCCTCTCTCTGGTCAATAATGTCCTCCTCCTCTCTCTGGTCAATAATGTCCTCCTCTCTCCCTGGTCAATAATGTCCTCCTCTCTCTGGTCAATAATGTCCTCTCTCTCTGGTCAATAATGTCCTCCTCTCTCTGGTCAATTATGTCCTCCTCTCTCTCTCTGGTCAATAATGTCCTCCTCTCTCTCTGGTCAATAATGTCCTCCTCTCTCTCTGGTTAATAATGTCCTCCTCTCTCTCTCTATTCAATAATGTCCTTCTCTCTCTCTCTAGTCAATAATGTCCTCCTCTCTCTCTCTATTCAATAATGTCCTTCTCTCTCTCTCTGGTCAATAATGTCCTCCTCTCTCTGGTCTATAATGTCCTCCTCTCTCTCTCTGGTCAATAATGTCCTCCTCTCTCTGGTCAATAATGTCCTCCTCTCTCTGGTCAATAATCACCTCCTCTCTCTCTGGTCAATAATGTCCTCCTCTCTCTGGTCAATAATGTCCTCCTCTCTCTCTGGTCAATAATGTCCTCCTCTCTCTGGTCAATAATGTCCTCCTCCTCTCTCTGGTCAATAATGTCCTCCTCCTCTCTCTGGTCTATAATGTCCTCCTCTCTCTGGTCTATAATGTCCTCCTCTCTCTCTGGTCTATAATGTCCTCCTCTCTCTGGTCAATAATGTCCTCCTCTCTCTCTGGTCAATAATGTCCTCCTCTCTCTGGTCAATAATGTCCTCCTCTCTCTGGTCAATAATGTCCTCCTCCTCTCTCTGGTCAATAATGTCTTCCTTTCTCTCTCTGGTCTATAATGTCCTCCTCTCTCTCTGGTCAATAATGTCCTCCTCTCTCTGGTCAATAATATCCTCCTCCTCTCTCTGGTCTATAATGTCCTCCTCTCTCTGGTCAATAATGTCCTCCTCTCTCTCTGGTAAATAATGTCCTCCTCCTCTCTCTGGTCAATAATGTCCTCCTCCTCTCTCTGGTCAATAATGGCCTCCTCTCTCTGGTCAATAATGTCCTCCTCTCTCTCTGGTCAATAATGTCCTCCTCCTCTCTCTGGTCAATAATGTCCTCCTCTCTCTGGTCAATAATGTCCTCCTCTCTCTGGTCAATAATGTCCTCCTCTCTCTCTGGTCTATAATGTCCTCCTCTCTCTCTGGTTAATAATGTCCTCCTCCTCTCTCTGGTCAATAATGTCCTTCTCTCTCTCTGGTCAATAATGTCCTCCTCCTTTCTCTATTCAATAATATCCTCCTCTCTCTCTGGTCAATAATGTCCTCCTCTCTCTCTGGTCTATAATGTCCTCCTCTCTCTCTGGTCAATAATGTCCTCCTCTCTCTCTGGTCAATAATGTCCTCCTCTCTCTCTGGTCAATAATGTCCTCCTCTCTCTCTATTCAATGATGTCCTCCTCTCTCTGGTCAATAATGTCCTCCTCTCTCTGGTCAATAATGTCCTCCTCTCTCTCTGGTCAATAATGTCCTCCTCCTCTCTCTGGTCAATAATATCCTCCTCTCTCTCTGGTCAATAATGTCCTCCTCTCTCTCTGGTCTATAATGTCCTCCTCTCTCTCTGGTCAATAATGTCCTCCTCCTCTCTCTGGTCAATAATGTCCTCCTCTCTCTCTCTGGTCAAAAATGTCCTCCTCTCTCTGGTCAATAATGTCCTCCTCTCTCTCTCTATTCAATGATGTCCTCCTTTTCTCTCTGGTCAATAATGTCCTCCTCCTCGCTCTTTCTGATCGGTACTATCCTTCTCCACGCTGGCTTCAGATGTTCTGTGGAAAAAAGATACATTTTCCACTGTAATGTCTTTATTTTTAATGTCCTGCATTTGATAATGGTCTTTGTGATGTTCTGATTATACTAAAATCATAGTGTTATTTTCTGCCCCAGACATCAATGCTAAGCAGTTTACTATGGCAACCATTTTCCGTCCTGGTCCCAGCTATGCAAAAAAAAAGCAAAACATTAGATTATGTTAGGAGAGTACATAGACACAAAAAAACACACAGCCATTTCCAAGCAACTAGCATGCATCACAAATACCCAAAACACAGCTAAATGCAGCACTAACCTTTGATGATCTTCATCAGATGACACTCCTAGGACATTATGTTATACAATACATGCATGTTTTGTTCAATCAAGTTCATATTTATATCAAAAACCAGCTTTTTACATTAGCATGTGACGTTCAGAACTAGCATACCCACCGAAAACCTCCGGTGAATTTACTAAATTACTCACGATAAACGTTGACAAAATACAAAACAATTATTTTAAGAATTATAGATACAGAACTCCTTTATGCAAACGCTATGTCCGATTTTAAAAAAGCTTTTTGGCTAAATCACATTTTGCAATATTCTGAGTACATAACTCGGCCATGACGGCTAGCTATTTTGACATCCGCCAACTTCGGGGTCACCTAAACTCAGAATTACTATAAGAAAAATTGGATTACCTTTGCTGTTCTTCGTCAGAATGCACTCCCAGGACTTCTACTTCAACAACAAATGTTGTTTTGGTTCCAAATAATACATAGTTATATCCAAATACCACCGTTTTGTTTGTGCGTTCAGGTCACTATCCGAAGGGTAACGTGCGAGCGCATTTCGTGACAAAAAAAAATCAAAATATATCATTACCATACTTAGAAGCATGTCAAACGCTGTTTAAAATCAATTGTTATGCTACTTTTCTCGTAAAATAGCGATAATATTCCAACCGGGCAATGTTGTATTCATTCAAAGGCTGAAAGAAAAAAAATGGAGAAGTCTCGTGAACATGCATCTCAGTCTCACTGTCCCCAGGCTGACCACTTACAAACTCTGCTGCTGTACTTTGCCCAGAGACAGCAGACACCCCATTCCACTTTCTGGCGGCTTTAGAGAGCCAATGGAAGCCTTAGAAAGTGTCACGTTACAGCACAGATGCTGTAATGTTGATAGAGATGCAACAGAAGGACAACAAATTGTCAGACAGGGCACTTACTGTTTGAATGATGTCTGTGAGTATAACAGAACTCATATGGCAGGCAAAAACCTGAAACAAATCCAACCAGGAAGTGGGAAATCTGATGCTTGTAGTCTTTCCAAGTCATTGCCTATCTAACACACAGTGACTTAGGGTTCATTTTGCACTTCCTACGGCTTCCAATGGATGTCAACAGTCTTTAGAACCTTGTTTCAGGCTGTTTCAGTGAACAGAGAGCGAACAAGAAGGCCGGGAAGTTGGTGACTCAGAAAATGACATGAGTTCATTGGCGCGCATTCATGCGATGAGGTAGCTGTGTTCCATAACATTTTTCAAGACATTGGAATCGTCCGGTTGGAATATTATTGAAGTTTTATGTTAAAAAGGCCCTAAAGATTGATGCTATACAATGTTCGACATGTTTCTACGAACGTAAATATAACTTTTTTTGACTTTTCGTCGTGAAATTTTCGGTGCGCTTCCTACATTTGGAGTAGCTTACTGAACGCGCAAACAACAAGGAGATATTTGGATATAAATTATGGACTTTAGGTACGGGTTTTGTGGTGGAACGTGGGGCATCACTTCCTTTTAGGTGGTTGTAGAATTTAACATATATTTTCTGTATTTTGATATAATTAGTGGGAATCGTCCTAATTGTGCTCTGCATGTATTATTTGGGGTTTTGTGTTATACATGAAGGATCATTTTTTTTTGCAGAGATCTGCATGTATAGTAGAGTCTCAATTGGTTGTTTGTCCCATTTTGTGTGTTATTGGTTGGTGAGTGCAAACCAGACCTCACAACCATAAAGGGACAATAGGCTCTTTACGGGTTCTTTTTTGTTATTGTTGTTGTTGTTGCATGATTCTAATTAGATTGTTCACAGCGTTGTGGAAGTTACCAGTAGTGTTGATGTTTAGGCAGAGGTAGGTATAATTGTTTGTGCACTCTAGGGCAATAGTGTCTAGATATAATTTGTATTTGTTTTCCAGGCAACAGGTAGATGTTTGTCCCTCTGTGCGCTGACGGTGTCAGGATCTTGTCCGGTTCTGGTATTTAGGTCACCACAGACTGACGGTGCCCGCCATTTACATGTCCCTGGGCCTGTAAATGGTTGATCTCCCCACTCTAGGATGGAGAAGCTGTCTTCATTAAAGTATGGGTAATCTAGTGGGGGGATATAGGTAGCACATAGGAGGACATTTTTCTCTTTAGAGATCCTTTCCTTATTAATTTTCTAGCCAGCATGTAAAACGTTGCTGTTTTGACACATTTATTAGAGTGGGTTAGGTCTGCACTATACCAAATTAGCATACCCACTGAGTCTCTTTCCTTTTTCACACCTGGTAGTTTTGTGGTTGGGATTACCTCTCTCACTTCCCTTTTTCACACCTGGTAGTTTTGTGGTTGAGATTACCTCTCTCACTTCCCTTTTTCACACCTGGTAGTTTTGTGGTTGGGATTACCTCTCTCACTTCCCTTTTTCACACCTGGTAGTTTTGTGGTTGGGATTACCTCTCTCACTTCCCTTTTTCACACCTGGTAGTTTTGTGGTTGAGATTACCTCTCTCACTTCCCTTTTTCACACCTGGTAGTTTTGTGGTTGAGATTACCTCTCTCACTTCCCTTTTTCACACCTGGTAGTTTTGTGGTTGGGATTACCTCTCTCACTTCCCTTTTTCACACCTGGTAGTTTTGTGGTTGAGATTACCTCTCTCACTTCCCTTTTTCACACCTGGTAGTTTTGTGGTTGAGATTACCTCTCTCACTTCCCTTTTTCACACCTGGTAGTTTTGTGGTTGGTATTACCTCTCTCACTTCCCTTTTTCACACCTGGTAGTTTTGTGGTTGGTATTACCTCTCTCACTTCCCTTTTTCACACCTGGTAGTTCGGTGGTTGGGATTACCTCTCTCACTTCCCTTTTTCACACCTGGTAGTTCGGTGGATGGGACTACCGCTCTCACTTCAGTAGATCCACAGAGTCAGTCATCTAATCGCCAAAATTATTATTAGTGTTGATTTGTGAAGAAAAAAAAACGCAAATTAATTGAAGCCCATTAACTGGAGAATTGAACATTTAGTTGAATTCAAAACGAATAGAACACAATAGGAATCAGACAGACCTTATAATGAGCATAGACATGTAGATCAAATAGCTTCTATTCAAAGTGCCTGAGCTTGGGGACCATCTATTTAAAACACCCTGAGAGATATAGAATAGACGTCAGAAAAGGAGATAGTGGAGGAGCAGGGGGAAGTGGAGGATGGAGGAGAAGGTAGAGGAGGAGGAGGAGGAGGTAATGTAGGAGGAGGAGGTAGTGGAGGAGGAGGAGGTAGTAGAGGAGAAGGAGGAGAAGGTAGAGAAGGAGGAGGAGAAGGTAGAGGAGGAGGAGGAAAAGGTAGAGGAGGAGGAGGTAATGGGGGAGGAGGTGGTAGTGGAGGAGGAGGTAGTGGAGGAGGAGGAGAAGGTAGAGAAGGAGGAGGAGAAGATATAGGAGGAGGAGGTAGTGGAGGAGGAGGAGGAGGTAGTGGTAGTCCTCCGCTCTCTCCACTGGCTTCCTGTTGAAGCTCGCATCCGCTACAAGACCACGGTGCTTGCCTACGGAGCTGTGAGGGGAACGGCACCTCCATACCTTCAGGCTCTGATCAGGCCCTACACCCAAACAAGGACACTGCGTTCATCCACCTCTGGCCTGCTGGCCCCCCTACCTCTGAGGAAGGACAGTTCCCGCTCAGCCCAGTCAAAACTGTTCGCTGCTCTGGCACCCCAATGGTGGAACAAGCTCCCTCACGACGCCAGGACAGCGGAGTCAATCACCACCTTCCGGAGACACCTGAAACCCCACCTCTTTAAGGAATACCTAGGATAGGATAAAGTAATCCTTCTAAACCCCCCCCCCCCCCCCCCCCCCCCCCCCCCCCTTAAAAGATTTAGATGCACTATTGTAAAGTGGTTGTTCCACTGGATATCATAAGGTGAATCCACCAATTTGTAAGTCGCTCTGGATAAGAGCGTCTGCTAAATGACTTAAATGTAAATGTAAATGTAGTGGAGGAGGAGGTAGTGGAGGAGAAGGTAGTGGAGGAGGAGGAGGAGGAGGAGGAGAAGGTAGTAGAGGAGGAGGAGGAGGAGGAGAAGGAGGAGGTAGTGAAGGAGAAGGTAGTGGAGGAGGAGGAGGAGAAGGTAGTACAGGAGGAGGAGGTAGTGGAGGAGGAGGAGGGGGTAATGGAGGAGGAGGAGGTAATGGAGGAGGAGGAGGAGGTAGTGGTATTGGAGGAGGAGGTGGTAGTGGAGGAGGAGGAGGTAGTGGAGGAGGAGGAGGAGGAGGTAATGGAGGAGGAGGTGGTAATGGAGGAGGAGGTGGTAGTGGAGGAGGAGGAGGTAATGATGGAGGAGGAGGTAATGGTATTGGAGGAGGAGGTGGTAGTGGAGGAGGAGGTGGTAGTGGAGGAGGAGGGGAGGTAGAGGAGGAGGAGGGGAGGTAGAGGAGGAGGAGGTGGTAGTGGAGGAGGAGGATGAGGTAATGGAGGAGGAGGAGGAGGTGGAGGAGGAGGTAGTGGTATTTGAGGAGAAGGTGGTAGTGGAGGAGGAGGAGGAGGTAGTGGAGAAGGAGAAGGTGGTGGAGGAGGAGGAGGTAGTGGAGGAGGAGGAGGAGGAGGAGGAGGTAGTGGAGGAGGAGGAGGTGGTGGAGGAGGAGGAGGAGGAGGTAGTGGAGGAGGAGGAGGAGGAGGAGGTAGTGGAGGAGGAGGAGGTGGTGGAGGAGGAGGAGGAGGAGGTAATGGAGGAGGAGGAGGGGGTAGTGGAGGAGGAGGAGGTGGTGGAGGAGGAGGAGTAGGTAGTGGAGGAGGAGGAGGTAATGGGGAGGAGGAGGAGGTAGTGGTATTGTAGCAGGAGGGTATGGGTATGCACAGTGCATTCAGAATGTTTTCAGACCCCTTGACTTTTTCCAAATGTTGTTACGTTACAGCCTTATTCTAAAATTGAAAATAATAAATGAAAATAATAATAAATCTACACAATACCTCATAATGACGGAGCAAACATTTTTGGAAAATGTATTAAAAAAAAATTAAAACATAAATATTACATTTACATAACTATTCCGACCCTTTACTCAGTACTTTGTTGAAGCACCTTTGGCAGTGATTACAGCCTTGATTCTTCTTCGGTATGACGCTACAAGCTTGGCACACCTGTATTTGAGGAGTTTCTTCCATTCTTCTCTGTAGATCCTCTCAAGCTCTATCAGGTTGGATGGGGAGCGTCGCTGCACAGCTATTTTCAGGTCTCTCCAGCGATGTTAAGGACATCTCTGCGTTGTCTTGGCTGTGTGCTTAGGGTCGTTGTCCAGTTCTCTGTATTTTGCTCCGTTCACCTTTCCCTCGATCCTGACTAGTCTCCCAGTCCCTGCCGCTGGAAAACATCTCCATAGCATGATGTTGCCACCACCATGCTTCACCGTTGGGTTTGCTCTGACTTGCACTGTCAACTGTGGGACCTTATATAGGCAGGTGTGTGCCTTTCCAAATCATGTCTAATCAATTGAATTTACCACAAGTGGACTCCAATCAAGTTGTAAAAACATCTCAAGGATGATCAATGGAAACAGGATGCACTGAGCTCAATTTAGAGTCTCATAGCAAAGAGGCTGAATACTTATGTAAATAAGGTATTTCTGTTTTTATTTTTATTTGCAAAAACATTATACAAACCTGTTTTCGCTATGCCATTATGGGGTATTGTGTGTAGATTGATGAGAAAACAACTATTTAATTAATTTTAGAATTAGGCTGTAATGTAAGAAAATGTGCTTAAAGTCAAGGGGTCTGAATACTTTCCTAATGCACTGTAGGTGCACTCTAACAATATATGTATCATCTACCTATCAATCTATCTACAAATACACCAATCAATACATCTATCTATCTATCTATCTATCTATCTATCTATCTATCTATCTATCTATCTATCTATCTATCTATCTATCTATCTATCTATCTATCTATCTATCTATCTATCTCCCAATCAATCCATCCATCTATCAATACATCTATCAATCTATCTATCAATCTATCTATCAATCTATCTATCTATCAATCTATCAATACATCGCAATCAAATGTTTGAGTTTATTTTATTTTTACAGGGACAGTGCACATTAATCAACGTTTCAGTAAAAGTGCCGGTTTTAGCCAGCCGGCTAATTTTCAACCGCAGTCCCTTTGACTTACATATCAGTCCAATGGGCTGCTAATCCGAAAAATATTGACCCGATGTTAAAGTTTCCTGTTTGATCTTGATCCAAGAAAGGAAAAAGGCTACCTAGGTATTACATATAGGTATTTCTATTTTTATAACCTTCAACAGAGGAGCCTCAGGTTAGATCACCAGGGAGCCATTTTAATGAATTAATTTACTCTGGTCCAATTAACCTATCTTTGATTGGCTGATGTGCCTGCGTGAACGGGGGTGCTTGTTTGTGAGTGCTTGTGTGTGTGTGTGTGTGTGTGTGTGTGTGTGTGTGTGTGTGTGTGTGTGTGTGTGTGTGTGTGTGTGTGTGTGTGTGTGTGTCTACAGTCATTATCAAGGCCCAGAGGATTGGAAAGGAGAGGAGGATTGGGTGAGGGCATGTGGGAGCGAGGGAGGATGAGGGGGGTTGGGTGAGGGAATGGGGGAGCGAGGGAGGATGAGGGGGGTGAAGGCATGTGGGAGCGAGGGAGGATGTGGGGGGTTGGGTGAGGATGAGGGGGTTTGGGTGAGGGCATGGAGAGCGAGGGAGGATGAGGGGGTTTGGGTGAGGATGAGGGGGTTTGGGTGAGGGCATGGAGAGCGAGGGAGGATGAGGGGGCTTGGGGAGGGCATGGGGGAGAGAGGGAGGATGAGGGGGGTTGGGGGAGAGAGTGGGGGAGCAAGGGAGGATGAGGGGGGTTGGGTGAGGGCATTGGGGAGAGAGGGAGAATGAGGAGGGTTGGGTGAGGGTGTGGGGGAGCAACGAAGGATGAGGGGTTTGGGTAAAGCTGGCGAGGGGAGGAAAGAACTGAGAAAGAACTGCAGAAGGAAGAGGAAGAGTGGAAATGTCTAAATGAGAGATAGAGAGAGAGGAGAGCACGAGAGAGAGGAGAGCATGAGAGAGAGAGAGAAAGAGAGAGATATAGGAGAGCACGAGAGAGAGAGAAGGAGAGCATGAGAGAGATAGAGAGAGAGAGATAGGAGAGCACGAGAGAGAGAGAAGGAGAGCACGAGAGAGAGATAGAGAGAAGGAGAGCATGAGAGAGAGAGAGAAAGAGAGAGATATAGGAGAGCACGAGAGAGAGAGAAGGAGAGCATGAGAGAGATAGAGAGAGAGAGATAGGAGAGCACGAGAGAGAGAGAAGGAGAGCACGAGAGAGAGATAGAGAGAAGGAGAGCATGAGAGAGAGAGAAAGAGGAGCACACAAGAGAGAGAGAAGGAGAGCATGAGAGAGATAGAGAGAGAGAGAGCGAGAGAGAGATAGCTGCAGATGAAAGTGGATTTAAGGTTAGTGTCTCTATAAAGTGGATGGACGGGTAATGTCCCTAGGAGTCAAAGGAAAATGACACGATAGAGACGAAGCTATTGACAGACACACTGGTTAGTTGGCCTATGGCATCTGTTGGATTTTCCGGTCTCTCTCACTGTCCAGATCTGCTCAGTTTTCCTGACTGTACTACAGCCTAAATGTACCTAGCTTTTACAAGGACTCCACTCCTAACCTCATGCTTGTATTTGTCTATATTTTGATGTTCACTACTCATTATCTACCTGTTTGATGTAGTCCATATTTAATCTTAGGGATAGGCGTTCCATCAACGGGACAGTTGTAAATCATGTAGCCCCGTGTGTCAAGATCGCACATTTTAGAGAAACAACAAATGTCGGTACATATAAGTGTCTTATATCAGCTGAAAGCTTAAATTCTTGTTAATATAACTGCACTGTCCAATTTACAGTAGCTATTGCTGCAAAAAAAATGCATGTTTGAGGAGAGCTCTTAACAACAAAACACTTTTTTTTTTTACCTCTATAGGTTTGATAAATTCACCTCTGAAGGTGAAATGTGTACTTACATTCTGAAATCTTGCTCTAGTTTATCATCCCAAGGGTCCCAGAGATAACATGAAGTGTCATTTTGTTAGATAAAATCATTATTCATATCCTAAAAAAGTCCATATAGCATGCACGATCGATTTTGTATTTCCATTTGTTCAATTTGCAAATTATGTTCGTATGTATTCCTCAGAGATCCTAGAAGGTAACCAGACTTCACTATATCATTAGGGGTGTAGTATATCATACAGGACACCATATTTGGTCAGAAATCGACGCCTTCATGGCGCGCCGATGACACGGGTGGTCTTCACTTGATTGACTGTAACTTTGTCAAATAAGCACAAATTGGGGTCAAAGCTAGCTAGATAGCCAATGAGCTGGGCTTTACGGGAATATGCGGAAACCCTGTATCTGTCGCACAATTTTGCTGCTAATCTTGTGCGACAGCAAGCATTTCCCTTTTGGACAAAAAATTGCAAGAATATGGAGATTTATGAAGTTATGAAAACTGTTTGTTTTGCAAATGTTGAACTTATAATATGGCTACTAATACTGGCAAAGTCCAAGTACACATATTTGACGATATTCTTGCAGAAAAATGTAAATGTAAATGTATCCTTCACGATTTTCCCAAATGTACCTGGGTGACTCCACACTAAATGTCATGTAGTTTGCTCATACTTCAAGTTATCAGTCTGAAACTTTGCACATACACTGCTGCCCTCTTGTGGACACCATCAGAATTACAACCAGAGTGATGGCTAGATTTGGGACCATTTCAAAGATGTTGGTAGAATATTTTTTCCCCAAAAACGATAGTTTTTTTTCTTTGTATTTTGTTCTACCAGATCTATTGTGTTATATTCTCCTACATTCAATTCACATTTCCACAAACTTCTAAGTGTTTCCTTTGAAATGGTACAAAGAAAATGCATATCCTTGCTTCAGGGCCTGAGCTACAGGCAGTTAGATTTGGGTATGTCATTTTAGGAGAAATTTGAAAAAAAGGCGGCTATCCCTAAGAAGTTTTCATTTTAAGCAAGGGACAAAAAAAGCTTATGCTTTATACACTGAACAATAATATAAACACAACATGTAAAGTGTTGGTACCATGTTTCTGCTGAGCTGAGCTGAAATAAAAGATCCCAGAAATGTTACATACTCACAAAAAAAATCTTTATTTATTTTTACATCCCTGTTAGTGAGCATTTCTCCTTTTTTGTCAATATAATCCATCTACCTGACAGGTGTGGCATATCAAGAAGCTGATTAAACAGCATGATCATTACACAGGTGCACCTTCCGCTGGGGACAATAAAAGGCCACTCTAAAATGTGCAGTTTCTTTTTTTCACGCAACACAATGCCACAGATGTCTCAAGGAGCGTGCAATTGGCAAGGTGACTGCAGGAATATCCACCAGAGCTGTTGCCGGATAATTTAATGTACATTTTTCTACCATAAGCCGCCTCCAATGTCGTTTTAGAGAAATTGGTGGTACATCCAACTGGCCATTTCAGGGAAGCTCATCTGTGTACTCGTTGTTCTCTAGCACGCTGAAGAAGTGTATTCTTCACAGATGAATCCCGGTTTCAACTGTACCCTTGCAGATGGTAGACAACATGTATGGCATGGTGTGGGCGAGCGGTTTGCTGATTTCAACGTTGGAAACAGAGTGCCCCATAGTGGTGGTGGGGTTATAGTGTGGGCAGGCATCAGTACAATCTTTGAAATAGTTGTGTTTATATTTTTATTCAGTGTAGCTAGCATACTTTATTTAAAAATGATTTGAGAAAGAGAAAGGGAGAGAGAGAGAGACTGAAAGAGTGTGGTTACCATGGAAACTACATTTGGATAGATTAAGAGTTAAGGGTTAAGTGTGTGTGTGTGTGTGTGTGTGTGTGTGTGTGTGTGTGTGTGTGTGTGTGTGTGTGTGTGTGTGTGTGTGTGTGTGTGTGTGTGTGTGTGTGTGTTGGGGGTATTGTGTGTGTGTGTGTGTGTGTTGGGGGGGTATTGTGGGTGCGTTTGTGTGTGCGTTGATCCATCCGTGCGTCCATACACACACACACACACACACACACACACACACACACACACACACACACACACACACACACACACACACACACGATAGCTATTATTGTAAAGCAGCACTCAAGTGACTAATTACTTTATTATGCATTTACAAATATGATTTATGACTGTCTGTAAGGTGCTATGAGTACGTTTTAAAAATACAATATTGGAAGCAGCTTCTGTGCTTCGTCAAACTGAGTCTGTTTTCACATATAGAAAGGAGGTGTTTTTGAGATGATTGAGGAAATCTAACTGTTGGTTCAATCTCTCTGCTTCAAAGGACCTTATTTGATTTTAATATTTTGATCTGACAAAAGATCTCTTGAACCCTGAATGGAAATAATATTTTGTCTGTAGCGGATATGTTGTTTAATTTGACAGGAGAGTCGTCTTAGTTACATCTACATCATAAACCACGTCGTCTTGGTTACATCTACATCATAAACCACGTCGTCTTGGTTACATCTACATCATAAACCACGTCGTCTTGGTTACATCTACATCATAAACCACGTCGTCTTGGTTACATCTACATCATAAACCACGTCGTCTTGGTTACATCTACATCATAAACCACGTCGTCTTGGTTACATCTACATCATAAACCACGTCGTCTTGGTTACATCTACATCATAAACCACGTCGTCTTGGTTACATCTACATCATAAACCACGTCGTCTTGGTTACATCTACATCATAAACCACGTCGTCTTGGTTACATCTACATCATAAACCACGTCGTCTTGGTTACATCTACATCATAAACCACGTCGTCTTGGTTACATCTACATCATAAACCATGTCGTCTTGGTTACATCTACATCATAAACCACGTCGTCTTGGTTACATTTACATCATAAACCACGTCGTCTTAGTTACATCTACATCATAAACCAGGTTGTATTTGTGATTCATTGCGTGCATCGTGGTTGTACAGCAGGTTGTGATGCATTGGATGCATCGTGATCGGACTGTGAGGTACACGCTATTTGTTTTCGCTCTCTGCTCTTTGTATGATTCATGTTGTATCTAGTTTCGGGAGGTTTGAGCCAGTGCTCGGATGTTATGGCAGGGATAAGCTCTGCACATTCTGAATGAGGAATAATCAATGCTGGTGAAGGATCACTGAGACCCAAAATCTAACAGCCCCACAGTCTCTACGTCAACCCAGTACTCCTCACTACACCCACTGTGTGTGTGTGTGTGTGTGTGTGTGTGTGTGTGTGTGTGTGTGTGTGTGTGTGTGTGTGTGTGTGTGTGTGTGTGTGTGTGCGTGCGTGCGTGCGTGCGTGCGTGCGTGCGTGCGTGCGTGCGTGCGTGCGTGCGTGCGTGCGTGTGTGTGTGTGTGTGTGTGATTGTCCATATGATTGTTCTTAGTTATCAGTGTTAGTCTACTGGGAAGTCCCTGTCAGCCTGTCAGACCCCAGGTAGAATAGACCTGACTGGTACTTGTCCCAAATGGCCCCCTATTCCCTACATAGATCCCAATGGGTCCAGCTAAAAGTAGTGCACTATATAGGGAATAGGGTGCCTTTTGGGCATCAATGTCTTATATCCTAGTGCTTTCCAAGAACTCTGCAGTAGCTATGGCAACAGCAGGGAGGTTTTTCCAAATCTTATGTATAGTGTAAAGATTGACCCATGTGTGACCTTACACTACAACCACCCTCATTCTAACACCTTCCTCCATCCTTCAATCCCTCCATCCCTTCTCCTCCCACCGTACCCGACCCCCCCCCGTATCCAAAATCAAATCAAATTCAATTAATCACATGCTCCGAATACAACAGGTGTAGTAGACCTTACTGTGAAATGCTGAATACAACAGGTGTAGTAGACCTCACAGTGAAATGCTGAATACAACAGGTGTAGTAGACCTCACAGTGAAATGCTGAATACAACAGGTGTAGTAGACCTTACAGTGAAATGCTGAATACAACAGGTGTAGTAGACCTCACAGTGAAATGCTGAATACAACAGGTGTAGTAGACCTCACAGTGAAATGCTGAATACAACAGGTGTAGTAGACCTCACAGTGAAATGCTGAATACAACAGGTGTAGTAGACCTCACAGTGAAATGCTGAATACAACAGGTGTAGTAGACCTTACAGTGAAATGCTGAATACACCAGGTGTAGTAGACCTTACAGTGAAATGCTGAATACAACAGGTGTAGTAGACCTCACAGTGAAATGCTGAATACAACAGGTGTAGTAGACCTCACAGTGAAATGCTGAATACAACAGGTGTAGTAGACCTCACAGTGAAATGCTGAATACAACAGGTGTAGTAGACCTTACAGTGAAATGCTGAATACACCAGGTGTAGTAGACCTTACAGTGAAATGCTGAATACAACAGGTGTAGTAGACCTCACAGTGAAATGCTGAATACAACAGGTGTAGTAGACCTCACAGTGAAATGCTGACTTTACAAGCCCTTAACCAACAATGCAGTTTTAAGAAAAAATAAGTGTTAAGAAAGTATTTACTAAAATAAACTGAAGTAAAAAATATTATATATATATATATAAAATAATAAAATAGAAACATTAAAAAGTAACAATGAAATAACAGTAACAAGGTTATATACAGAGTTAATGTACTGGGGGCACAGGTTAGTACTGGGGGGGGGGGGGCAATGCAAATAGTCCGGGTAGCCATTTGATTAGCTGTTAAGGAGTAAGGCTTGGGGGCAGAAACTGTTAAGGAGCCTTTTTGGCACTCCGGTACCGCTTGCCATGCGGTAGCAGAGAGAACAGTCTATGACTTGGGTGGCTGGAGTCTTTGGCAAATTTTAGGGCCTTCCTTTGACAGCGCCTGGTATAGATTTCCTGGATGGCAGGAAGCTTGGCCCCAGTGCTGTACTGGGCCATACGCACTACCCTCTGTAGTGCCTTGCGGTCGGAGTCCGAGCAGTTGCAATTACCAGGTGGTGATGCAACCAGTCAGGATGCTCTTGATGGTGCAGCTGTATAACTTTTTGAGGATCTGAGGACCCCATGCCAAATCTTTCCAGTCTCCTGAGGGGGAATAGGCGTTGTCGTGCCCTCTTCACAACTGTCTTGGTGTGTTTGGACCATGAGAGTTTGTTGGTGATGTGGACACCAAGGAACTTGAAGCTCTCAACCTGCTCCACTACAGCCCCGTCGATGAGAATGGGGGCGTGTTCTGCCCTCCAAGGGCCAGGCTCCTCAACCTGTTGCTATGGATACCGACTTGCCTAATTTCCGAGGACAACTCCTGCCCAGGTCCATCAACTAATTCAGCTACACTGAATCTTTTCTAAGTAGAAGAAACTGTGACTGAAAAAAAGCTTGTCCAAATATGTTCATTTCATCTATTTGTTTATGCTTGAATGAATTAGATTTGATACACTTTGTCTGTCTCACAGTACATGCCTCTTAACTCTGCTCTGTTTTTCCCACTGGGGCACAAGCCTAGTCAATCAGGGATCTCTGGATGGTTCCAAATGCCACCCTGATCCCTATCTAGTGCACTACTATTGACCAGGTCCCATTTGTGGATCATTTGGGACACAGGCTCTGTATTGCAATAAGAGGTTGTCGGTTTATAATATGGTAATGTCGTTTATTGTTTCTGATAATTTCCTCTCTGATGGCTGATGGTTTATAGTGTTCTTTGCTTATTGGCTCTTCACTGCTGTGTACACACACACACACACACACACACACACACACACACACAACACACACACACACACACACACACACACACACACACACACAGACACTGTGGCGTTGCAGAGAGAGCGAGCAGTATTGGCTGTTGTCACTAAGGTAACAGATCCCTATTCATCTTACGGTATTGGTTTCCTTGTGGGCAGAGAGAGTGGTGGTTATTGGCTGCATTTCTCTTCTGTGCCTCTGTTCTGTTTTCTCTTTCTCTCTCTCTCTCTCTCCTTGTTTCTCTTTATTTCTCTCTCTGCTCTCGCTGTCTCACTCTCTCTCTCTCTGTCTCTCTCTCTCTCTATTTCTCTCTCTGCTCTCGCTGTCTCACTCTCTCTCTCTCTGTCTCTGTCTATCTCTCTCTCTCGCTCTCTCTCTCTCTATTTCTCTCTCTGCTCTCGCTGTCTCACTCTCTCTCTCTCTCTCTCTATTTCTCTCTCTGCTCTCTCTCTCTGCTCTCTCTCTATTTCTCTCTCTCAGCTCTCTCTCTCACTCTCTCTCTCTCCCTCTCTCTCTATTTCTCTCTCTGCTCTCTCTATCTCTCTATTTCTCTCTATTTCTCTCTCTCAGCTCTCTCTCTCCTTCTCGCTCTCCCTTCAGTGTGTGTGCTAGCGTGCGTGCGTGCCAGTGTGTGTGTGTGTGTGTGTGTGCCAGTGTGTGTGTGTGTGCCAGTGTGTGTGTGTGTGTGCCAGTGTGTGTGTGTGCCAGTGTGTGTGTGCCAGTGTGTGTGTGTGCCAGTGTGTGTGTGTGTGTGCCAGTGTGTGTGTGTGTGTGTGTGTGTGTGTGTGTGTGTGTGTGTGCCAGTGTGTGTGTGTGCCAGCGTGTGTGTGTGTGTGCCAGTGTGTGTGTGTGTGTGTGTGCCAGCGTGTGTGTGTGCCAGCGTGTGTGTGTGTGTGCCAGCGTGTGTGTGTGTGTGGCCTTCTCTCTGTATTGACTATATTGTAGTGCTGAGTGGGTTTTAATAAACAACTCCTCCCTGTCTCCACGGAAATAAAAAGCATACCATCAACAATCAATCATCGTTGACGACCAGGCGCGTCCCGGCGGTGTCGTTACATCACAATGGCGCCAGTTAGACCAGGACTAGACGTTGCTCTTCTGCTTTTATCAGCTAAACTGCGACTCGGAGTAAAAGACTGCATTCCAAATGGTACACTGTATAGATCACTACATTTTGACCAGGGTCCATAGATCTCTGGTTAAAAGTAGTGGACTATGTAGGGAATAGGATGCTGTTTGGGGAGGTAGCCTGAGAAGAGCAGGTTGGAGTGGTGGGTACCGTAGCAGATCAATGCAACACAGAAGGTAGAAGGTTGGAACACAGCATGTGACCTCAACTGATTCTGAATCTCTAAGGACTGCTGTGTGTATTGAACTGTCACGTCCTGACCAGTAAAAAGGGGTCATTTGTCATTGTAGTATGGTCAGGGAGTGGCAGGGGGTGTTGTTTTTGTGTGTTTTGGGGTTGGTTTGTTTCATGGGGATTTGTTCTAGTTTTCATTTTCTATGTTCATTTTCTATGTGCGGCCAAGTATGGTTTCCAATCAGAGGCAGGTGTCTTTCGTTGTCTCTGATTGGAAGCCATACTTAGGCAGCCTGTTTTTTCCTGTGGGTTTGTGGGTGGTTGTTATTTTTTCGTATAGTCTGTTACCTTACGGAACTGTCGTGTATCGTTTTGTTATTCTTTGTTTAAGTGTTCACGTTACTCTAATAAAGGAAGATGAGCAATCAACACGTTGCGCTTTGGTTTAATCCTTCCGACAGTTATGACATGAACATCTCTCATGTCACACTGTTGATCAGATGGAGGTGTGATGGAGTAATGGGATGTTAGACTGTTGGTCAGATGGAGTAATGGGATGTTAGACTGTTGATCAGATGGAGGTGTGATGGAGTAATGGGATGTTAGACTGTTGATCAGATGGAGGTGTGATGGAGTAATGGGATGTTAGACTGTTGGTCAGAGGGAGGTGTGATGGAGTAATGGGATGTTAGACTGTTGGTTAGATGGAGGTGTGATGGAGTAATGGGATGTTAGACTGTTGGTCAGAGGGAGGTGTGATGGAGTAATGGGATGTTAGACTGTTGGTTAGATGGAGGTGTGATGGAGTAATGGGATGTTAGACTGTTGACCAGATGGAGGTGTGATGGAGTAATGGGATGTTAGACTGTTGGTTAGATGGAGGTGTGATGGAGTAATGGGATGTTAGACTGTTGGTTAGATGGAGGTGTGATGGAGTAATGGGATGTTAGACTGTTGACCAGATGGAGGTGTGATGGAGTAATGGGATGTTAGACTGTTGGTTAGATGGAGGTGTGATGGAGTAATGGGATGTTAGACTGTTGGTTAGATGGAGGTGTGATGGAGTAATGGGATGTTAGACTGTTGATCAGATGGAGGTGTGATGGAGTAATGGGATGTTAGACTGTTGGTTAGATGGAGGTGTGATGGAGTAATGGGATGTTAGACTGTTGGTCAGAGGGAGGTGTGATGGAGTAATGGGATGTTAGACTGTTGACCAGATGGAGGTGTGATGGAGTAATGGGATGTTAGACTGTTGGTTAGATGGAGGTGTGATGGAGTAATGGGATGTTAGACTGTTGGTTAGATGGAGGTGTGATGGAGTAATGGGATGTTAGACTGTTGATCAGATGGAGGTGTGATGGAGTAATGTGATGTTAGACTGTTGGTTAGATGGAGGTGTGATGGAGTAATGGGATGTTAGCCTGTTGGTGAGATGGAGGTGTGTTGGAGTAATGGGATGTTAGACTGTTGACCAGATGGAGGTGTGATGGAGTAATGGGATGTTAGACTGTTGGTGAGATGGAGGTGTGTTGGAGTAATGTGATGTTAGACTGTTGACCAGATGGAGGTGTGATGGAGTAATGTGATGTTAGACTGTTGACCAGATGGAGGTGTGATGGAGTAATGGGATGTTAGACTGTTGATCAGATGGAGGTGTGATGGAGTAATGGGATGTTAGACTGTTGGTCAGATGGAGTAATGGGATGTTAGACTGTTGGTTAGATGGAGGTGTGATGGAGTAATGGGATGTTAGACTGTTGGTTAGATGGAGGTGTGATGGAGTAATGGGATGTTAGACTGTTGGTTAGATGGAGGTGTGATGGAGTAATGGGATGTTAGACTGTTGATCAGATGGAGGTGTGATGGAGTAATGGGATGTTAGACTTTTGACCAGATGGAGGTGTGATGGAGTAATGTGATGTTAGACTGTTGGTTAGATGGAGGTGTGATGGAGTAATGGGATGTTAGACTGTTGGTCAGATGGAGTAATGGGATGTTAGACTGTTGATCAGATGGAGGTGTGATGGAGTAATGGGATGTTAGACTGTTGGTTAGATGGAGGTGTGATGGAGTAATGGGATGTTAGACTGTTGGTTAGACGGAGGTGTGATGGAGTAATGGGATGTTAGACTGTTGATCAGATGGAGGTGTGATGGAGTAATGGGATGTTAGACTGTTGGTCAGATGGAGGTGTGATGGAGTAAT
Organism: Salmo salar; assembly: GCF_965601325.2. Taxonomy (NCBI): domain Eukaryota; kingdom Metazoa; phylum Chordata; class Actinopteri; order Salmoniformes; family Salmonidae; genus Salmo; species Salmo salar. The sequence goes on from NC_138317.1 coordinate 42,618,237, forward strand.
GGGATGTTAGACTGTTGGTCAGATGGAGGTGTGATGGAGTAATGGGATGTTAGACTGTTGGTTAGACGGAGGTGTGATGGAGTAATGGGATGTTAGACTGTTGGTTAGATGGAGGTGTGATGGAGTAATGGGATGTTAGACTGTTGGTTAGATGGAGGTGTGATGGAGTAATGGGATGTTAGACTGTTGGTTAGATGGAGGTGTGATGGAGTAATGGGATGTTAGACTGTTGGTTAGATGGAGGTGTGATGGAGTAATGGGATGTTAGACTGTTGGTCAGAGGGAGGTGTGATGGAGTAATGGGATGTTAGACTGTTGGTTAGACGGAGGTGTGATGGAGTAATGGGATGTTAGACTGTTGGTTAGATGGAGGTGTGATGGAGTAATGGGATGTTAGACTGTTGATCAGATGGAGGTGTGATGGAGTAATGGGATGTTAGACTGTTGGTTAGATGGAGGTGTGATGGAGTAATGGGATGTTAGACTGTTGGTTAGATGGAGGTGTGATGGAGTAATGGGATGTTAGACTGTTGATCAGATGGAGGTGTGATGGAGTAATGTGATGTTAGACTGTTGGTTAGATGGAGGTGTGATGGAGTAATGGGATGTTAGACTGTTGGTTAGATGGAGGTGTGATGGAGTAATGGGATGTTAGACTGTTGGTTATACGGAGGTGTGATGGAGTAATGGGATGTTAGACTGTTGATCAGATGGAGGTGTGATGGAGTAATGGGATGTTAGACTGTTGGTCAGATGGAGGTGTGATGGAGTAATGGGATGTTAGACTGTTGATCAGATGGAGGTGTGATGGAGTAATGGGATGTTAGACTGTTGGTTAGATGGAGGTGTGATGGAGTAATGGGATGTTAGACTGTTGGTTAGATGGAGTAATGGGATGTTAGACTGTTGGTTAGATGGAGGTGTGATGGAGTAATGGGATGTTAGACTGTTGGTTAGATGGAGGTGTGATGGAGTAATGGGATGTTAGACTGTTGGTTATACGGAGGTGTGATGGAGTAATGGGATGTTAGACTGTTGGTTAGATGGAGGTGTGATGGAGTATTGAGTAAAGCAGTTGATTATATATATTTGCATTTTTATGTACAGTAGAGTTTGTTAATGCTTTTATTTTCACTATGATTTGTAACGTGTATCACGGAGTATGAGGGACGTTTAGAAACATGCCAATACTGCCACTCCATGGTTCAGGGAAGGAGTTTCTACCAAAATAACATTTAACCACACTGCACTGCTATCGTCCAGGCAGATATTAGTAAAATGCAGAGATTTGACTAATTTGCCTTCATAACTGGTTACCAGAGCTTTGCTTACTGCATGTTGTGAGACAACCAGGAAATCAGTATGATGTGCCTGTTTTCAGGAATGCTTTCAATAGTCAGGAAGGAATTTTCTACAGATTTAGTAAGCTACAATACTTTATCCAAATTTTGTAACTAAAGTGCCTACCTTTGCCCTATTCTCTGAAGTCTAGGTGGATATAGGCTGTGTATAGTAGGTGGAAGTAATAGAGAGGGGATTTAAGTAGGTACATTAAAATTACATGGGAGCCCTTAAAGGGGCAATGTGTTATTGGTACATCAACTTTTGGACCTTTTAAATGAATTTTATATTTTTAATTTATTTAACTAGGCAAGTGATTTAATAACAAATTCTTATTTACAATGACGGCCTACCCCGGCCAAACCCGGACAACGCTGGGTTAATAATTGTGCGCCGCCATATGGGACTCCCAATCACAGACGGATGTGATGCAGCCTGTATTTGAACGAGGGACTCTAGCACTGAGATGCAGTGCCTTAGACAGCTGCGCCACTCGGGAGCCCCTGAGTTTATATCCGCTCATTCTTGAAGAATATAACTTATAAATTCCTCATTAACTTTGTTCAACTGTCACACCCTATCAGTAACCAAATGATATGCATGTTTTACTCCATTGTTTGTATAAAAAAAAAAAAAAAAAAAACACTGTATAGCCTGAAAAAAAAACATAGTTAAAACTATAATTTGGGTATCATGGATGGTCACTCATTGAGTGTGGTTCAAATACTCAAGACCCATCCCTCAGCTTTTTACCAACACATTGGCGGAGTGAGTGCAGATTACCCCTTTAAAATACTGTTACAGATGTGTGTAAATACTTACTTTCTAATGCCATTCGTTGTGGTTTGAGGACATTTATTAAAGATGATCATCGGGCACCACAGAAACAGTAACTTAAGTTTAAAAAAGGGCACATCACCATTTTTTTTTATACTAATAGAACTAATAGTTCATCATTATTAACAACTCGTTCAAAACATCAGAATAAGATATTTTCAGACTAAATTAGTAGTTGGACATGGAAGATAACTATTCCAACTATTAAGCGTCATAACCAACCTGGATCCTAATACGCTTAGCACCATATGGGGGCACTATTGTCTCCTCTCCTCTCCTCTCCTCTCCTCTCCTCTCCTCTCCTCTCCTCTCCTCTCCTCTCCTCTCCTCTCCTCTCCTCTCCTCTCCTCTCCTCTCCTCTCCTCTCCTCTCCTCTCCTCTCCTCTAGTCTCCTCTCCTCTAGTCTCCTCTCCTCTAGTCTCCTCTCCCCTCTCCTCTCCTCCTCCTCTCCTCTCCTCTCCTCTCCTCTCCTCTCCTCTCCTCTCCTCTCCTCTCCTCGCCTCGCCTCGCCTCTCCTCCCCTCTCCTCTAGTCTCCTCTCCTCTCCTCTCCTCTCCTCTAGTCTCCGGCCTCCGACAGAGTCAGCGGATGTAGTTTCAGACTCTGCTGCTCCACAGTACCTCCCTGTGTCCGTTTGTATCTGTAGGTGCTGTATAAGTCCACTCTCTAGCCACCCCACCTTCTGCTCCAGAGTAGCAGAGGAAGTGAATGCCTTCGTAGCAGGACCAGTCCCTCCAGCGTAAGGCCCCACCATTGGCCACGGTTCCACAAGGGTTGGAGAAGTCCATCTTGGGGGGGGGGCTCTCTCTACGAGTGCTCGTAGGTCATACAGTCCACGTTCATCCAGTACCACTTGTCTGCCGTAATGTACCTGCGCAGGCCCGGCCCCATGTAGGGGATGAGGGGGGAATCCTCCACCTCCATCAGCTCTGTCTCGTTGTGGACCCTGACCAGGTATCAGTAGTGGTCTCCGCAGTATCGCAGAGCATCTGACCAACAAAGCTTCACCTTCACCATGATACTGGGGGGAGGGGTGCAGGTGTCTCTCACATTGGTGGACAGGAGATGGGTAGGGGGAGGGTAATAGTCTGACAGAGGAATTGTCTACACTTCCTCCTCACACAGAGTCATTGTCTACACTTCCTCCCCACACAGAGTCATAGTTTACACTTCCTCCCCACACAGAGTCATAGTTTACACTTCCTCCCCACACAGAGTCATAGTCTACACTTCCTCCTCACACAGAGTCATAGTCTACACTTCCTCCTCACACAGAGTCATAGTCTACACTTCCTCCTCACACAGAGTCATTGTCTACACTTCCTCCCCACACAGAGTCATAGTTTACACTTCCTCCCCACACAGAGTCATAGTTTACACTTCCTCCCCACACAGAGTCATAGTCTACACTTCCTCCTCACACAGAGTCATAGTCTACACTTCCTCCTCACACAGAGTCATTGTCTACACTTCCTCCCCACACAGAGTCATAGTTTACACTTCCTCCCCACACAGAGTCATAGTCTACACTTCCTCCCCACACAGTCATAGTCTACACTTCCTCCTCACACAGAGTCATAGTCTACACTTCCTCCTCACACAGAGTCATTGTCTACACTTCCTCCTCACACAGAGTCATAGTCTACACTTCCTCCTCACACAGAGTCATTGTCTACACTTCCTCCCCACACAGAGTCATAGTCTACACTTCATCCTCACACAGAGTCTACACTTCCTCCCCACACAGAGTCAGAGTCTACACTTCCTCCCCACACAGAGTCATACTCTACACTTCCTCCTCACAGAGTCATTGTCTACACTTCCTCTCCACACAGAGTCATAGTCTACACTTCCTCCTCACACAGAGTCATAGTCTACACTTCCTCCTCACACAGAGTCATAGTCTACACTTCCTCCTCACACAGAGTCATAGTCTACACTAACCAGGGTCTGTAGTGACGCCTCTAGCACTGAGATGCAGTGCCTTAGACCGCTGCTCCGTTCGGGAGCCCCTGGTCGACGGCCTATGGCTGCAAAGTCCAGCGTAATAATCTGGGTTTCCGGCCCCATCAACAGATCTGTCAGCACCAAGAGTGTCATGTGTTGATGACTGAGTGGTTACCCGTCTCAGTGCCACGTTGTGTAGAGACCCCATTGGTTTCATGCAGTGCAGGAGGAAAAGGAAGGAGACACCAACCAAATAGCAATAGAATTGTCTCCTCTCCATGGCTCAGGAATGTCTAGTTGTCTCTCTACAGGTCGTTCGACCCTCTCTCTCTCTCCCTCTGGCTCTGATGTGCCATTTGGAACATTGTGGATGTAATACGACTACCGTATAAGTTTTGCAATCGATTAGGACACGGTTGATCTGACAACATGTTAAAATAAATGTCTCTGGTTTAACAGTATGCCACAGATGCAGGGCTGCATTGTGTTGTACATTTTACACGGATAATTTCTCTGGAGCCCATCAGGACACCATGCCTGTTTGAAGTGCAATGTTAATTACGGTCTGGGTGGAATCAATGGCTTGGTGTTAGTTCCAATATAACAGCCTGAGAGGGAGCTGCCGTTTCCATAAACAGACAACGCAGTGATGCTTCAGTAAAGCATGAACAATATTGAACTGTTAAACTATTGAACTGTTAAACTAAAAACATTTTTGTGCTTATGAATTGAGGTATGAATTGAGCCACGAACAAGTCATATCTAAAACGTTATACCTTTTCTATATCCATATAGAAACACTAGCTACGACCAGCCTTATTTAGCTAGCTCAATGTGAAATTCGGTATAACGTTCATATCGTGTAAAAGGGGTTTATGAACCATAACGTTCATATTGTGTAAAAAGGGTTTATTTCATTAGTTGAATTTAGTGGAAAACATACAGCATGTGACTGACTGATGAGGCACGAGGACAATGGCACAGAGACATATTCTCTGTGTTCAATGTTTCTTTACATCATGGAAAGAAACATGAGTCATTATCAGATTTTGCAAAATAGACAAATAAAGGGGTAATACACACTGAGTATATCAAAACATCTCTTATGTATATACTGTACTCTGTACCATCTACTGAATCTTGTCTATGCCGTTCGGCCATCGCTCATCCATATACACTGCTCAAAAAAATAAAGGGAACACTAAAATAACACATCCTAGATCTGAATGAATGAAATAATCTTATTAAATACTTTTTTCTTTACATAGTTGAATGTGCTGACAACAAAATCACACAAAAATTATCAATGGAAATCCAATTTATCAACCCATGGAGGTCTGGATTTGGAGTCACACTCAAAATTAAAGTGGAAAACCACACTACAGGCTGATCCAACTTTGATGTAATGTCCTTAAAACAAGTCAAAATGAGGCTCAGTAGTGTGTATGACCTCCCTACAACGCCTGGGCATGCTCCTGATGAGGTGGCGGATGGTCTCCTGAGGGATCTCTTTTGAGATCCCTTTTGAGATCAACCGCACCAGCATATGGTCTCACAAGGGGTCTGAGGATCTCATCTCGGTACCTAATGGCAGTCAGGCTACCTCTGGCGAGCACATGGAGGGCTGTGCGGCCCCCCAAAGAAATGACACCCCACACCATGACTGACCCACAGCCAAACCGGTCATGCTGGATGATGTTGCAGGCAGCAGAACGTTCTCCACGGCGTCTCCAGACTCTGACACATCTGTCACATGTGCTCAGTGTGAACCTGCTTTCATCTGTGAAGAGCACAGGGCGCCAGTGGTGAATTTGCCAATCTTGGTGTTCACTGGCAAATGCCAAACGTCCTGCACGGTGTTGGGCTGTAAGCACAACCCCCACCTGTGGACGTCGGGCCCTCATACCACCCTCATGGAGTCTGTTTCTGACCGTTTGAGCAGACACATGCACATTTGTGGCCTGCTGGAGGTTATTTTGCAGGGCTCTGGCAGTGCTCCTCCTGCTCCTCCTTGCACAAAGGCGGAGGTAGCGGTCCTGCTGCTGGGTTGTTGCCCTCCTATGGCCTCCTCCACGTCTCCTGATGTACTGGCCTGTCTCCTGGTAGCGCCTCCATGCTCTGGACACTACGCTGACAGACACAGCAAACCTTCTTGCCACAGCTCGCATTGATGTGCCATCCTGGATGAGCTGCACTACCTGAGCCATTTGTGTGGGTTGTAGACTCCGTCTCATGCTACCACTAGAGTGAAAGCACCACCAGCATTCAAAAGTGACCAAAACATCAGCTAGGAAGCATAGGAGCTAAGAAGTGGTCTGTGGTCACCACCTGCAGAACCACTCCTTTATTGGGGGTGTCTTGCTAATTCCCTATAATTTCCACCTGTTGTCTATTCCATTTGCACAACAGCATGTGAAATTTATTGTCAATCAGTGTTGCTTCTTAACCTCTCTGGGCTAGATGAGTAGGGGGGGAAGGTGAGAGGGTGAGGTCAAAAGAGGAGAGGAGTGGAAAGAAGGAGGCAGAGAGGAATGAGTCAAAGGTAGACGTGGGGAGGTTAAAGTCACCCAGAACTGTGAGAGGTGAGCCATCCTCAGGAAAGGAACTTATCAAGGCGTCAAGCTCATTGATGAACTCTCCAAGGGAACCTGGAGGGCGATAAATGATAAGGATGTGAACCTCTCTGGGCTAGGTGGGACGCTTGCGTCCCACCTACTCAACAACCAGTGTAATCCCGTGGCGCGATATTCAAATACCTCAAAAATGCAAAAACTTTAATTTTTCAAACATATGACTATTTTACACCATTTTAAAGACAAGACTCTCTTTAATCTAACCACACTGTCCGATTTCAAAAAGGCTTTACAACGAAAGCAAAACATTAGATTATGTCAGCAGAGTACCCAGCGAGAAATAATCAGACACCCATTTTTCAAGCTAGCATACAATGTCACATAAACCCAAACCACAGCTAAATGCAGCACTAACCTTTGATGATCTTCATCAGATGACACCCCTAGGACATTATGTTATACAATACATGCATGTTTTGTTCAATCAAGTTCATATTTATATAAAAAAACAGCTTTTTACATTAGCATGTGACTAGCATGTGACTAGCATTCCCACCGAACACTGCCGGTGAATTTACTAAATTACTCACGATAAACGTTCACAAAAAAAGACAACAATTATTTTAAGAATTATAGATACAGAACTCCTCTATGCACTCGCTATGTCTGATTTTAAAATAGCGTTTCGGTGAAAGCACATTTTGCAATATTCTCAGTAGATAGCCCGGCATCACAGGGCTAGCTATTTAGACACCCAGCAAGTTTAGCACTCACCAAAGTCAGATTTACTATAAGAAAAACGTTATTACCTTTGCTGTTCTTCGTCAGAATGCACTCCCAGGACTTCTACTTCAATAACAAATGTTGGTTTGGTCCCAAATAATCCATTGTTATATCCAAATAACGGCGTTTTGTTCGTGCGTTCAAGACACTATCCGAAAGGGTAAATAAGGGTGACAAGCACGGCGCATTTCGTGACAAAAAAATTCTAAATATTCCATTACCGTACTTCGAAGCATGTCAACCGCTGTTTAAAATCAATTTTTATGCAATTTTTCTCGTAAAAAAGCGATAATATTCCGACCGGGAAAGCGTGTATACGTACAAAGAGAGAGAAAATAAAAACATCTCGTGCCCTCGTGCACGAGCCTGAGTCTCAGAGTACTCTGACCAGCCACTATCCAAACCGATAATGTGTTTCAGCCTGGGGCTGCCTCGATATCATTCAGCTTTTTCCCGGGTTCTGAGAGCCTATGGGAGCCGTAGGAAGTGTCACGTTACAGCAAAGATCCTCAGTCTTCAATAAAAAGAGCCAAGATGAACAACAACTTGTCAGACAGGCCACTTCCTGTTCAGAATCTTCTCAGGTTTTTGCCTGCCATATGAGTTCTGTTATACTCACAGACACCATTCAAACAGTTTTAGAAACTTTAGGGTGTTTTCTATCCAAAGCCAATAATTATATGCATATTCTAGTTACTGGGCAGGAGTAGTAACCAGATTAAATCGGATACGTTTTTTATCCGGCCGTGTAAATACTGCCCCCTATCCCCAACAGGTTAAGTGGACAGTTTGATTTCACAGAAGTGTGATTGACTTGGAGTTACATTGTGTTGTTTAAGTGTTCCCTTCATTTTTTTGAGCAGTGTATTTATATGTACATATTCTTATTCATCTCTTTACACTTGTGTGTATAAGGTAGTCGTTGTGAATTTGTTTTATTACCTTTTACCTGTTAGATATTACTGCACGGTCAGAACTAGAAGCCCAAGCATTTCACTACACTCGCATTAACATCTGCTAACCATGCGTATGTGACCAATAACATCTGCTAACCTGTGACCAATAACATCTGCTAACCATGTGTATGTGACCTATAACATCTGCTAACCATGTGTATGTGACCAATAACATCTGCTAACCCTAGTGACCAATAACATCTGCTAACCATGTGACCAATAACATCTGCTAACCGTGTGACCAATAACATCTGCTAACCGTGTGACCAATAACATCTGCTAACCGTGTGAACAAAAACATCTGCTAACCATGTGACCAATAACATCTGCTAACCCGTGTGTATGTGACCAATAACATCTGCTAACCGTGTGACCAATAACATCTGCTAACCATGTGACCAATAACATCTGCTAACCGTGTGACCAATAACTTCTGCTAACCATGTGACCAATAACATCTGCTAACCATGTGACCAATAACATCTGCTAACCGTGTGACCAATAACTTCTGCTAACCATGTGACCAATAACTTCTGCTAACCATGTGACCAATAACTTCTGCTAACCATGTGACCAATAACATCTGCTAACCATGTGTATGTGACCAATAACATCTGCTAACCATGTGACCAATAACATCTGCTAACCATGTGACCAATAACATCTGCTAACCATGTGACCAATAACATCTGCTAACCGTGTGACCAATAACATCTGCTAACCATGTGACCAATAACATCTGCTAACCATGTGACCAATAACATCTGCTAACCGTGTGACCAATAACATTTGATTTGAACATTAAGAACAGCTTCCTAATATTGAGTTGGTCAGTCACCTGGTCAGTCACCTGGTCAGTCACCTGGTCAGTCACCTGGTCAGTCACCTGGTCAGCCACCTGGTCAGTCACCTGGTCATTCACCTGGTTAGTCTGTCATGGAGAGAGCAGCTATACTCAGGGTGTCTTTGGTTGTTTCCGTATGTTTCTAGAATTTCTAATCAGGAAATGAAATGGATGACTAGTTTGTAACCTCCAACTGTCTTCATGCTGCATTTTACTGCTGCTCTTTAATTATTTGTTATTTATATTTTTATTAAAACTGTATTGTTGGTTAAGGGCTTGTAAGTAACCATTTCACGGTAAGGTCTACTACACCTGTTGTATTCGGCGAGTGTGAAAAATAACATTTGATTGGATTTGACAGAGTTCCTGAAAAGGACTAAACAAACATTATATTGTTTTGTACGTTTTCTGTTTGCTGGGGTATGCTGAATTAGAATGGATGATTTATTTTCTGTACTGTGGGAACTCTGTGACTGAGAAAGTTCCTAATAATGACTAAACAAACAAAATGTGGCATTGAGACGGGCGACCACTCAGTCATCAACGTATACCAATGTATTACATGCTTTTTCCGATAGGTCTGTTGATGGGGACAGAAACCTCAAAATATTTTGGCTGGATCTTGCAGCCACACGGCTTTGTATGAAGCAAACCCTTGGTGGAGAACGGACATGCTGGATGTGTCCAGAGAGTGACAGATTTCAACATCACCAACATTAGAACAGGTCCTTGGAGGCTAGATGATTCTGAGATCCGTATTGGTAACTCACTGGAGAACAATGGTAACAACAAACGCAGGTGTACTAACATCTCCCACATCCCAGCAGGAGAAAGTCACAGCTTCCATTGTAGTGAGATGGAGGGTTGATACGTCAATGTGGACATCCCAGTCCTCCTGTGGTAGGTACATCATGGCAGACAGATGGTATTGGATGACCGGGGAACGGATGACCAACAGATACAAACGCCCACAGGGAGGCACTATGGAACAGCAGAGTCTGAAACTACATCCACTGACTCTGATGGAGCACTGTCAAAACGTTTATAGTTGTTTCAACTAATTATTTTTAATTAACTGGTTCCACAGACTGTCACGTCTTGACCATAGAAAGCTGTTATTTTCTGTGGTAGAGTAGGTCACGGCGTGACAGGGGGGTTTTCTAGTTTAGTTTTTCTATGTTGTTATGTTCTAGTTTTTTATTTCTATGTTGGGTTTTGTTTGGGATGATCTCCAATTAAAGGTAGCTGGTCCTCGTTGTCTCTAATTGGAGATCATACTTAAGTAGATGTTTTTCCCACCTGGGTTTGTGGGAGATTAATTTTGAGTAGTGTATGTTTCAACTTTGCTTCACGGTTTGTTGTTTTGTTCGTTCAGTTTATTGTTTATGTATTGCATAGTTTCACAGTGAAAATAAAATGTGGAACGACACACACGCTGCACTTTGGTCTAATCCTTTTGATGATCGTGACACAGACTTTTTTATTTAATCAACTTTTCGATCGAAGTGTTATCTGAAAATAAAATAATGTTTGACCTGAGCTTAGCTCGAACTTGAGAAAAATTTGGCAAAAATTCTGTGAACTTAAAAGGATGTGTTTGCTTAACTTGCCTCTGTTTGTTCAACACCTAAAATATTATTTGGACATCTTAATAAAGGTTGTTAAAGACTTTTGAAATACAGTTTTTTTTCAATGTTTTCATATTTGACACATGTCATACATGATGACATTAAGCATGTTCATTTACACAGTAATTGCTATTCAAAATGTCCTCACCTGGGATTTGAACTCACAATCTCTTGGTCACAGCATTCCAATCGTCCTGCTGTTGTCTACAGATCCCCCCCGGTACTGCTGCTCATTCCGTTTACCAGTTCCGGAGGTCTACGTCACAGGCTTTCTAGCCTTCACTGAACGGGATTCATTATCATCAACCCCGGACTGTCTTGTCTCATTACGTACACCTGGTTCCCATTTCCCCTGATTAGTATGTGTATATATGTGCCCTCTGTCTTTATCGGTTATTGTTCCCATGTCCGTTGGTGGTGTGAGTACCTATGCGTTGGTGCAGCTGCTATCCTGCATGCTTTATATAATGTGTATTACGGGTATCGTCCCGTGTCGTTCAACGAGGTTTACCCTCGCTCTTTTGTTTGGGTACAGCGCAGTGTCTTGGGGTGTATTAAAAACCCCTATTTTGTATTCCTGTGCCTGTCTCCAAAATCCTTTACACCAGTGTGACAACCCCGTCAATGACTGATTTCACCTGTATTGCTACACTTTGCACTTCAATGTAAATCTCAGCTCTGTTAAATGTACACTCAAGTAAAACAATTGTACTTATCATCGTAATTAAGGAGTAATTTTAAAACAGAGTGATGCTCCCGACAGACATTAGACAACTATACAGGATATGTTGAATAGTAATTACTGTATAAATGAACATGCACAATGTGTCACGTCCTGACCAGTAAAACAGGTTTTTTGTTATTGTAGTTTGGTCAGGACGTGGCAAGGGGTGTTTATTTAGAGTGTTTCGGAGTTTGTTGGGCTATGTTCATATTTAAGAGGGGTGTTTGTTTAGAGTGTTTTGGGGTTTGTTGGGCTATGTTCATATTTAAGAGGGGTGTTTGTTTAGAGTGTTTCTCGGTTTGTTGGGCTATGTTCTTATTCATTTATTTCTATGTTAGTTCTTGTATGTCTATTTCTATATGGTGTTTATTGGATTGACCTTGAATTGGAAGCAGCTGCTCCTCGTTGCTTCTAATTGAAGGTCCTATTTAAGAGGGGTGTTTTTTCGATGGGATTTGTGGGTAGTTGTTTCGTGTTTAGCTGTATGCCTTACAGGACTGTTTGTTGTTGTTTTTGTATACGTGTGTTTTGTTTTGGTTTCCCTTCTTTCTGCCAAATAAAAAGATGAGTATACACACTCCCGCTGCATTTTGGTCCAATCCTTACGACGCCCGTGACACAATGTAATAATTTCTGTCAATGTGTGTCAGATATGTAAGTTGAAAACATTGTTTGTTAAAAACATGGCAGTTGAAAACATTGTTTGTTAATAAAAACACAGTGTGTAACAAGTTACACTGCCTTTGGTAAGTTTTTAGTTGCTCAAATAATAATTTATGTTTGAATATATGAGACAAGTTGAGGAAACGCATAATTTTAATTTGACTGAGTTTTCTCCAGTTGGAACTAAGTTTGAGCCAACAAAAAATGTTACCTTCAGGTAACACTTTTACCCGAAAAGTGTTACTTGGAACGAGTTACTTAATAATAATGAACTCGATTTTTTTTTTTACAGTGGGGCTGAAGAGGAGAGGAGACAACAGTGGGGAGGAGAGGAGACTAGAGGAGACTAGAGGAGAGGAGACTAGAGGAGAGGAGAGGAGTCTAGAGGAGAGGAGACTAGAGGAGACAACAGTGGGGAGGAGAGGAGACTAGAGGAGAGGAGACTAGAGGAGACGAGACTAGAGGAGACAACAGTGGGGAGGAGAGGAGACTAGAGGAGAGGAGACTAGAGGAGACGAGACTAGAGGAGAGGAGTCTAGAGGAGAGGAGACTAGAGGAGACAACAGTGGAGAGGAGACTAGAGGAGAGGAGACGAGATGAGACGAGTAGAGGAGATGAGAGGAGAGTAGACGAGAGGAGAGGAGAGTAGACGAGAGGAGAGGAGACTACAGAGGATAGGAGAGGAGACGGGAGGAGACAACAGTGGAGACTAGAGGAGAGGAGATGAGAGGAGACAACAGTGGAGACTAGAGGAGACTAGAGGAGAGGAGAGGAGACGAGAGGAGACAACAGTGGAGACTAGAGGAGACGAGAGGAGAGGAGACTAGACGAGAGGAGACAACAGTGGAGACTAGAGGAGAGGAGATTAGAGGAGAGGAGACAACAGTGCCCCCATATGGTGCTGAGAGTATTAGGATCCAGGTTGGTTATGATGCTTAATGGTTGGAATAGTTATCTTCTATGTCCAAGTACTAATTTAGTCTGAAAAATGTACATTTGATAAGAAATGTACTAATTACTGATTAATAACTTTTTGTTCAGTAGTCATATACGGTGGCAAGAAAAAGAATATGAACCCTTTGGAATTACCTGGATTTCTGCATAAATTTTACATAAAATTTCATCATATCTTCATCTTAGTCACAACAATAGACAAACACAGTGTGCTTAAACTAATAACACAAATTATTGTATTTTTTTGTCTATATTGAATACATAATTTAAACATTCACACTGTAGGTTATAAAAAGTGAACACCTGGGCTAATGACTTCTCCAAAAGATAATTGGAGTCAGGAGTCAACTAACCTGGAGTCGAATCAATGAGATGAGATTGGACATTTTGGTTAGAACTGCCCTTGCCCATAAAAAACACTCACAAAATTTGAGTTTGCTATTCACAAGAAGCATTGCCTGAGAAGAACCAAGCCTCGAACAAAAGAGATGTCTGAAGACCTAAGATTAAGTATTGTTGACTTGCATAAAGCTGGATAGGGTAAGACAAATTGTCTATAAATGGAGAAAGATCAGCACTGTTGCTACTCTCCCTAGAAGTGGCCATCCTGCAAAGATGACTGCAAGAGCACAGCGCAGAATGCTCAAAGAGGTTAAGAAGAATCCTAGTGTCAGCTAAAGACTTACAGAAATCCCTGGAAGATGCTAACATTTCTGTTGACGAGTCTACAATACGTTAAACACTAAACAAGAATGGTGTTCATGGGAGGACACCATGGAAGAAGCCACTGCTGTCCAAAAAAAACATTGTTGCATGTCTGAAGTTTGCAAAACAGCACCTGGATGTTCCACAGCTCTACTGGCAACATATTATGTGGAGAGAAGAAACTAAAGTTGTCTTGTTTGGAAGGAACATACAACACTATGTGTGGAGAAAAAAAAGTACAGCGCACCAACATCAAAACCTCATCCCAACTGTAAAGTATGGTGGAGGGAGCATCATGGCTTGGGGCTGCTTTGTTGCCTCAGGGCCTGGACAGCTTGCTATCATCAACAGAAAAATGAATTCCCAAGTTTATCAAGACACGCCAATTGAAGCTCAACAGCAGTTAGATAATGCAACAGGACAACAACCCAAAACACAGAAGTAAATCAACGACAGAATGGCTTCAACAGAATAAAATACACCTTCTGGAGTGGCCCAGTCAGAGTCCTGACCTCAACCCGATTGAGATGCTGTGGCATGACCTCAAGAGATCAGTTCACACCAGACATCGCAAGAATATTGTGGAACTGAAAGAGTTTTGTAAAGACTGTAAAGAGGACAATTCCTCCTGACCGTTGTGCAGGTCTGATCCGCAACTACAGAAAACGTTTGGTTGAGGTTATTTCTGCCAAAGGAGGGTCAACCAGTTATTAAATCCAAGGGTTCACATACTTTTCCCACCCTGCACTGTGAATGTTTACACGGTGTGTTCAGTAAAGACATGAACAATTATAATTGTGTGTGTGTTATTAGTTTAATAATCAGACTGTGTTTGTCTATTGTTGTGACTTAAATGTAGATCAGATAACATTTCATAACCCATTTATGCAGCAATCTGGTCAATTCTAAAGGGTTCACATACTTTTTCTTCCCACATAAAGTTAAATCAAAATGGTGATGGACTCGTTCCAAACTTTTATAGTTTTTCTGATGAATGTTCTGTAGTAAGTAAATACAGTGTATGTTATTGACAAAATAAATCACCCATTTTATATTATATCTGTCATTTAGCAAACGCTCCCACCCTCTTGAATGATCGTCTTTAATAAATGTCCACAGTGGTTGACGACGAGCTTAAAATCATTTAGACACAGCTGGACTGTAACATGGTAAGTGTTGCCATGTAGTTAACACTTACTGGCTGTGTAATTACCATGTAAACACATCAGCAGCACTAGATATCTAGAGCAGACCAAATACATAGTGACATATTTAAATCATCATGGGACGTTTAGTCAAACTAAAAGTCCTGTCTTAGAAAAAAACATTTTGAGCATTGATTTTTTTTCGCTCCGTGCAGTAGGCACATCCAGGTTTACTGTTCTGCGTTTACATGTCAAAGAGATTTCATCGTTATAATAGTATAATAGTCAGGGGGGGATGTAGTATAATGTTTAGACAGCGAAACTGCTCAAAAATTTGGTAACACTTCACCATAACCTTAGACGGCAGTTGCTTATCAACAGAGAGTATGTTGATAGTATGACCACGTAAAGTATGTCCACATGGAAAATCCAGACTGTTCAAATAAAGCGTAACCAAAAATGTATCTCTGGTGGAACTAAATGGTCTTTGTCTACAGGTGTGGTGCATTGTGCTACTAAATAACATATATTTCTGCCCCTTCAAATACTAAACTACATATTTCTCCCCCTTCAAATACAAAATAACATATATTTCTCCCCTTCAAATACTAAATAACATATATCTCCCCCTTCAAATACTAAATAACATATATCTCCCCCTTCAAATACTAAATAACATATATCTCCCCCTTCAAAAACTAAATAACATATTTCTCCCCCTTCAAATACTAAATAACATATATTTCTCCCCTTCAAATACTAAATGACATATATTTGAAGCTACATTTGACTGTTTAGTCTTCTCAATGTATTTCTACAGACCATAGAACAAAAAAACATATCTATGCATTTAAATGTATGATGACAGAGATCTTTAATTACGCTTCTATTCAATATGTCGTTTAACACAAATTCATTCCCTAAGTTTTTCTAGTAACATTGCTGGTATCTCAACGTATGACCGAGTTGACAATGTAGACTGTAGTATCAGGGACAGGAAGGTACTGTAAGTGCATCAGTAAAGCAATACGGAGAATTCCTACAAAGAATTTGTCAAGTTCTTTAACGTCAGTGACGATGGAAGGAAACAACGGGAGGAAGCCATTTTAGACTACTGTTACATGCTTACATACCCGATCCCCTATATAGTGCACTACTTTTGTACAGGACCCATAGGGCTCTGGTCGAAAGTAGTGCACTACATAGGGAATAGGATTCCCATTTAGGATGCAACCAGGCACTTCCTTAGCACTTCCTCCTTAGTTCCGTCATGCAGTTGAATTCGTAAAAACTTTATTGATCGGCTAGTGTTTCCTCAGAACAGACACGTGATACACCTACTACATGTATTAGAACTAAGGCACCAATGGAAACTCAGAGATTGAAAAACATTATGGTTGGTATTTATGGCTTTGGTACTTGGAGAAGACTTTGTGAGATAATACTATTGTATTATTTGTTATCCTCGGGAAGATGACTAGCATGCACGTGACCTATTCATTCTTGTAGAAGTTTTTTTTTTTTTCACAGTGAGACAATTCCACACAAACAAATAAGGTCTATTACTACATTACGTCACATAAATGTTTCCATGTGTCCTACATATGTTAATATGTCTTGTCGTGCAACTGTCAAATAGTTATTTCACCCGAATTCTCTGTGCTTCTGGATCATGGCTTGTATTTCAACACTTGATTTTGATTATATAAATAATAGAATCGATTCCCAATTTCTGACACTTTTCAGGTGTTGCTACGTCTTTCAGTGTCAGTCATCAGTCTCATCCATGTGTTTTGAATCACAGACACCAGGTGTCCTTTGGGGGCAGTCCAGTTGCCATTCGTCATCTTGTAAAATATCATCCTGGTGACTATCAAGAGTTCACCTCTGTCTTCTTCTTCTTAGGACGGATTGTGGAAAGTTGTAGAGCTACTGTATCCTATTCCCTTCGCTACAACCACAGCCATGGATCGGTCATTAAAAATAGCACAGGATACATGTTACATCCCACAAATGTTGAAGAAAAATAAAACAAGTTCAGTTCAAGTGAATGCATTTGCTCAAGTTATATGGGAAAGTAAAGCTCATTGTTGACAGGCTACATCAGGTATGTAGAACTCTCCTATGTTCCTATTACAGGTATGAATAATTCTCATCTGTTCCTCTATCAGGTATGTAGAACGCTCATCTGGTTCTATATCAGGTATGTAGAACTCTCCTCTGTTCCTATATCAGGTATGTAGAACTCTCTTCTGTTCCTGTATCAGGTATGTAGAACGCTCATCTGGTTCTATATCAGGTATGTAGATCTCTCCTCTGTTAATATATCAGGTATGTGGAACTCTCCTCTCGTTCTATATCAGGTATGTAGAACTCTATTCTGTTCCTGTATCAGGTATGTAGAACTCTCCTCTGTTCCTGTATCAGATATGTAGAACTCTCATCTGTTCCTATATCAGGTATGTAGAACTCTCATCTGTTCCTGTATCAGGTATGTAGAACTCTCATCTGTTCCTATATCAGGTATGTAGAACTCTCCTCTGTTCCTATATCAGGTATGTAGAACTCTCATCTGTTCCTGTATCAGGTATGTAGAACTCTCATCTGTTCCTGTATCAGGTATGTAGAACTCTCATCTGTTCCTATATCAGGTATGTAGAACTCTCCCGTGTCCAACCAAAGTCCTTATGATAACACACTCCTAAGGATGATTATAACGGCTGCACACATAGGATGCTGAGGAGGTGAAACAACCCCACTTATGTACAAAACAAACACTTCTGACATCTGGTGAAAAGCACCATACTGTAATCAACACAATTCAATTATCGTCTATTAGGAGTATTTCATTACCAAAACTTTACAGACTTTCTTCATTGTCTTCATTGTTATTGATCTACCTTAGTTTTTACGAAACTCACTGACTGAAAATAACCCTTTCTTGTTTGTGACAATGACCCGGGGAAGATCAGATTTTCCATATGACTCTATATCTCCCTCTCTAAAAGTCTTTCATCTCAGGTCTCTTCTCTCTTAGTTTCTTCAATCTTTTTCTTATTCTCTCCCTCCACTATCTACTTCCCTGTGTTCAGGCTCTTCTTATGTGGGTGCTTCTGAGCAATCCCGTAGGGTACGTGAGCAGCGACCGTGCCCATCTCTGCCGCCCCTTCCACGTGGAACATCTGGTCATCAAAGTAGATGTGGGGCCTAATCTTCTCCAGCATCGGGCCCTTGGGTGCCCCAGCCAGGAAGAGAGCCTCGTCCGTCTCCAGGCCCCAGGCTCTCAAGGTCTTCAGGGCACGGATCCCTGAGCTGGCTGCGCTGCGGGCCGTCACCAGGTAGGTACGGATGGGACAGTCCAGACGGTGGCCCTTAGCATAGAACTTCTTCTGGAGTTTGCCAAGGGACGCTAGGAAGTCCTTAAGAGGGCCCTGAGGAGAGAAGAGGAGAAGAGAAGAGAAATAAATAAAAGGCTTTTTTGGGGGGGTGGTTATAATAAGCAGAGAGTTACAGGAATCTGATTTGTTTTTTATTTCACCTTTATTTAACCAGGTAGGCAAGTTGAGAACAAGTTCTCATTTACAATTGCAACCTAGCCAAGATAAAGCAAAGCAGTTTGACACAAACAACAATACAGAGTTACAAACATGCAGTCAATAATATAGTAGAAAAATAAGTCTATATACAAAGTGAGCAAATGAGGTGAGATAAGGGAGGTAAAGGCAAAAAAGGCCATGGTGGCGAAGTAAATACAATATAGCAAGTAAAACACTGGAATAGTAGATTTGCAGTGGAAGAAAGTACAAAGTAGAAATAGAAATGATGGGGTGCAAAGGAGCAAAATAAAGAAATACAGTAGGGGAAGAGGTAGGTGTTTGGGCTAAATTATAGATGGGCTGTGTACAGGTGCAGTAATCTCTGAGCTGCTCTGACAGCTGGTGCTTAAATCTAGTGAGGGACATAAGTGTTTCCAGTTTTAGAGATTTTGGTAGTTCGTCACAGTCATTGGCAGCAGAGAACTGGAAGGAGAGGCGGCCAAAGTAGGAATTGGCTTTGGGGGTGACCAGAGATATATACCTGCTGGAGCGCGTGCTACAGGTGGGTGCTGCTATGGTGACCAGTGAGCTGAGATAAGGGGGAACTTTACCTAGCAGGGTCTTGTAGATGACCTGGAGCCAGTGGGTTTGGCGATGAGTATGAAGCGAGAGCCAGCCAACGAGAGCGTACAGGTCGCAGTGGTGGGCAGTATATGGGGCTTTGGTGACAAAACGGATGGCACTGTGATAGACTGCATCCAAGTTATTGTGTAGGGTATTGGAGGCTATTTTGTAAATGACATCGCCGAAGTCGAGGATTGGCAGGATGGTCAGTTTTACGAGGGTATGTTTTGCAGCATGAGTGAAAGATGCTTTGTTGCGAAATAGGAAGCCAATTCTAGATTTAACTTTGGATTGGAGATGTTTGATGTGAGTCTGGAAGGAGAGTTTACAGTCTAACCAGACACCTAGGTATTTGTAGTTGTCCACATATTCTAAGTCAGAAACGTCCAGAGTAGTGATGCTGGACGGGCAGGCAGGTGCAGGCAGCGATCGGTTGAAGAGCATGCATTTAGTTTTACTTGTATTTAAGTGCAGTTGGAGGCCACGGAAGGAGAGTTGTATGGCATTGAAGCTCGTCTGGAGGGTAGTTAACACAGTGTCCAAAGAAGGGCCAGAAGTATACAGAATGGTGTCGTCTACGTAGAGGTGGATCAGAGACTCACCAGCAGCAAGAGCGACGTCATTGATGTATGCAGAGAAAAGAGTCGGCCCAAGAATTGAACCCTGTGGCACCCTGTGACACACAGAACTCTATCAGAGAAGTAGTTGGTGAACCAGGCGAGGCAATCATTTGAGAAACCAAGGCTATATAGTCTGCCGATGAGGATGTGGTGATTGACAGAGTCGAAAGCCTTGGCCAGGTCAATGAATACGGCTTCACAGCATTGTTTCTTATCGATGGCGGTTAAGATATCGTTTAGGACCTTGAGCGTGGCTGAGGTGCACCCGTGACCAGCTCTGAAACCAGATTGCATAGCGGAGAAGGTGCGGTGGGATTCGAAAAGTTCGGTAATCTGTTTGTTGACTTAACTTTCAAGGACTTTAGAAAGGCAGGGCAGGATGGATATAGGTCTATAACAGTTTAGGTCTAGGGTGTCACCCCATTTGAAGAGGGGGATGACCGTGGCAGCTTTCCAATCTTTAGGGATCTCGGACAATACGAAAGAGGTTGAACAGACTGGTAATAGGGGTTGCAACAATGGCGGCGGAAAATTTTTGAAATAGAGGGTCCAGATTGCCTAGCTCAGCTGATTTGTACGGGTCCATGTTTTGCAGCTCTTTCAGAACATCTGCTATCTGGATTTGGGTGAAGGAGAAGCTGGGGAGGCTTGGGCAAGTAGCTGCTGGGGGTGCAGAGCTGTTGGCCAGGGTTGGGGTAGCCAGGAGGAATGCATGGCCAGCCGTAGAGAAATGCTTATTGAAATTCTCGATTATCATGGATTTATTGGTGGTGACAGCGTTACCTAGCCTCAGTGCAGTGGGCAGCTGGGAGGAGGTGCTCTTATTCTCCATGGACTTTACAGTGTCCTAAAACTTTTTGGAGTTAGAGCTACAGGATGCACATTTCTGTTTGAAAAACCTATCCTTTGCTTTCCTGACTGACTGCGTGTATTGGTTCCTGACTTCCCTGAAAAGTTGCATATCGCGGGGTCTATTCGATGCTAGTGCAGTCCCCCACAAGATGTTTTTGTGCTGGTCGAGGGCAATCAGGTCTGGAGTGAACCAAGGGCTATTTCCTCTCTTAGTTCTACAGTTTTTGAAAGGGGCATGCTTATTTAAGATGGTGAGGAAATGACTTTTAAGGAACGACCAGGCATCCTCGACTGACGGGATGAGGTCAATATCCTTCCAGGATACCCAGGCCAGGTCGATTAGAAAGGCTTGCTCGCAGAAGTGTTTTAGGGAGTGTTTGACAGTGATGAGGGGTGGTCGTTTGACCGCAGACCCGTAGCGGATGCAGGCAATGAGGCAGTGATCGCTGAGATCCTGATTGAAAACAGCAGAGGTGTATTTGGAGGGCAAGTTGGTCAGGATAATATCTATGAGGGTGCCCATGTTTATGGATTTAGGGTTGTACCTGGTGAATTCCTTGATAATTTGTGTGAGATTGAGGGCATCTAGTTTAGATTGTAGGACTGCCGGGTGTTAAGCATATCCCAGTTTAGGTCACCTAACAGAACGAACTCTGAAGATAGATGGGGGGCAATAATTTCACACATGGTGTCCAGGGCACAGCTGGGAGCTGAAGGGGGTCTATAACAGGCAGCAACAGTGTGAGACTTATTTCTGGAGAGATTCATTTTTAAAATTAGAAGCTCGAACTGTTTGGGCATAGACCTGGAAAGTATGACAGAACTTTGCAGGCTATCTCTGGAGTAGATTGCAACTCCTCCCCCTTTGGCAGTTCTATCTTGACGGAAAATGTTGTAGTTGGGTATGGAAATCCCAGAATCTTTGGTGGACTTCCTAAGCCAGGATTCAGACACGGCAAGGACATCAGGGTTGGCGGAGTGTGCTAAAGCAGTGAGTAAAACAAACTTAGGGAGGAGGCTTCTGATGTTAATATGCATGAAACCATGATAACAATGATAACAATCCAATACACTTTTTTCTGACACACGTCTACATACACGGTCCAGTAGAATGTCCTCGTTGTCTCTCTCGTGCTGGAAGAACCCGTCGAGGCCCTGGGCCTTGAAGATGCGTTCTGATTCGTCAGAGAAGAGGACAGCGTCACCGTCAAAGGCCACTCTCAGCTGCGTCTGCGATACCTCTGTCAGCTTATTGGACATGAACATGGTGGCCGCTGCAATGCCTGAGGGAAAACATTGATAAAGATAAAGATTAACATGGTGGCCGCTGGAATGCCTGAGGGGAAACATAGAGACAGATTAATATTAACCTCTTGACGGTCGCCTAGGATACGTGGCCATTTTAAACGGCCTCCTACTCAAACTCAGAAGCTAGGATATGCATATAATTAACCTCTATGGGCTAGGTGGGACGCTTGCGTCCCACCTACTCAACAGCCAGTGTAATCCCATGGCACGATTTTCAAATACCTCAAAAATGCAAAAACTAAAATTTTTCAAACATATGACTATTTTACACCATTTTAAAGACAAGACTCTCGTTAATCTAACCACACTGTCCGATTTCAAAAAGGCTTTACAACGAAAGCAAAACATTAGATTATGTCAGCAGAGTACCCAGCCAGAAATAAACAGACACCCATTTTTCAAGCTAGCATATAATGTCACATAAACCCAAACCACAGCTAAATGCAGCACTAACCTTTGATGATCTTCATCAGATGACAACCCTAGGACATTATGTTATACAATACATGCATGTTTTGTTCAATCAAGTTCATATTTATATCAAAAAACAGCTTTTTACATTAGCATGTGACTAGCATGTGACTAGCATTCCCACCGAACACTGCCGGTGAATTTACTAAATTACTCACGATAAACGTTCACAAAAAACATAATTATTTTAAGAATTATAGATACAGAACTCCTCTATGCACTCGCTATGTCCGATTTTAAAATAGCTTTTCGGTGAAAGCACATTTTGCAATATTCTCAGTAGATAGCCCGGCATCACAGGGCTAGCTATTTAGACACCCAGCAAGTTTAGCACTCACCAAAGTCAGATTTACTATAAGAAAAATGTTATTACCTTTGCTGTTCTTCGTCAGAATGCACTCCCAGGACTTCTACTTCAATAACAAATGTTGGTTTGGTCCCAAATAATCCATTGTTATATCCAAATAGCGGCGTTTTGTTTGTGCGTTCCAGACACTATCCGAAAGGGTAAATAAGGGTGACGAGCATGGCGCATTTCGTGACAAAAAATTCTAAGTATTCCATTACCGTACTTCGAAGCATGTCAACCGCTGTTTAAAATCAATTTTTATGCCATTTTTCTCGTAAAAAAGCGATAATATTCCGACCGGGAATCTGCGTTTAGGTAAAAAGAGGAAAGAAAATAAAGCACAGGGTCGACTCGTGGACGCGCCTAAGCCCATTGTCCTCTGATCGGCCACTTGCCAAACGCGATAATGTGTTTCAGCCAGAGGCTGCCTCGATATCATTCAGCTTTTTCCCGGGCTCTGAGAGCCTATGGGAGCCGTAGGAAGTGTCACGTTACAGCAAAGATCCTCAGTCTTCAATAAAAAGAGCCAAGATGAACAACAACTTGTCAGACAGGCCACTTCCTGTAAGGAATCGTCTCAGGTTTTTACCTGCCATATGAGTTCTGTTATACTCACAGACACCATTCAAACAGTTTTAGAAACTTTAGGGTGTTTTCTATCCAAAGCCAATAATTATATGCATATTCTAGTTACTGGGCAGGAGTAGTAACCAGATTAAATCGGGTACGTTTTTTATCCGGCCATGTCAATACTGCCCCCTAGCCCTAACAGGTTAATAGTTGTGGATAGAAAACACCCTAAAGTTTCTAAAACTGTTTGAATGGTGTCTGTGAGTATAATAGAACTCATATGGCAGTCAAAACCCAGAGACAGATCGTAACAGGATGTGGAATTCTGAATTGCGGACTCAACTTCATCACTTTGCCTATAAATCACACCGTGAGCTATGGTTCATTGAGCACTTCCTATTGCTTCCACTAGATGTCCCCAGTCTTCACAAAGTGGTTTGAGTCTTCTACTGTGAAAACTGACAGAATGAGAGGCTGTTGATCTTGGTCACATGGGGAGGGCCATCACCATTATGACGCCGGCGCCCCTGGCTACCCTCCCCTTTCGAAACGTTTTGAAAGACAATGCAACCGTCCCCCTTGAATATTATTGGAGCTCTGGTTGAAAAAGGCCCTAAAGATTTATGGTATACAACGTTTGACATGTTTGAACAAACTTAAATATATATTTTTTTTGCATTTTGGTAAGAGAGAAGTCCCGCGGATGACGGTACATTTGGTGCAGCCTTCAGAACGCGCTAACAAGAAGCTATTGGGACATAAATGATTAACTTTTTCGAACAAAAATACATTTGTTGTGGACCTGGGATCCCTGGAAGTGCCTTCTGATGTAGATAATCAAAGGTAAGGTATTATTGACAATAGTATACACGAGTAGATTTGATATGCGATTGTTCCAAGATGGCGCTGACCTGTAACGGTAGCCTATTTTTCTGAGTATCGCATCCCCTTTTATCGCAAAGTGTGATTACCCAGTAAAGTTATTTTTAAATCTGGCATTGCGGGTGCTTTCACGAAATGTTAATCTATAATTCTTAGAATGACAATATTACATTTTAAAAATGTTTTCGAATAGTAATTTAGTAAATTGTAGCGTTGTTTCACCGGATGCATTTGAGGGAAAATAGTTAGTCAATGTCACGCGCCGATGTTAACGGCTGTTTTTATATATAAATATGACATTTATCGAACAAAAGAATGCATGTATTGTGTAACATGATGTCCTAGGAGTGTCATCTGATGAAGATTGTCAAAGGTTAGTGCTGCATTTAGCTGTTTTTTGGTTATTTGTGATGCATGTGGTTGGTCGGAAAATGGCTATGTGAATACTTTGACGATATACTCCTCTAACATTATCTAATGTTTTGCTTTAGCTGTAAATCCTTTTTGAAATCGGACAACATGGTTCGATTCAGGAGAGGTGTATCTATAAAACGATATAAAATAGTCCTATATTTGAAAAAAAATAAATATTACATTTTGTTATGAATATGGCAATAGGATATTTCTCTGGATGTTGATCCCGCATACGGGACGGAGACCGTCATTAACATTGTGGCTGCTGCAAAGCCTGAGAGAAAATATTGATAAAGATAAAGATTAACCTCTCTGGGCTAGGCGGGACGAATTTGTCCCACCTACGCAACAGCCAGTTGAATCCCGTGGCGCGATTTTCAAATACCTTAGAAATGCTATTACTTCAATTTCTCAAACATATGACTATTTTACAGCATTTTAAAGACAAGACTCTCGTTTATCTAACCACACTGTCCGATTTCAAAAAGGCTTTACAACGAAAGCAAAACATTAGATTATGTCAGCAGAGTACCCAGCCAGAAATAATCAGACACCCATTTTTCAAGCTAGCATATAATGTCACAAAAACCCAAACCACAGCTAAATGCAGCACTAACCTTTGATGATCTTCATCAGATGACAACCCTAGGACATTATGTTATACAATACATGCATGTTTTGTTCAATCAAGTTCATATTTATATCAAAAACCAGCTTTTTACATTAGCATGTGACGTTCAGAACTAGCATACCCCCCGCAAACTTCCGGGGAATTTACTAACAATTTACTAAATTACTCACGATAAACGTTCACAAAAAGCATAACAATTATTTTAAGAATTATAGATACAGAACTCCTCTATGCACTCGATATGTCCGATTTTAAAATAGCTTTTTGGTGAAAGCACATTTTGCAATATTCTAAGTACATAGCCCAGCCATCACGGGTTAGCTATTTAGACACCCAGCAAGTTTAGCCTTCACCAAAATCAGATTTACTATTACAAAAGTTTGATTACCTTTGTTGTCTTCGTCAGAATGCACTCGCAGGACTGCTACTTCAATAACAAATGTTGGTTTGGTCCAAAATAATCCATCGTTATATCCAAATAGCGGCGTTTTGTTCGTGCGTTCCAGACACTATCCGAAATGGTAAATCAGGGTCGCGAGCATGGCGCAATTCGTGACAAAAAAAATCTAAATATTCCATTACCGTACTTCGAAGCATGTCAACCGCTGTTTAAAATCCATTTTTATGCCGTTTTTCTCGTAAAAAAGCGATAATATTCCGACCGGGAATCTCCGTTTAGGTAAACAGAGGAAAGAAAACAAAGCATGGGGTCGACCCGGGCACGAGCCTGAGTCTCACAGTACTGTAACCAGCCACTACCCAAACGCGCTACTTTGTTTCAGCCAGAGCCTGCAAAGCCACGATTCAGCTTTTTGCCGCCTTCTGAGAGCCCATGTGAGCCATAGGAAGTGTCACGTAACAGCAGTGATCCTTTGTAATGGATAGAGATGGCAAAGAAGGACAAGAAATGGTCAGACAGGGTACTTCCTGTACAGAATCTTCTCAGGTTTTGACCTGCCATTTGAGTTCTGTTATACTCACAGACACCATTCAAACAGTTTTAGAAACTTTGGAGTGTTTTCTATCCAAAGCCAATAATTATATGCATATTCTAGTTACTGGGCAGGAGTAGTAACCAGATTAAATCGGGTACGTTTTTTATCCAGCCGTGTCAATACTGCCCCCTAGCCCTAACAGGTTGACATGGTGGCCGCTGGAATGCCTGAGGGGAAACATTGACACAAGCTCTTAGGGATTGGCCCCTTTTTTTCAGTTGTCTCCTAAAATGACATACCCAAATCTAACTGCCTGTAGCTCAGGCCCTGAAGCAAGGATATGCATTTTCTTGGTACCATTTTAAAGGAAACACTTTGACGTTTGTGGAAATGTGAAAGGAAGGTAGGAGAATATAACACAATAGATCTGGTAAAAGATAATACAAAGAAAAAACCAACCGTTTTTAAAAAATGTATTTTGTACCATTTTGAAATGCAAGAGAAAGGCCATAATGTATTTTTCCAGCCCAGTTGAAATTTAGATATTGGCCACTAGATGGCAGCAGTGTATGTGCAAAGTTTTAGACTGATCCAACGAACCACTGCATTTCTGTTCAAAATGTTGTATCAAGACTACCCAAATGTGCCAATTTTTTTTTATTAATAACGTTTCATTTTCAAAACTGTGCGCTCTCCTCAAACAATAGCATGGTATTCTTTCACTGTAATAGCTACTGTAAATTGGACAGCACAGTTAGATTAACAAGAATTTAAGCTTTCTGCCAATGTCAGATATGTCTATGTACTGGAAAACTTTATTTTTACTTACAACCTCATGCTAATCGCATTAGCCTACATTAGCTCAACCATCCCACTGGGCACCCACCAATCTTGAAGAAGTTAAAGATGTCTGAGCGAAAACATTGAGACAGATTTGAAGATGTCTGAGAGAAAGCATTTAGTCCTCAAAGGGCTGAGGTGAGGGATAGACCAAGGGCTCTTTTCAGTCTCTAAAACTGAAGCATAACAGATTAGAAATGTAAAGGTAATTTCCTATTGGGCCGACACATGCAGCGTTTACCGTAAATGCAGTCTATGCTAAAGCGCGGTCATGTCTCTGACTGATTATGTCACAAAATCCTTTGTTGTGTTGCAGGGAAGACCAAAATGCAGCGGAGTTGTGGATACTCATATTTTAATTAACAAAAAAAGAGTAAAGCATCCACTTGACAAAACAATAAATGATACCCACAACACTAAACAGTTTTGCAGGCTCACCAACGCAGTGCAAAAACAACTACCCACAAAACCAAGTGACAAACATACTCCTACATATATGACTCCCAATCAGGAACAACGATCCCCAGCTGTTCCTGATCAGGAGTCACAAGACCAACACAGAACAATCACACACACAAGACTGCCACGTCCTGACCCCAAAACTACTACAACAGCTCCATCTGCTGGTCAGGACGTGACAGATTAAATGAGATGACATGCTATTTTATCAAAATCGTGTACCTAACGTTTAATAGATTACGTAATTTAATTAAACCATGCAACAATTAACTCATTAATAACCTGGGGCACCACGGAAGAGTGTTTATAGACCTGCTGTCTTCCAAAGAAACTCTCTTAAAGATCTGAAGATCTTTTATATCAATAGCAGTCAATTATTAATCGGCACCTTATTCAGTCTCATTCTGATTGTCGTAAAATACTTGATTATCTGCACGAACCCTGGCTAACAAGTTGAATCAGCAATACACAAATTGGCTTAATTATTTATTTACTAAATACCTAAATAATCATACAGAAATACATATATATATACAGGATACATCGATTACTAATCATGTCATGAAAATACCCTGGTGGACTAATTCAATATGACGGCTGGTTACACAAAGAAAGGGGGTTGGGTTTGAATGAAAGACCGGGAAGACTGATGGACAAAGGAATTGGGTCTCTATTGGACCTTGAGAAGGTATGTTACCGTAAATACAGAATCTTGTGCAGTCTAATATCCGCCCATTTGGAAAAGGAAAATGCAAGATATATATTTACTCTGAACTGCGCTTTGACAGATGGGTCGAAGATGGAAGAATGGTTTGCCCAGCAGAGATCGCCATTGTCCATTTGAAGAACCTTTCTGGTCGTAGTGTCGTAGAGCGGATACGTTGAAGTACCCTGTCGTTTTTAGGAGATTGTCTGTCCTTTCCGAGGCCACGTACGTTTACAGCTGCAGCTGATAACTCGCCTTCTAGGATGTATCACTTCTTCTTTAGTGAATAATAGTTCAAAGTTCATACCAAGTTGCCATAATCAGCTAGCGTTGTATTCTGGCTTGTCTAGTCGAAATTCACCATTCCAGCGTGGTGATCATCACCTCCACGTTGATATTCACCCTTCTAAACGTTAGGACATCAGTCCTCACATTTCGGGAACTAAGGTTAACTTCTGTCAACGGGGGAGAGAAGGCCTGTTTCATAGTTCTCAACCCTTTGTCTGTTCACTTGGGTGTGTCCACTGACTGGGCCTAAATTTGACTATGAAACAATAATCTTATTTAGGAGGATAAAATGACATTTCATCTTTTCACAAACATTTAAATTGCACAACAATTCCATGTGAATCTGATAACTAGAATGTGTAGACTTTCCAAGATACAGTTTATGTCGTCCTGTCATCAGATATAATGTCCCAGACACCAACTGATCTGACATCATATTCTTTAAGTATCAACACTTTCAACTGGTTGAGAAAGGGAATTATTGTTCCATTCCCCAACCTTTTGATGTTGCCAAACTTTTTCTGTGGTAACAAAGGGCTTTCCAAGAGTCCATTCTGTAGAGTGAAGAGAGAAGGGGGAAAGGTATTTATGGGGGTGGTCATAAACCTCACCCAACAGGGTAACATTATGACTGCAGGAACATTTCCTTTAAATTGAAATCACACGGTAAAGCTGAACTTCCGCCATGTGGATTGAATAGAGCACTAGAAAGGGTACTGTTTGTTTCCAAATGGCACTCTATTCCCTCTATAGTTCACTAACTTATAGGCCCTGGTCTAAAGTAGTGCACTACTACCCTATAAGTACTGGTCTAAAGTAGTGCACTACTACCCTATGGGCCCTGGTCTAAAGTAGTGCACTAATACCCTATAAGTCCTGGTCTAAAGTAGTTCACTACTACCCTATGGGCACTACTAACCTATAGACCCTGGTCTAAAATAGTGCACTACTACCCTATAGACCCTGGTCTAAAGTAGTGCACTACTACCCTATGGGCCATGGTCTAAAGTTGTGCACTACTACCCTATAAACCCTGGTCTAAAGTAGTGCACTACTAGGCCCTGGTCTAAAGTAGTGCACTACTACCCTATACGTCCTGGTCTACAGTAGTGCACTACTACCCTATAGGCCTGGTCTAAAGTAGTGCAGTACTACCGTATAGACCCTGGTCTAAAGTAGTGCACTACTACCCTATAGACCCTGGTCTAAAGTAGTGCACTACTACCCTATAGATCATGGTCTAAAGTAGTGCACTACTGCCCTATAGACCCTGGTCTAAAGTAGTGCACTACTACCCTATAGACCCTGGTCTAAAGTAGTACACTACTAGGCCCTGGTCTAAAGTAGTGCACTACTACCCTATAGGCCCTGGTCTAAAGTAGTGCACTACTACCCTATATACCCTGGTCTAAAGTAGTGCACTACTACCCTATATACCCTGGTCTAAAGTAGTGCACTACTACCCTATAGGCCCTGGTCTAAAGTAGTGCACTACTACCCTATAGGCCCTGGTCTAAAGTAGTGCACTACTACCCTATAGACCCTGGTCTAAAGTAGTGCATTACTACCCTATAGACCCTGGTCTAAAGTAGTGCACTACTACCCTATAGACCCTGGTCTAAAGTAGTGCACTACTACCCTATAGACCCTGGTCTAAAGTAGTGCACTACTACCCTATAGACCCTGGTCTAAAGTAGTGCACTACTACCCTATAGACCCTGGTCTAAAGTAGTGCACTACTACCCTATAGACCCTGGTCTAAAGTAGTGCACTACTACCCTATAGACCCTGGTCTAAAGTAGTGCACTACTACCCTATAAACCCTGGTCTAAAGTAGTGCACTACTACCCTATAGACCCTGGTCTAAAGTAGTGCACTACTAGGCCCTGGTCTAAAGTAGTGCACTACTACCCTATGGGCCCTGGTCTAAAGTTGTGCACTACTACCCTATAAACCCTGGTCTAAAGTAGTGCACTACTAGGCCCTGGTCTAAAGTAGTGCACTACTACCCTATACGTCCTGGTCTAAAGTAGTGCACTACTAGGCCCTGGTCTAAAGTAGTGCACTACTACCCTATAGACCCTGGTCTAAAGTAGTGCACTACTACCCTATAGGCCCTGGTCTAAAGTAGTGCACTACTACCCTATAGACCCTGGTCTAAAGTAGTGCATTACTACCCTATAGACCCTGGTCTAAAGTAGTGCACTACTACCCTATAGACCCTGGTCTAAAGTAGTGCACTACTACCCTATAGACCCTGGTCTAAAGTAGTGCACTACTACCCTATAAACCCTGGTCTAAAGTTGTGCACTACTACCCTATAAACCCTGGTCTAAAGTAGTGCACTACTAGGCCCTGGTCTAAAGTAGTGCACTACTACCCTATACGTCCTGGTCTAAAGTAGTGCACTACTAGGCCCTGGTCTAAAGTAGTGCACTACTACCCTATAGACCCTGGTCTAAAGTAGTGCACTACTACCCTATAGGCCCTGGTCTAAAGTAGTGCACTACTACCCTATACGTCCTGGTCTAAAGTAGTGCACTACTAGGCCCTGGTCTAAAGTAGTGCACTACCTAGAGGATAGGGTGGGACCGTTCCTATTCTAGTATTGTGTGTTAACCAGAACCCTCAGTAGTTTGAAGGTTGAATGGTTCCCTAATGTCATATAACATATGGAAATGGATCTCAAGAAATGAACCTAAAAAACCTACAATATTCTAATGTTTGCTAATTTATTTACCACATTACGGCCGGTACCAATCATTCTTGTCCACTTCGGCAAATACAATGTAACATACCTTTTACGGTGGCAGCAAATTATATTTGCCTTTTAAAATCAGGGGTCTTCAATCGTTTCTTGCATAGGAACAACCACCCAGGTAAACCAGTGACCCCCCCCATTATGTTATCAAAATAAATGTTTTTCTCATGTCTTTTCTTATCATTAGGTGAATGATAAAGGCAAGGAGAAGAAAATCAACATTTTAAAATGAATACATTTGGTTGATTGTGTTATTATTTGGACCTCCACACATTATAACTGGGAGAGGAAGTCCAAACTCTAACATAGCCTATTAGCTAGAAGGATAACGGCAAACACATTTTTTTTTACTAGTAGCAGCTGGTTAAAACAAACGTTAGCCATGTGTCCAAATCAAGAAGGCTTACAGTACCAGCTGC
>NC_138317.1:42655000-42852500 GCF_965601325.2 Salmo salar
AGAGAGAGAGAGAGAGAGAGAGAAAGACAGAGAGAGAGAGACAGAGAGAGAGACAGAGAGAGAGAGAGAGAAAGAGAGAGAGAGAGAGACAGAGAGAGACAGAGTGTGAGACAGAGAGAGAGTGTGAGACAGAGAGAGAGAGTGAGACAGAGTGAGACAGAGAGAGTGAGACAGAGAGACCGACACAGAGAGAGACACAGAGAGAGACACAGAGAGAGACAGAGAGAGAGACAGAGAGATACAGAGAGAGACAGAGAGAGAGACAGAGAGACAGAGAGAGACACAGAGAGAGAGAAAGAGAGAGAGAGAGAGAGAGAGAGAGAGAGAGAGAGACACAGAGAGAGAGAGAAAGAGAGAGAGAGAGAGAGAGACAGAGAGAGAGACAGAGAGAGAGAAAGAGAGAGAGAGAGAGACAGAGAGAGACAGAGTGTGAGACAGAGAGAGAGTGTGAGACAGAGTGAGACAGAGAGAGTGAGACAGGGAGAGTGAGACAGAGTGAGACAGAGAGACCGACACAGAGAGAGACACAGAGAGAGACAGAGAGAGAGACAGAGAGAGAGACAGAGAGAGACAGAGAGAGAGACAGAGAGAGAGACAGAGAGAGAGAGAGAGAGAGACAGAGAGACACAGAGAGAGTGAGAGAGAGACACAGAGAGAGAGAGAGAGACAGAGAGACAGAAAGAGAGACAGAGAGAGAGACACAGAGAGAGAGACAGAGAGAGAGAAGGGGGGGAATAAGGAAGATGGGAGCAGAAGGGAAGAATGATGTTTGTTCAGGAGGAAAGGAGACCGTGGAGATCATTCACTAAAGGGTGGGACCTGAAAAAGGTTATTATGTCCTACGAGGATTAGCTGTCTGCAGTGTTTTATTTTGGGAGAGAGGGGTATGACTCTTACCCCATCTCACTCAAGCGCTCCGCTGTCCCCTCTAGATCAAAAAATAAATTCATATTTTTTTAGTGACATGTTTTTTTTTTGTTTCCAAAAGTCTTGAGATCATCAAGATGAAGAAAAACACAACAAAAAGTTCTGATAGAGATCGTTATCATACAGCCCCAAACCAGGAGAAATGTGTCCCTCCTGACCCAACCATTGGGGACATGCTGCATAAACAAGTACTGAAGCATGGTAGATATCATACTCTGGGGATGGCCAAGGTCAGTGATGTTATTCGTCATATTAAACCATTCGTTGTCGTCCTTATGTCACGTGTTCATTCCTGTCCTCATCATTGTCTTTCTATTATGTGTTCTTTGATATGGCATAGGGCTAGGGATCTCGTCTGCGGGACACCTGTCGACAACATCCGGTGAAATTGGAGGGTGTGCAATTCAAATTAATAATCATAATATTAATCATTTATGAACATACAAGTATCTTATATTATTTAAAAGCTTAAATTCTTGTTAATCTAACTGCATTGTCTGATTTACAATAGGCTTTACGGTGAAAGCATACCATGCGATTGTCTGAGGACGGTGCCCCACATCAACATATTTTTCAACCAGCACAGCCTTCATAAAATCACAAATAGCGATTAAATAAATCACTTACTTTTTGAAAATCGTCCTCTGTTTGCAATCCCAAGGGTCCCAGCTACAACATGCATGGTCATTTTGTTAGATAAAATCAGGATGAGGCCTGATGATACAGTACATTGACAGGACGAGGCCTGATGATACAGCACATTGACAGGACGAGGCCTGATGGTACAGTACATTGACAGGACGAGGCCTGATGGTACAGTGCATTGACAGGACGAGGCCTGATGGTACAGTACATTGACAGGACGAGGCCTGATGGTACAGTACATTGACAGGACGAGGCCTGATGATACAGTACATTGACAAGACGAGGCCTGATGATACAGTACATTGACAGGACGAGGCCTGATGATACAGTACATTGACAGGACGAGGCCTGATGATACAGTACATTGACAGGACGAGGCCTGATGGTACAGTACATTGACAGCACAGTAGCACCAGTCTTCTGCCGTAATATACTTTAGACTGCTAGGTATATGATTGCTTATACTGGAACAACTTCACTGACATCCGGACATCAAAGTCGATTTTTATGCCTGTAGTTAAGCCTTCTCACAGCAGTATGTTTTAGAGAAAACATGAATAAACATGATTTTACAAGAAGTTGTGTGTCCTGAGAAGATCTTATGAAACTGAAATCTAACTCCCTTGCAACTTGATAGCTCTCTAAGAGGGGAGACTTCCATACTGATTCTGATGAGGGTTTTCGAATCAGATCTCTCTCTCTCTCCTGCAAACGGGGCACTGGTATTTTAATGTATGCTACATGAATTATGTTCCACATTACAGAACATGCCAATCATTCCATGTATTTATGTAAAGTAGATACATGGAGTCTTTCGGAGCGATTATGTTGTCACACACCCCAAACAGCCAATCCACTGTCTACATTATATTGTCATATACCCCAAAGAGCCAATCCAATGTCTACATTGTTGTCATATACCCCAACGAGCCAATCCCATGTCGACATTCTGTTGTCAAAGAGCCAATCCAATGTCTACATTATATTGTCATATACCCCAAAGAGCCAATCCAATGTCTACATTGTTGTCATATACCCCAACTAGCCAATCCCATGTCTACATTATGTTGTCAAAAAGCCAATCCAATGTCCACACAAGGACGTACATTTTCCCCTGCTCATTCATAGGCTGAATCCCAAATGGCACCCTATTCCCTATATAGTGCACTACTTTTGACCAGTGTGCTGTGCTTGCTGTTTAGGGTTTTAGGCTGGGTTTCTGTATAGCACTTTGTGACTTTGGCTGATGTAAAAAAGGCTTTATAAATACATTTGATTGACTGACTGAATAAGGTTTCATTCGGGATGCAGCAGTAGACGGATGATTCTAATGGTCAATTAGCCTTTTATGTGATAAATTGATCAATTTGGATGATCTAACACTGGAACACAGGAGTGATGGTTGCTGATAATGGGCCTCTGTACACCTACGTAGATATTCCATTAAAAAAAAAAACAGCCATTTCCAGCTACAATAGTCATTTACAACATTAACAATGTCTACACTGTATTTCTGATCAATTTTATGTTATTTTAATAGACAAAAATAATGAGCTTTTCTTTCAAAAACAAGGACCTTTCTAAGTGACCCCAAACTGTTGAACGGTAGTGTATATATTGTATGAGTGTCCAAAAAAGCCCCTATCTTCTATTAAGGCGAGTTGCATCCAACACTACTTATCACCTCTGCCTTTTTTTTTTAAACCTACGCACTTGTGGCATTGACATCTCCTAATTCACTTCCACAATAGGTCTTCATCCCGAACGTCACCATATTCCCTATATAGCGCACTACTTTTGGTTCTGGGCGGGTAGGTAGCTTAGCGGTTAAGAGCGTTGGGCCAGTTAACCCGAAAAGTCTCTGGTTTGAATCCCCGAGCCAACTAGGTGAAAAATCTGTCGATGTGCCCTTAAGCAATGCTCTAACTGCTCCTGTAAGTCTCTCTGGATCAGAGCATCTGCTAAATGACTAACCTGTAACTGATATAGGTAATACGGTGTGAGCTATGGTCAAAAGTAGTTCACTATAAAGGGTTTCATTTGGGATGGACCCTACAGAACGGTTTGTATTACAGAATCGAGTCTCCTTGACGTCTGCGGAGCCATCTTGTCCGTGTTTGTTTGTTGTGTTCTCTAGAGAAAATGTCAGAGTTCAGGGACTGTGGTTCGTGTTGTGTGTTCGCACAGAGGACCACTGGAGAGATCTAACATCAGATGAGAAGACATGGAGGCATCTGGGAGCTCTGAAGGAAGCCACTTCCCTAACTTGTTTTCATTGTTGTGACCCACCCAAAAGTCTTTTGGATATGTTGGCGACCCATCAATAAAATAAAAAAATACATAAATACATTTGTCTTGCCACAACCAAGGCTTTGCTTTAGCCACGAACCAAGAGGGACTGGTCTGGACCCTTGAGACCTGACCCATTATTTGGGAAACAGCTTTGGTTTCTGTTTTGCGTTCGTTCACACACAGAAAGCCATTAGAGATATGGTTCATGGCATCTGGAAAGCTCTACATGAAAGTGGTATGTAGATGTCAGATCAGTATAGTTATTTTCCCTCGAATGGTGAACAGTCCGACTTTGGAAGGGTAAGTCGATCCCCAGTCTGTGCCTAAAAAAAGTGCCAACTAGAATGTAAAAGGATTCATTGGCTGACCACATAGCATAACCCTTTGAATAACTTTTTTTGATTCCAGGTAGAACCCATTTGATTTCCATCTATAACCACAGGGTTCCACATGGAACCCAAAAGGGTTCTACATGGAAACCAAAAGGGTTCTACCTAGAAACCAAAAGGGTTCTACCTGGAACCCAAAAGGGTTCTACCTAGAAACCAAAAGGGTTCCACATGGAACCCAAAAGGGTTCTACCTAGAAACCAAAAGGGTTCTACCTGGAACCCAAAAGGGTTCTACCTGGAATCAAAAAGGGTTGTCCCCTTTTGGGACCCTTCTATTCTAGACTTCTAGATTAAGTATATAGCGGTATGCAGTATTCGTAGCACACAATGAAAGCTGCAGATGTAGGGTCTTAATTTGACCTGTTTTTCACAGCAGGAAAATAATCCTGCAGCAACAGGAAATGTGAATTATTGTGTGGATTCTAATTAATGGACATTTTTTTGTAGGGGTTGATAAATGTTTGTTTTTAGGCAACATCAAGTCTTATATTTTAAAGTGGAAATTACAAACTTTAGAAGCCATAAAAAAAAAATTCTGCAACAACCAGGTGGTCAAATCAAGAATCTACATCTGCTGATATTTCCCAGATCTGAGAGAACCAGGGTAAGCTGACGCTGATAGCTGTGACCCATTGACTGAGGCAGCACACGTGCTCTCTTCTTGAGTCTACGCTAGTTTCGCTATGAACTGTTGTACAGTGCCTGCTTGTGCCTGTTTCGTGCAGGTGCATCCTAACATGCGTGAATATGCCTCCATGTGAGTGTGCTGTGTGCTAAGTGTGTGTGTGTGTGAGACTCACTGTGATGGTTGATGGTATTGATGAGCCTGACTCCTACATGGGCGTGGTTATACGTCACCAGGACGATGTCAAACAGCTCTTCACTCTCTGGGTACAGTTCTCTCAGACGTGCATTCACCGCCTCCAACGCCTGACGGAAGAGCAGAGGAGAAAACAGAATTATGGGTAATGTAGTCAGCATATGTATTAGCGTTCACTGCCTCCAACACCTGATGAAAGAGCAGAGGAGAGCACGGGATTATGGGTAATGTAGTCAGTATACATGTAATAGCATTCAGCAAACAAATCGTTATCACCGTCTCCAAGGCCTGATGGGATAGCAGGGGAGAGAAGGATTATGGGTAATGTAGTCAGTATACATGTAATAGCATTCGGCGTAGAGATCAATAGTGAAAGCGTTCCATCTCGTTCAGACCCAGGAGATAAAACCTTCTAAATCAATGTAACATTAGCCACTTTGCACCACTGTGTTTCCATGGTTGGGGTGGCAGGTTAGCCTAGTGGTTAGAGCCTTGGGCTAGTAGCCGCAAGGTTGCAAGTTCGAATCCCCAAGCTGATAAGGTACCTGTCGTTCTGCCCCTGAACAAGGCAGTTAACCCACTGTTCCTAGGCTGTTATTGAAAATAAGAATTTGTTCTTAACTGACTTGCCTAGTTACAGAATGTGTGTGTGTTAATGAGACAGTTCCTATTTATTTTTATGTCTCTCAAAGTCTTTGGGGAAAGAGTTTTTTTTTTTTTACCTCTTACTCAATATTTGTTTTAGGACTACATTGAGTTGAGTTTTTATGTCAGTGATGGTACTTAAATCCTCTTAAGGATCAGCTCCTTTTTTTTCCAAATTTCTCCTAAAATGCCTGGATCTCAGGCCCTGAAGCAAGGATATGCACATTCTTGGTACCATTTGAAAGGGAACACTTTGAAGTTTATGGAAATGTGAAAGGAATGTAGTAGAATAGAACACAATAGATCTGGTAAAAGATAATACAAAGAAGAAACCAACCGTTCTTTTCTATATTTTTTGTACCATCTTATTTGAAATGCAAGAGAAAGGCCATAATGTATTATTCCAGCCCAGATGCAACTTAGACAATTCTGATATTGGCCAAAATCTATGTTCTGGGAAATGTTCTTCTTACTTACAACCTCATGATATCCACATTAGCCTACGTTAGCTCAACCGTCCTGTAGAGGGGACACCCAACTCAATACTCTACAAACTCAGTACTCTACAACCTCAGTACTCTACAAACTCAGTAATCTACAACCTCAGTACTCTACAACCTCAGTACTCTACCAACTCAATACTCTACAAACTCAGAACTCAGTACTCTACAAACTCAGAACTCAGTACTCTACAAACTCAGAACTCAGTAATCTACAACCTCAGTACTCTACCAACTCAGTACTCTACAAACTCAGTAATCTACAAACTCAGTACTCTACAAACTCAGTAATCTACAACCTCAGTACTCTACCAACTCAGAACTCAGTACTCTACCAACTCAGAACTCAGTACTCTACCAACTCAGTACTCTACAAAATCAGA
The DNA here is from genome assembly GCF_965601325.2 of Salmo salar. Lineage (NCBI taxonomy): Eukaryota > Metazoa > Chordata > Actinopteri > Salmoniformes > Salmonidae > Salmo > Salmo salar. The sequence continues at coordinate 42,661,604 of NC_138317.1, forward strand.
ACTCAGTACTCTAAAAACTCAGTACTCTGCAACCTCAGAACTCTGCAACCTCAGTACTCTACAAACTCAGTACTCTACAACCTCAGTACTCTACAACTTCAGTACTCTACAACCTCAGTACTCTACAACCTCAGTACTCTACAACCTCAGAACTCAGTACTCTACAAACTCAGTAATCTACCACCTCAGTACTCTACCATAGTTTATCTATTTCAGTATCTCTGTAAGTCCAGTGTATGGTCATAGTTTATCTATTTCAGTTTCTTTGTAAGTCCAGTGTATGGTCATAGTTTATGTATTTCAGTGTCTTTGTAAGTCTGGTGTATAGTCATACTTTAAGCATCCATTAATCTTTGCTGTCCCCCACGATGAAATCAGGGAGGGGACTGTGGATCATCTCCGTCTGTCCGTCTGTCCGCCTGTCCGTCCATTCTCAGTCATATTCTATAACTCAGACAGCATTGGCCCGGGTTTTGACTAAACTTGGGTGAACGATGCGTCATGTCATAGAGATCTGACATTTTACAAAATTACACTGAATGGCCCAAGGCGGGAGCTATGGTAATTAACTGAAATGTGTGAGTCACACCAGAGAGGAAGAGGAGAAGCGAGAGGAATAACTGGGACCAAAATGTTTCTTCTCCAGCAGGTGCCGTTGTTTCTTTGGCACATGACATGTAGTACAGGGATTGAATTAGCTAATGATACTGCAAGGCCACAGACCCGTCTCAGTAGACTACGCCACAGACCCGTCTCAGTAGGCTACGTCATAGACCCGTCTCAGTAGACTACGTCACAGAACCGCCTCAGTAGACTACAACACAGACCCGTCTCAGTAGACTACGTCACAGACCCGTCTCAGTAGACTACACAACAGACCCGTCTCAGTAGACTACGTCACAGACCCGTCTCAGTAGACTACGCCACAGACCCGTCTCAGTAGACTACGTCACAGACCCGTCTCAGTAGACTACGTCACAGACACGTCTCAGTAGACTACGTCACAGACCCGTCTCAGTAGACTACGTCACAGACCCGTCTCAGTAGACTACGCCACAGACCCGTCTCAGTAGACTACGCCACAGACCCGTCTCAGTAGACTACGTCACAGACCCGTCTCAGTAGACTACGTCACAGAACCGCCTCAGTAGGCTACGTCACAGACCCGCCTCAGTAGACTACACCACAGACCCGTCTCAGTAGAATACGTCACATACCTGCCTCAGTAGACTACGCCACAGACCCGTCTCAGAGGAGACAGGAAGCCTATAAATTCAGAGTTCAATATCGACGTGTACTTTTGAAGTCGGAAGTTTACATACACCTTAGCCAAATACATTTAAACTCAGTTTTTCACAATTCCTGACATTTAATCCTAGTTAAAAAAGTCCCTGTCTTAAGTAGGTTAGGATCACCACTTTATTTTAAGAAAGTGAAATGTCAGAATAATAGTAGAGAGAATTATTTATTTCAGCTTTTATTTCTTTCATCACATTCCCAGTGGGTCAGAAGTTTACATACACTCAATTAGTATTTGGTAGCATTGCCTTTAATTATATTGTTTAACTTGGGTGAAACGTTTCACTTAGCCTTCCACAAGCTTCCCAGAATAAGTTGGGTGAATTTTGGCCCATTCCTCCTGACAGAGTTGGTGTAACTGAGTCAGGTTTGTAGGCCTCTTTGCTCGCCCACACTTTTTCAGTTCTGCCCACAAATGTTCTATAGGATTGAGGTCAGGGCTTTGTGAAGGCCACTCCAATACCTTTACTTTGTTGTCCTTAAGCCATTTTTCCACAACTTTGGAAGTATGCTTGGGGTCATTGTCCATTTGGAAGACCCATTTGCGACCAAGCTTTAACTTCCTGCCTGATGTCTTGATTTGTTGCTTCAATATATCCGCATATTTTCCTTCCTCATGATGCCATCTATTTGTGAAGTGCACCAGTCCGTCCTGCAGCAAATCACCCCCACAAAATGATGGTGCCACCCCCATGCTTCACGTTTGGGATGGTGTTCTTCGGCTTGCAAGCCTCCCCATTTTTCCTCCAAACATAACGATGGTCGTTATGGCCAAACAGTTCTATTTTTGTTTCATCAGACCAGAGGACATTTCTCCAAAAAGTACGATCTTTTTCCCCATGTACAGTTGCAAACCGTAGTCTGGCTTTTTTATGGGGGTTTTGGAGCAGTGGCTTCTTCCTTGCTATGCGGCCTTTCAGGTTATGTCAATATAGGACTCGTTTTTTTTCTGTGGATATAGATACTTTTGTACCTGTTTCCTCCAGCATCTTCACAAGGTCCTTTGTTGTTGTTCTGGGATTGATTTGCACTTTTCACACCAAAGTACGTTCATCTCTAGGAGACAGAATGCATCTCCTTCCTGAGCGGTATGACGGCTTTGTGGTCCAATGGTGTTAATACTTGCATACTATTGTTTGTACAGATGAACGTGATACCTTCAGGTGTTTGGAAATTGCTCCCAAGGATGAACCAGACTTGTGGAGGTCTACAATTGTTTTCTGAGGTCTTGGCTGATTTCTTTTGATTTTCCCATGATGTCAAGCAAAGAGGCACTGAGTTTGAAGGTAGGCCTTGAAATACATCCACAGGTACACCTCCAATTGACTCAAATTATGTCAATTAGCCTATCAGAAGCTTCTAAAGCCATGACATAATTTTCTGGAATTTTCCAAGCTGTTTAAAGGCCCAGTCAACTTAGTGTATGTAAACTTCTGACCCACTGGAATTGTGATACAGTGAATAATCTGTCTGTAAACAATTGTTGGAAAAATTACTTGTGTCATGCACAAAGTATATGTCCTAACCGACTTGCCAAAACTACAGTTTGTTAACAAGAAATGTGTGGAGTGGTTGAAAACTGAGTTTTAATGACTCCAACCTAAGTGTATGTAAACTTCCTACTTCAACTGTGCATTCGGAAATCCTCCACCTGCTTTTCAGTCTTTTTTCATATCGGACACAGCGATGTCCTTATTAGCAAAGAAAGGATTTACGTAGTCCTACATAAGCTGCTTACTTGTTAAAACATGAACATTCTCCTCAACTCCTCACACAGCTGATTGCTGCGCTGAAAGAAATGTCACTGTGCAACATTCCTAAATGCAATCTCGGGAAAACACAACAATTTTGATGGCAATTATTGAAAATAGGGGGATCCCAGCTTTCCAGTGATGCATGATTTATTGGCAACATTTTACAATCTGAGTGTCTGGCATTATACAATAACAAAAGTAACCACGGGAAGCCCTTCGGCCATTCGAATGCATAAACAGAAAACCTATATTCACCGTAAAATTCACACAATTACACTGTATTTATAAACACTGTAAAAAATCACATTATTTTATTAGTGGGACATGTATTAGTGCCCGTTAGGACATTAAACAAGCAAAAAGATCACTCTGTGATCTAGCTAATGATTTGCCCACTGGGGTAAACAATGCAGAGGAGAAACTCCATGCTTCAGCCATGTAGCCACCATGATGCATCAGACAGGTGATAATGCTTCAGCCATGTGGCCACTGTGCTGCATCAGACAGGTGATAATGCTTCAACCATGTGGCCACCATGCTGCATCAGGCTACAGGTGATAATGCTTCAGCCATGTAGCCACCGTGCTGCATCAAGCTACAGGTGATAATGCTTCAGCCATGTAGCCACCATGCTGCATCAGACAGGTGATAATGCTTCAGCCAAGTAGCCACCATGCTGCATCAGACAGGTGATAATGCTTCAGCCATGTAGCCACCATGCTGCATCAGACAGGTGATAATGCTTATTGCTAATATAGCACCCCTGCCTGATAATATGGACCATGTACAGGCCCTAAAGATATTGCATTCCATCAATGTACTATTGGGCTTATTTCTGGAGAGGAATATTACATTGTAAACTGTTTAATATAGTCTATATAATATAGTCTATATGTCATCATAAAATCAGTGTAAATATCAGATTTTATGGTTGGCTATAATAAAAGGTAATTTCCCAGACTGCTAACGATACATGAAATCACCCACGATTGAAATTTTGCATGCATAACTTGCTTTCCTGTGATCTTGAACAGGGACAGTAATTTTCTCATTTGGGACTGTAGTTTTGACTTGGTACTGGCCCAGTGTGCCACTATCAAATTGACCTGAATGTCAAGCCTTGGACTTGCACCCAGGCTGACTGCCTCCCACTTTCGAAGATATGTCTTTTCATATTCATTGTGGAGACATGAGTATCTGGTCAATATAATGTATAATCTGTGGTCGCACACGATAACTGAAATGTATTATTCACACGCAATATCTCAATTGGCCCAAGGAGGGGGGGGCGTTGCGTCATTGTGGGGGACGACATGTATCCTGTTTCCTTGATCATCATTGAGTCCATATATGGTATGGAAGTGTTTGTGTGTGTCGTCTCAGTGTGTTTGTATGACTCTAACCTTGACGAAGGAGAAGGCTGGCCCAGGAGCGAAGGGCAGAGTGTTTGTATGACTCTAACCTTGACGAAGGAGAAGGCTGGTCCGGGAGCAAAGGGTAGTGTGTTTGTATGACTCTAACCTTGACGAAGGAGAAGGCTGGCCCAGGAGCGAAGGGCAGAGTGTTTGTATGACTCTAACCTTGACGAAGGAGAAGGCTGGCCCAGGAGCGAAGGGCAGAGTGTTTGTATGACTCTAACCTTGACGAAGGAGAAGGCTGGCCCAGGAGCGAAGGGCAGAGTGTTTGTATGACTCTAACCTTGACGAAGGAGAAGGCTGGTCCGGGAGCGAAGGGTAGTGTGTTTGTATGACTCTAACCTTGACGAAGGAGAAGGCTGGTCCGGGAGCGAAGGGTTCGTTCTCGTGCTCCACCTGGTACCTTAGGTACTCCTCCACCCCCTTCTGCTCATACACCTTCTGCTCCGTCTCAGTACGGAACAGGACCCGGGACGAAACAGCAATGGTCACCGCATTCTCTGGCTTGGGCTGCAGAGACACGAGGGGGGGGGGGGGGTGGGAAGATAGAAAGAAAGTTGTGAAAGGTTGAGATGGAGAGAGATTGGATGTGTAAAGATGAAAAGGAATAGAGAAAGCAGATGGGAAGTAAGAAGGGTTGAGAAGGGTTGAGAAGGTTTGGGTAGTGGAATGATAAAGATTTTTTTTTTTTGGACAGAATAGGAGGTAGAGAAAGAAGGGATAGGTTAGATTGTGAAGACATCGAACTAACCACATACATAATACAACACAGGTCTGTGAAATGACTTAAGGACATCAGTGTATTCTGGGAAGAGTTGGCTATATTAGTAGCTGATGCATTTTCAAGATGGCCTCCATTAAGCAGTACATGATGCCTATTCCCAACCTCTGACAGACACACACACACACACAGTAACCAGACACGCAGACGTGCAGACACACACACACACACATACGTAGGTATGCACGCAAGCACACACGCACACACACACACCGAAGGCAGCAGGTGATTCATGGAGAGGAGATGAAATAGGAGAACCCTCACAAAACATCATGCTGGAATAGTTCTTCACCTAGTCTACAAGTAGCTAACAGCCCTTCACCTAGCCTCCAAGTAGCTAACAGCCCTTCACCTAGTCTCCACGTAGCTAACAGCCCTTCACCGAGTGTCCATGTAGCTAACAGCCCTTCACCTAGTCTCCACGTAGCTAACAGCCCTTCACCTAGTTTCCACGTAGCTAACAGCCCTTCACCGAGTGTCCATGTAGCTAACAGCCCTTCACCGAGTGTCCAAGTAGCTAACAGCCCTTCACATAGTCTCCAAGTAGCTAACAGCCCTTCATCTAGTCTCCAAGTAGCTAACAGCCCTTCACCTAGTCTCAACGAAGGTAACAGCCCTTCACCTAGTCTACAAGTAGCTAACAGCCCTTCACCTAGTCTCCATGTAGCTAACAGCCCTTCACCTAGTCTCCACGTAACTAACAGCCCTTCACCTAGTCTCCACATAGCTAACAGCCCTTCACCTAGTCTCCAAGTAGCTATCCCTTCATCTAGTCTCCAAGTAGCTAACAGCCCTTCACCTAGTCTCCATGTAGCTAACAGCACTTCACCTAGTCTCCAAGTAGCTAACAGCTCTTCACCTAGTCTCCACGTAACTAACAGCCCTTCACCTAGTCTCCAAGTAGCTAACAGCCCTTCACCTAGTCTCCACGTAGCTAACAGCCCTTCACCTAGTCTCCAAGTAGCTAACAGCCCTTCACCTAGTCTCCACGTAGCTAACAGCCCTTCACCTAGTCTCCACGTAGCTAGCCCTTCACCTAGTCTCCAAGTAGCTTACAGCTCTTCACCTAGTCTCCACGTAGCTAACAGCCCTTCACCTAGTCTCCATGTAGCTAACAGCCCTTCACCTAGTCTCCACGTAGCTAGCCCTTCACCTAGTCTCCACGTAGCTAACAGCCCTTCACCTTGTCTCCATGTAGCTAACAGCCTTTCACCTAGTCTCCAAGTAGCTAACAGCCCTTCACCTAGTCTCCAAGTAGCTAACAGCCTTTCACCTAGTATCCACGTAGATAGCCCTTCACCTAGTCTCCATGTAACTAACAGCCCTTCACCTAGTCTCAACGAAGGTAACAGCCCTTCACCTAGTCTCCAAGTAGCTAACAGCCCTTCACCTAGTCTCCACGTAGCTAACAGCCCTTCACCTAGTCTCCACGTAACTAACATCCCTTTACCTAGTCTACACGTAGCTAAGAGCGCTAATGTTCTGACAATGTTCCTTATAGTTTATTTTCAGTTATGAACATTGTTACCTAACCTTCCATTTGTCTACCGCTTAACGTAGCAATTATATCATTTCATTCTTTGAACATTTATGTAAGGAGCATTGCACCCAAACATTACATTTGTCCAGTTCAATGGTTGTTTCCAAATACACTCCCACCCCAAAAAATTGCTTTATGTAGGCCAAACATTGTAATTTACCTGGAAGTGTCACGTCCTGACCAGGTAAAGAGGTCATTTGCCATAGTAAATTGGTCAGGGCGTGGCAGGGGGTTGTTTTGTGTGGGTTTTGGGGTTTTCTGTTTCTATGTGTGAGTGTTCTAGTTTTCTATTTCTATGTGTTGTTTTTCCGTGTTTGGCGGGTATGGTTTCCAATCAGAGGCAGGTGTCTTTCGTTGTCTCTGATTGGAAGCCATACTTAGGCAGCCTGTTTTCCTTTGGGGTTTGTGGGTAGTTGTTTTCCATTTTGTCTATGTACCTGACGGAACTGTTGGCTGTCGTTTTTGTTATTTTGTTTAAGCGTCCTAATAAAAGAAATATGAGCACTTTACACGCTGCGCCTTGGTCCCCTTTCAATGATTCCTGTGACAGAACTACCCACCACCAATGGACCAAGCAGCGTGCATTCTCCAGGAGGAAGAGCAGGACCAAGCAGTATGATTCAGAGGAGTGGACGTGGGAGGAGATCCTGGATGGCAAAGGATCCTGGACGTGGGAGGAGATCCAGGCCGGAAGGGATCGCCTCCCATGGGAACAGGTAGAGGCAACAAGGGCGGAATGGTGATACTGGGAGGAACGGCTAGCCAAGCAACTGGAGGTCGAGAGGCAGCGGCAAAAAAAACATTTTGGGGGGGCACAAGGGTAGATTGGCGAAGGCGAGGTTAAGACCTGAGCCAACTCCCCGTGCTTACCGTGGGGAGCGAGTGATGGTAGAAGCACCGTGTTATGCGGTGGTGCGCACGGTGTCACCCATGTGCACTCACAGCCCGGTACGCTCGGTGCAAGCTCCTCACCGTTGCCGTGCTAGAGTTGGCCGGCAGCCAGGGAGAAGTGCGCCGGTTCAACGTATCTGGTCTCCAGTGCGTCTCTTCGGCCCAGGTTATCCTGCACCTGCTCTACGCACGGTAACCCCCATTCACCAGCACGGCCCAGTTTGTCCTGTACCTGTGCTCCGCCCTTGCCGGGCTATAATCAACATCGAGCCAGGACGGGTTGTGCCAGCCCTAAGCGCCAGACCTCCAGTGCGCCTCCAAGGCCCAGTGTACCCTGTGCCTGCTCCGCGCACTCTCCCTCCAGTGCGCCACCATAGCCCAGTACGTCCTGTGCCTGCTTCTTGCACTCTTCCTCCAGTACGCCTCCATAGCCCAGTACGGCCGGTGCCTGCTTTGAGCATGCGGTCCTCAGTGCGTCTCCCCAGTCTGGTGAGACTGGTTCCAGCTCCCCGTAGGAAGCCTCCAGTGATGATCAATGGTCCGTAGTCTCCAGCGGTAATCCATGGCACGAAGCCTCCTGTGATGATCCATGGCCCGGAGCCTGTAGGGATGATCCATGGCGTGGAACCAGTAGTGATGATCCATGGCACGGAGCCTGCAGCGAAGGTCCCCTGTCCGGAACCTACAGAGACGCACTCCAGCCCGGAGCCTCTAGCGACGCTCCTCAGCCCGGAGCCTCCAGCGACGCTCCTCAGCCTGGAGCCTCCAGCGACGCTCCTCAGCCCGGAGCCTCCAGCGACGCTCCTCAGGCCGGAGCCTCCAGCGACGCTTCTCAGCCCGGAGCCTTCAGCGGTGGTCTGCAGCCCAGAGCCGTCAGCGGTGGTCTGCAGCCCAGAGCCTTCAGTGGTGGTCTGCAACCCAGAGCCTTCAGCGGTGGTCTGTAACCCAGAGCCTTCAGCGGTGGTCGGCAGCGCAGAACCTCTGGTAATGATCCACAGGTCAGGGTTCCAGAAGCAGAGGGATCTGCGGGCAGAACGGGGGCTACGCCTGGAGCCGGTGCCACCGAATTGGCAGAAGGTCTGGGTGTAGCACAGGAGCCGTCATTGATGGTGGCCACCCTCCCCTTAGGGTTGTTTTAGTGGGTTTTGGTGTGGAGTGCAGTCGGGGTCTGCTCCTTTGGGGGGGGGTTCCTGTCAAGTGTTGACCAGATAAAGAGGTAATTTCCCATAGTAAATTGGTCAGGGCGTGGCAGGGGGTTGTTTTGTGTGGGTTTTGGGGTTTTCTGTTTCTATGTGGGAGTATTCTAGTTTTCTATTTCTATGTGTTGTTTTTCCGTGTTTGGCCGGGTATGTTTTCCAATCAGAGGCAGATGTCTTTCGTTGTCTCTGATTGGAAGCCATACTTAGGCAGCCTGTTTTCCTTTGGGGTTTGTGGGTAGTTGTTTTCCGTTTTGTCTATGTACCTGACGGAACTGTTGGCTGTCGTTTTTGTTATTTTGTTTAAGTGTGATCATAAATTAAATAAATATGTAATAATATACTTTCCACGCTGCGCCTTGGTCCCCTTTCAACGACTCCTGTGACAGGTAGGCTGTTACAGCAAAAGTAAATTATACTTTTTGTTTGCATTGAATCCATCATTGTTTTTAACCAATGTATGTTAAGGATATAGTGTATAAGATACAGTATAATATATTGCATAATATACTGTATGAAGTATACTATCTACTTCCAGCAGGGATGGGTTAGTGTTATGGTGGGAAACCTCCAGCAGGTGTGTGTGTGTATGTATGTGTGTGGGAACACCTGATGCATCCATGTGTGTGTCTGTGTGAAGTGTACAGGGACATGTAACTGGAGAGCCCTTCTGACAAGGTGACAAGACCCTGATCTTCTCATGTGACAGATTTGTTTGTTTTTGTCTGTGTGTGTGTGTGTGTTTGTGGATGTAAAGACTGTTGCAGTGGTGTGTGTGCATATTGAGGAGACAGGGATAGAGAGAGGGAGAGAGAGAGGGATGGAGAGGGAGAGAGAGAGAGACAGAGAGGGATGGAGAGGGAGAGAGAGTAGAGGGAGGGAGAGGGAGAGAGAGAGAGCGAGAGAGGGAGAGAGAGTAGAGAGACAGAGTGGGAGGGAGAGGGAGAGACAGAGAGTAGAGAGAGAAAGAGAGAAGGAGAGCAGTGAGCATAGCCTTGCTATTGAGAAAGGCCGCCGTAGGCAGACCTAGCTCTCAAGAGAAGACAGGCTATGGTCGCACTGCCCACAAAATGAGGTGGATACTGAGCTGCACTTCTTATTTAACCTCCTGCCAAATGTATGACCATATTAGAGACACATATTTCCCTCAGATTACACAGATCCACAAAGAGTTTGAAAACAAACCCCATTTTGATAAATTAACATATCTGTTGGTTGAAATACCTCAGTGCCATCACAGCAGCAAGATTTGTGACTTGTTGCCACAAGAAAAGGGCAACCAGAACCAAACCGTTGTAAATATTTGAATTGTTTATTTCACTTTTGTTTGTTATGTATTTCACTTGCTTTGACAATGTAGACATACGTTTCCCATGTGAATTAAGCCCATTGAATTGAGAGAGAGAGAGAGACAGAGAGAGAGACACAGAGACAGAGAGAGACACAGAGAGAGAGACAGAGAGAGAGAGAGAGAGAGAGAGAGAGAGAGAGAGAGAGAGAGACAGAGAGAGAGAGAGACACAGAGAGAGAGAGAGAGAGAGAGAGAGAGAGAGAGAGAGAGAGGCAGACGGGGTAGCTAAGGACAGTTGATGTTGGTTGCTGTGTCATGGAGTTCAGTATTGTTATTGTAGAAAGGATAATGTATAGTCATAGTCAAGAGTCACACACACTCACTCACACTCACACTCACACTCACACACACACATATATGCTAATCTTCTCAACCTTTTCCATATGTGTGTGTGAGAGAGGGGGGGAGAGAGAGAGGGGAGAGAGAGAGGGAGAGAAAAGAGGGGAGAGTGGGAGAGAGAGGGGGAGGGGAGAGGGGAGAGAGAGAGGGAGAGAAAAGAGGGGAGAGTGGGAGAGAGAGGGGGAGGGGTGGCATTCCATACAGGGCGCCCTGCATTAGTCACCCACATTGGGGTTGAAGTCAGATGACGCTAGGGTGGAGGGTGGAGGGTAGAGGGTAGAGGGTAGAGGGGGGAGGGTAGAGGGTAGAGGGTGGAGGGTGGAGGGTAGAGGGTAGAGGGTGGAGGGTGGAGGGGGGAGGGTGGAGGGTGGAGGGGGGAGGGGGAGGATAGAGAGGGGGAGGGTGGAGGGTAGAGGGTGGAGGGGGGAGGGTAGAGGGTGGAGGGTAGAGGGTGGAGGGTGGAAGGTGGAGGGGGAGGGTGGAGGGTGGAGGGGGGAGGGGGGGAGGATAGAGAGGGGGAAGGGTGGAGGGGGGAGGGTAGAGGGTGGAGGTTGGAGGGTAGAGGGTAGAGGGTGGAGGGTGGAGGGTGGAGGGGAGGGGGGGGTGGAGGGGGGAGGGGGAGGATAGAGAGGGGGGAGGGTGGAGGGTAGAGGGTAGAGGGTGGAGGGGAGAGGGTGAAGGGTGGAGGGTGGAGGGTAGAGGGTAGAGGGTGGAGGGGGAGGGTGGAGGGTGGAGGGGGGAGGGTGGAGGGTGGAGGGGGAGGGGGGAGGATAGAGAGGGAGAGGGTGGAGGGGGGAGGGTGGAGGGTGGAGGGTGGAGAGGGTGGATGGTAGAGGTGGGAGGGTAGAGGGTGGAGGGTGGAGAGGGGAGGGGGGAGGGTAGAGGGGGAGGGTGGAGGTTAGAGGGTGGAGGGTAGAGGGTGGAGGGGGGAGGGGGGAGGGTGGAGGGTGGAGGGTGGAGAGGGGAGAGGGGAGGGTGGAGGGGGGAGGGTGGAAAACACCAGGGCAGGAAAGAGGGTCACGATTGAGATAAAGATCAGTGTGTGTGTGTGTGTGTGCGTGTGTGCGTGTGTGCGTGTGTGTGCGTGTGTGCGTGTGTGTGCGTGTGTGCGTGTGTGCGTGTGTGCGTGTGCGTGTTTGTGTGTGCGTGTGTGTGTGTGTGTGTGTGTGAGTCTAATAGCTCTTTCCCAGTCAATAGGCCACAGGCTGTCCTGATCTCTCTCTCTCTCTCTCTCTCTCTCACCCACACACACACATTGCCTCCCACTGATATATATAATCTGATTTCCTATAGTTAGTGACCATAGAGATTGAGTTAGTATATGTAGAAAAACACACACACACACACACGCACACACAAACTGGTGTGTGAATAGATAGACATGCACTCCAGGATGTGTGTACAAATACTCAATGACTCCTGTCAAGGTTGACGGGGCCTTTAAACAACGGCAGTTAAAGGTGATACAATTTCAGGCATGCAATGTGGCCTTGTCCTCCACCACACTTACTGAGAATGAAACTGGATTGTAAACACACAGATCAACCCAGATATCGCATGTAGGAACTCAGCAACAAAAAGAAAAGTCCCTTTTTTCAGGACCCTGTATTTCAAAGATAATTTGTAAAAATCACAATAACTTCACAGATCTTCATTGTAAAGGGTTTAAAACAGTGTTTCCCATGCTTGTTCAATGAACCATAAACAATTAATGAACATGCACCTGTGGAACGGTTGTTAAGACACTAACAGCTTACAGACGGTAGGCAATTAAGGTCACAGTTATGAAAACTTAGGACACTAAAGAGGCCTTTCTACTGACTCTGAAAAACACCAAAAGAAAGATGCCCAGGGTCCCTGCTGATCTGTGTGAACGTGCCTTAGGCATGCTGCAAGGAGGCATGAGGACTGCCAATGTGGCCAGGGCAAAAAATTGCAATCTCCGTACTCTGAGACGCCTAAGACGGCGCTACAGGGAGACAGGACGGAGATCTGATCGTCCTCGCAGTCGCAGACCACGTGTAACAACACCTGCACAGGATTGGTACATCCGAACATCACACCTGGGGGACAGGTACAGGATGGCAACAACAACTGTCCGAACGTCGCCTATGGGCACAAACCCACCGGCGCTAGACAAGACAGGACTGGCAAAAAGTGCTCTTCACTGACGAGTCGCGGTTTTGTCTCACCAGGGGTGATGTTCGGATTCACGTTTATCGTCGAAGGAATGAGCGTTACACCGAGGCCTGTCCTCTGGAGCGGGATTGATCTGGAGGTGGAGGGTCCGTCATGGTCTGGGGCGGTGTGTCACAGCATCATCGGACTGAGCTTGTTGTCATTGCAGGCAATCTCAACGCTGGATCGGAGGGTGAGGGCTAGGGCCATTCCCCCCAGTGGAAGAGTGTGGTAACATCTCACAGCAAGAACTGGCAAATCTGGTCCATAAGGAGGAGATACACTGCAGTACTTAATGCAGCTGGTGGCCACAACAGATACTGACTGTTACTTTTGATTTTGACCCCGCCTTTGTTCAGGGACACATTTTTCCATTTCTGTTAGTCACATGTCTGGGGAACTTGTTCAGTTATTGTTTCAGTTGTTGAATCTTGTTATGTTCATACAAATATTTACACAATTTTGCTGAAAATAAATGCAGTTGACAGTAAGAGAACTTTTCTTTTTTTGCTGAGTTTAAATGTTATTAGTTCTGCTTCGTCATGTTTTTTTTCACATGTCTCAGTAGTTGGTATTCAGACTTAGGTTATGCAGGTGCATAACGGTCAGACTTAGGTTATGCAGGTGCATAACGGTCAGACTTAGGTTATGCAGGTGCATAATGGTCAGACTTAGGTTATGCAGGTGCATAACGGTCAGACTTAGGTTATGCAGGTGCATAACGGTCAGACTTAGGTTATGCAGGTGCATAACGGTCAGACTTAGGTTATGCAGGTGCATAACGGTCAGACTTAGGTTATGCAGGTGCATAACGGTCAGACTTAGGTTATGCAGGTGCATAACGGTCAGACTTAGGTTATGCAGGTGCATAACGGTCAGACTTAGGTTATGCAGGTGCATGGTAAGGCAAGCTATGTGGGTGTGGCTCCCTTGCGCGTTGAATACATTTAATTCAACCGCCCCGAAAACATACCCATTGGGTGGCAGACAGAATTGATCAGGAGGTTTTCATACAATTCGTTTTTTTCTGTCCATTTATCTAAAGCAATCCCTTTAAATACTGTTTACCTTTACAATAGAATGTAAGCTTAGGGGGAATGCGTTCAGAATCCGGAGGTCAATGAAAGAAATATTAATTTTTGTCTCGGTTTCAGAACGCAATGCTAAGATTAAAAACACTCAAATATTACAGCTTATTTATGTTTAGGGAAGTATTCAAAAATCTTACCTATAAGGAAAAATTGGGTTGGAGAGCCTTTATGCACAAAATAATACAATGATGGTTTGACTCATCACCCATGGTAATGTTAGAAGATTATTGTACATAGAATTGAAACAGGGGGAAGAGTGTATTATAGTATAAGTATAATGTATACCCTATAGTGTATTATAATATAAATATACTGTATTCCCTATAATGTATTATAATATAAATATACTGTATACCATATAGTGTATTATTGTATAAATATACTGTATACCATATAGTGTATTATAGTATAAATATGCGGTATACCCTATAGTGTATTATAATATGAGTATAATGTATACCCTATAGTGTATTGTAGTATACATATAATGTATACCCTATAGTGTATTGTAGTATAAATATAAGGTATACCCTATAGTGTATTGTAGTATACATATAATGTATACCCTATAGTATAAATATAATGTATACCCTATAGTGTATTGTAGTATACATATAATGTATACCCTATAGTGTAGTATAGTATAAATATAATGTATACCCTACAGTATAGTATAAATACACTGTATACCATTTTGTGTATTGTAGTATACATATAATGTATACTCTATAGTGTATTGTAGTATAAATATAAGGTATACCCTATAGTGTATTGTAGTATAAATATAAGGTATACCCTATAGTGTATTGTAGTATACATATAATGTATACCCTATAGTGTATTATAGTATACATATAATGTATACCCTATAGTGTAGTATAGTATAAATATAATGTATACCCTATAGTATAGTATAAATACACTGTATACCATTTTGTGTATTGTAGTATACATATAATGTATACTCTATAGTGTATTGTAGTATAAATATAAGGTATACCCTATAGTGTATTGTAGTATACATATAATGTATACCCTATAGTATAAATATAATGTATACCCTATAGTGTATTGTAGTATACATATAATGTATACCCTATAGTGTAGTATAGTATAAATATAATGTATACCCTATAGTGTAGTATAGTATAAATATAATGTATACCCTATAGTATAGTATAAATACACTGTATACCATTTTGTGTATTGTAGTATACATATAATGTATACTCTATAGTGTATTGTAGTATAAATATAAGGTATACCCTATAGTGTATTGTAGTATAAATATAAGGTATACCCTATAGTGTATTGTAGTATACATATAATGTATACCCTATAGTGTATTATAGTATACATATAATGTATACCCTATAGTGTAGTATAGTATAAATATAATGTATACCCTATAGTATAGTATAAATACACTGTATACCATTTTGTGTATTGTAGTATACATATAATGTATACTCTATAGTGTATTGTAGTATAAATATAAGGTATACCCTATAGTGTATTGTAGTATAAATATAAGGTATACCCTATAGTGTATTGTAGTATAAATATACTGTATACCCTATAGTGTAATATAGTATAAATATACTGTATACCCACATTGAACATGAAACTGTGTGTAAACGGTATTGTGTAAAGTATTGTGCCATCTCTCAGGGTCAAACTGTAAAAACGGTTTGATCTGTGCTCCATAGTTCTTTAGTTAGCGTTCACATCCAATTTGTATTACATGAAACATAATCCACTTTTACTAGTGATCCTCAGCAACAACCACATGGAAGTGAACAGAGGAAGCAAATTCAAGTAAACAATACATTGGAATGATACGAAAAAGTAAAGTTATCGCCTGAAGGGAACTAACGGTCAATTGGTAGTTAAATACGCGTCGTTATTACTGACGGTCACTACTGATCGTGGCTAATATTTAACAGGATTATGACAGAGAGAAAACCAATAGAAATGGTATGACCACAGAACAAAATCGCATTGGGAAAACTTGTATCAATCACCTGTGTATTATACATGAAACGCATTGCATTTTGCCTTCACACAAAACCTCTTAATGCATAAACACAGGCGATATAGTGCCTTATCAGACGTGCTGAAGCATTCATAACTACCGAATTTTTTTTTTTTTGCTTTTTCACAAAGAGAATCCTTCTTCCACGTTTGACCGCTAACCCATAATGGTTTTGCGATTAGAATTCATTGCTCATAAAATGCTGTAAAACGTTGGTTAGTAGATGCATCCACAGGGTCATGCGTACATTTCACAAAGGAGGTTAAAAAAAAAGGTCAAAGGTTAGAGGTGACCGACTATCATCATGGACATAACCTTTGACCCTGGCACACATTGCAGTGTTCATACTTACAAAGAAAATGCCTCCTTCCACCTTCCGTGCTCTTCTGTGACATGACACCTTCACAAATAAAAATAAAATGTTCACAGTTTCAATGATTCATTTATTCATTCATCCTGTGATGTTACCCCCCAAAATAATGACTCGTTTACAGAACAGTATAGTTTCCATTTTCTATTTGCACACTGTTTATCATCTCTCTATTTATCTAGACAATCCCGTTGAAAATGAAATAAAGAATTTACCGTCAATAACCTACTTTTCAAGGGGATTCCTAACCTTGCCAAAGACGGCAGCAATGCACAATCTGATGTTCGCACAATTCCCTCTTGAGGAATGGCTAGGTTTCTATAGCAGTCAGCTACTGTCCTGCCTTCATATTTCAGAAGGTTCTTATACTAAAGAATGCCTCTGAGAGAGATGGGAGTATCATTGCTGCTGATCGTCTTTATAGGAGATATCTACAGTACAAGATGCTTGACTGCTCTTTATATGAGATCTCTACAGTACAAGATGCTTGACTGCCCTTTAAATGAGACCTTTATAGTACAAGATGCTTGACTGCTCTTTATATGAGACCTTTACAGTACAAGATGCTTGACTGCCCTTTATATGAGGCCTTTATAGTACAAGATGCTTGACTGCCCTTTAAATGAGACCTTTATAGTACAAGATGCTTGACTGCTCTTTAAATGAGACCTTTATAGTACAAGATGCTTGACTGCTCTTTATATGAGACCTTTATAGTACAAGATGCTTGACTGCCCTTTAAATGAGACCTTTATAGTACAAGATGCTTGACAGGCTCTTTATATGAGACCTTTACAGTATAGGATGCTTGACTGCCTCTTATATCCTTAAGCCAGGGATATCAAACATGGGATGATATGCAGAGGGTCAACTGACTTCATAATATCCTCTAGAAAGTGGTTGATCCCATGTGATCAAATACTCAGATCCCTGTAATGTGAAAAGTATTGCGCTATATAGGGAATAGGGTGTCAGCTCTGGTCTAAAGTAGTGCACTATATAGGGAATAGGGTTCCACAGGGCTCTGGTCTAAAGTAGTGCTCTATATAGAGAATGGGCTGTCATTTAGGACACAGTTACAGCCTTTACATTCTCCCGAGAGCATATTACAGTTGATGATGCAAGACCTTGAGGTTTGCCGGATCAAATCCCTGAGCTGACAAGGTAAAAAATCTGTCGTTCTGCCCCCTGAACAAGGAAGTTAACCCAATGTTCCCCAGTAGGCCGTGATTGTAAATAAGAATTTATTCTTAAATGACTTGCCTAGTTAATATATATTTTTTTAAATAAAGATTTCTTTGCGATATGATTTAACTCTTGAATATGTTACAGCTTTTAAAGAGACCTTTCTGTGCAATATGATATAACTATTAAATGTGCTATAACTCCGTCCCCAAGGTATTTCAGGTCTAAGAATAGCATCTCTCCCATATCGTCCCTGAGAGGGGTGCATCACGTCATGCCTGGATATGTTTTGCTGTACTCAACTGTGAGTGGGTTGAACCACTGACGTGATCTCCCTGTCCGATTTTGCACCTCCACAGGGTCGTGCGGGTGGTGGACATATTTATGGGTTGTACTCAGCCTTGTCTCAGGGTAGTAAGTTAGTGGTCTGTTGATATCCCTCTGGTGGTGTGAAGGATGTGCTTTGAAAAAAATTGGTGGGATTATATCCTGCCTGGGTGACCCTGTCCTCGGGTAACCGGTCTACGGTCAGTCTGTCCTATCTGGTGTAATTCTCCTGTCGTATCTGGTGTAATTCTCCTGTCGTATCTGGTGTAATTCTCCTGTCGTATCTGGTGTAATTCTCCTGTCGTATCTGGTGTAATTCTCCTGTCGTATCTAGTGTAATTCTCCTGTCGTATCTGGTGTAATTCTCCTGTCGTATCTGGTGTAATTCTCCTGTCGTATCTGGTGTAATTCTCCTGTCGTATCTGGTGTAATTCTCCTGTCGTATCTGGTGTAATTCTCCTGTCGTATCTAGTGTAATTCTCCTGTCGTATCTGGTGTAATTCTCCTGTCGTATCTGGTGTAATTCTCCTGTCGTATCTGGTGTAATTCTCCTGTCGTATCTGGTGTCCTGTGTGATCCTAGCAGCTACTCTTCCTGGGGTCCAAACAAAACATGAAACATGACATAATACAGAACATTACTAGACATGGACAGCTCAAGGACAGAAGTACATACATCAGGGCTGTCCAACCCTCTTCCTGGAGATCTACCGTCCTGTAGGTTTTCAGTCCAACCCTCTTCCTGGAGATCTACTGTCCTGTGGGTTTTCAGTCCAACCCTCTTCCTGGAGATCTACTGTCCGTAGGTTTTCAGTCCAACCCTAATTTAGCAACTCTGATTCAGCTAGTTAAGGTCTTGTTGAGCAGCTAGTAGAATCAGGTGTGTTAAATTAGGGTTGGACTGAAAACCCACAGCACAGTAGATCTCCAGGAAGAGGGTTGGACTGTAAACCTACAGGACAGTAGATCTCCAGGAAGAGAGTTGGACTGAAAACCCACAGGATGGCAGATCTTCGGGAAGAGGGTTGGGCAGCCCTGACATACATTATATACTGCTCAAAAAAATAAAGGGAACACTTAAACAACACATCCTAGATTTGAATGAAAGAAATAATCTTATTAAATACTTTTTTTATTTACATAGTTGAAAGTGCTGACAACAAAATCACACAAAAATAATCAATGGAAATCCAATGTATCAACCCATGGAGGTCTGGATTTGGAGTCACACTCAAAATTAAAGTGGAAAACCACACTACAGGCTGATTCAACTTTGATGTAATGTTCTTAAAACAAGTCAAAATGAGGCTCAGTAGTGTGTGTGGCCTCCACGTGCCTGTATGACCTCTCTACAACGCCTGGGCATGCTCCTGATGAGGTGGTGGATGGTCTCCTGAGGGATCTCCTCCCAGACCTGGACTAAAGCATCCGCCAACTCCTGGACAGTCTGTGGTGCAACGTGGCATTGGTGGATGGAGCGAGACATGATGTCCCAGATGTGCTCAATTGGATTCAGGTCTGGGGAACGGGCGGGCCAGTCCATAGCATCAATGCCTTCCTCTTGCAGGAACTGCTGACACACTCCAGCCACATGAGGTCTAGCATTGTCTTGCATTAGGAGGAACCCAGGGCCAACCGCACCAGCATATGGTCTCACAAGGGGTCTGAGGATCTCATCTCGGTACCTAATGGCAGTCAGGCTACCTCTGGCGAGCACATGGAGGGCTGTGCGGCCCCCCAAAGAAATGACACCCCACACCATGACTGACCCACCGCCAAACCGGTCATGCTGGAGGATGTTGCAGGTAGCAGAACGTTCTCCATGGCGTCTCCAGACTCTGTCACGTCTGTCACATGTGCTCAGTGTGAACCTGCTTTCATCTGTGAAGAGTACAGGGCGCCAGTGGCGAATTTGCCAATCTTGGTGTTCTCTGGCAAATGCCAAACGTCCTGCACGGTGTTGGGCTGTAAGCACAACCCCCACCTGTGGACGTCGGGCCCTCATACCACCCTCATGGAGTCTGTTTCTGACCGTTTGAGCAGACACATGCACATTTGTGGCCTGCTGGAGGTAATTTTCTAGGACTCTGGCAGTGCTCCTGCTCCTCCTTGCACAAAGGCGGAGGTAGCGGTCCTGCTGCTGGGTTGTTGCCCTCCTACGGCCTCCTCCACGTCTCCTGATGTACTGGCCTGTCTCCTGGTAGCGCCTCCATGCTCTGGACACTACGCTGACAGACACAGCAAACCTTCTTGCCACAGCTCGCATTGATGTGCCATCCTGGATGAGCTGCACTACCTGAGCCACTTGTGTGGGTTGTAGACTCCGTATCATGCTACCACTAGAGTGAAAGCACCGCCAGCATTCAAAAGTGACCAAAACATCAGCCAGGAAGCATAGGAACTGAGAAGTGGTCTGTGGTCCCCACCTGCAGAACCACTCCTTTATTGGGGGTGTCTTGCTAATTGCCTATAATTTCCACCTGTTGTCTATTCCATTTGCACAACAGCATGTGAAATGTATTGTCAATCAGTGTTGCTTCCTAAGTGGACAGTTTGATTTCACAGAAGTGTGATTGACTTGGAGTTACATTGTGTTGTTTAAGTGTTCCCTTTATTTTTTTGAGCAGTGTATATTGTTTTACAAAAGCACACGCTGCCTACATATCAATTCATACACACAAACTATCTAGGTCCAATAGGGGAGAGGCGTTGTGCCGTGAGGTGTTGCTTTATCTGTTTTTTGAAACCAGGTTTGCTGTTCACTTGTGCAATATGAGATGGAACGGAGTTCCATGCAATAAGGGCTCTATATAATACTGTACGCTTTCTGTAATTTGTTCTGGATTTGGGGACGGTGAAAAGCACCCTGGTGACATGTCTGGTGGGGTAAGTGTGTGTGTGTCAGAGATGTATGTAAGCTGACTATGCAAACAATTGGGGATTTTCAACACATGAATGTTTCTTTAGGGCTCCCGAGTGGCGCAGCGGTCTAAGACACTGCATCTCAGTACACGAGGCGTCACTACAGTCCTTGGTTCGAATCCAGGCTGAATCACATCGGTCTGTGATTTGGGAGTCCCATAGGGCGGGGCACAATTGGCCCAGTGTTTTCTGGGGTAGGCCATCATTGTAAGTAAGAATTTGTTCCTAACTTGCCTAGTTATAAGTGAATTTTTCCCAATACCTTCGGTCCCCTAAAATGGCTGGGACCATGTAAAAAGTGCTGCAATTTGTAAACGATTCACCTGATATGGGTGAAAATCTCCTCAAATTAAAGCCAGCAGTCTGCACTTTAACTTCATAGTCATTGTATCATTGCAAATCCAAAGTGCCGGAGTACAGAACCAAAACAACATCAAAATGTGTCACCAGCCTGACACTTTTGGAGCTCACTGTACGTAATCTCCGTCATATTCTTTCTGCTCAGTGTTTTCTCCTTACACGAGGAGTACAGAATTAAAATGCTCCTGTGAGAGTTATGTCTGCCCATCGGACAGGTCTGTTTAATAACTGTGATCACAGGATTATGAGTCATGATATGGTATTTACATAACTCAAAACCAGACACCCTCCATAGTGGACACCAGGGAAAGACAGGAGAGGAGAGGAGAGGAAACAACAGTACATGACAGAGGAAAGGGGGAAAGAGGTAGGAGAGGAGAAAGGAGAAAGATAAGGACAAGGGGAGAGGGGGAAATTATAATGACAAAGAAGAGAGATGTGAGAGGAGTTTAGGATAATGAGAAAGCTGGGATAAGGAGGAGGAGAACAGAGAGAGGAGAAGGTAGAGGAGAACAGAGAGACGAGAAGGTAGAGGAGAACAGAGTCAGGAGAAGGTAGAGGATAAGAGAAAGAGGAGAAGGTAGAGGATAAGAGATAGAGGAGAAGGTAGAGGATAAGAGAGAGAGAGGAGAAGGTAGAGGAGAACAGAGACAGGAGAAAATAGAGGAGAACAGAGAGAGAGGAGAAGGTAGAGGAGAACAGAGAGAGGAGAAGGTAGAGGAGAACAGAGACAGGAGAAGGTAGAGGATAACAGAGACAGGAGAAGGTAGAGGAGAGAGAGAGAGGAGAAGGTAGAGGAGAACAGAGAGAGGAGAAGGTAAAGGAGAACAGAGACAGGAGAAGGTAGAGGAGAACAGAGAGAGGAGAAGGTAGAGGATAACAGAGACAGGAGAAGGTAGAGGAGAGAGAGAGAGGAGAAGGTAGAGGAGAACAGAGAGAGGAGAAGGTAGAGGATAACAGAGACAGGAGAAGGTAGAGGAGAGAGAGAGAGGAGAAGGTAGAGGAGAACAGAGAGAGGAGAAGGTAAAGGAGAACAGAGACAGGAGAAGGTAGAGGAGAACAGAGAGAGGAGAAGGTAGAGGATAACAGAGACAGGAGAAGGTAGAGGAGAGAGAGAGAGGAGAAGGTAGAGGAGAACAGAGAGAGGAGAAGGTAGAGGATAACAGAGACAGGAGAAGGTAGAGGAGAGAGAGAGAGGAGAAGGTAGAGGAGAACAGAGAGAGGAGAAGGTAAAGGAGAACAGAGACAGGAGAAGGTAGAGGAGAACAGAGAGAGGAGAAGGTAGAGGATAACAGAGACAGGAGAAGGTAGAGGAGAGAGAGAGAGGAGAAGGTAGAGGAGAACAGAGAGAGGAGAAGGTAAAGGAGAACAGAGACAGGAGAAGGTAGAGGAGAACAGAGACAGGAGAAGGTAGAGGAGAACAGAGAGAGGAGAAGGTAGAGGATAAGAGAGAGAGGAGAAGGTAGAGGATAAGAGAGAGAGGATAGGTAGAGGATAAGAGAGAGAGGAGAAGGTAGAGGATAAGAGAGAGAGGAGAAGGTAGAGGGGAACAGAGAGAGAGGAGAAGGTAGAGGATAACAGAACAAGGGAAAACATTATGTCAGCACAGAAGGGCTGTAGGGGAAGTAATAAACTGGTGGAGGGAGATAAGGGGTGAAGAGAAACAGGGGGAGAGGAGAGATGGAAATCAGGGGGAGCAGAGAGAGGAGGAATGGGGGGAGAGGAGAAACAGAGGGATAGAGGAGAGAGGAGAAACAGGGGGAGAGGAGAGAGGAGAAACAGAGGGATAGAGGAGAGAGAAAAAACATGGAGAGATGAGGGAGGAGAAACAGAGGGAGAGGAGAGAGGAGATACAGGGGGAGAGGAGATACAAGGGGAGAAGAGAGAGGAAAGAGTAGAAACGGGGGAGAGGAAAGAGTAGAAACGGGGGAGAGGAGAGAGGAGAAACAGGGGGAGAGGAGAGAGGAGATACAAGGGGAGAGGAGAGAGGAGATACAAGGAGAGAAGAGAGAGGAAAGAGTAGAAACGGGGGAGAGGAAAGAGTAGAAACGGGGGAGAGGAGAGAGGAGAAACAGGGGGAGAGGAGAGAGGAGATACAAGGGGAGAGGAGAGAGGAGAAACAGGGGGAGAGGAGAGAGGAGAAACAGGGGGAGAGGAGAGAGGAGATACAAGGGGAGAGGAGAGAGGAGAAACAGGGGGAGAGGAGAGAGGAGAAACAGGGGAGAGGAGAGAGGAGAAACAGGGGGAGAGGAGAGAGGAGAAACAGGGGGAGAGGAGAGAGGAGAAACAAGGGGAGAGGAGAAACAAGGGGAGAGAAGAGAGGAGAAACAGGGGGAGAGGAGAGAGGAGAAACAGGGGGAGAGAAGAAACAGGGGGAGAGGAGAGAGGAGAAACAGGGGGAGAGGAGAAACAGGGGGAGAGGAGAGAGGAGAAACAAGGGGAGAGGAGAAACAGGGGGAGAGGAGAGAGGAGATACAGGGAAAGAGAATAAATAGGGGGAGGGAAAAACAAAGAGAGAGGATAAACAGGGGGACTGCACCACTACAGTAGAATAGTGTTAACTATACTGCACCACTACAGTATCATGTAGTGATTGCTATTTTAACATAAACAGTAGATTTTTGAACAAATTATTTTAAAATATTTACTAAATAAAAGCCTTATCCATTAGATTTGATCTGTTTCCCTAAGGGAACTATAGTAAACGTAATCGATGAATGACTATGTAACTAACCTGAACTGATTAGTTATTAAACTAATATCATCATAGACATTGCTGACTATACTGAATGGCTAGACTAAAATCAAATCGAATCAAATCTATCTTTATTTGTCACGTGCGCCGAATACAACAAGTGTGGACCTTACCGTGAAATGCTTACTTACAAGCCCTTAACCAACAGTACAGTTTTAATCAAATATTTACCCAATAAACTAAAGTTAAAAATACTAAAAAGTAACACGATGACGTAACAATAATGAGGCTATATACAAGGGGTACCGGTACCAAGTCAGTGTGGGGGGGTACAGGTTAGAGGTCATTTGTACAAGTAGGTAGGAACGGATATGTGACTATGCATAGATAATAAACAGCGAGTAGCAGCAGTGTAAAAACAAATGGAGGGGGGGGGGGGGGGGGTCACTATAATAGTCCCGGTGGCCATTTGATTAATTGTTCAGCAGTCTTATGGCTTGGGGGTAGAAGCTGTTAAGGAGCCTTTTGGTCCTAGACTTGGCGCTCCGGTACGGCTTGCCATGCGGTAGCAGAGCAAACTGTCTATGACTTGGGTGACTGGTGTCTTTGACAATTTTATGGGCTTTCCTCTGACACTGCCTATTATTTAGGTCCTGGATTGCAGGAAGCTTGGCCCCAATGATGTACTGGGCCGTACTCTCTACACTCTGTTGCGCCTTGTGGTCAGATGCCGAGCAGATGGCCATACCAGGCTGTGATGCAACAGGTCAGTATGCTCCCGATGGTGCAGCTGTAGAACTTTTTTTGCCAAATCTTCAGTCTCCTGAGGGGGAAAAGGTTTTGTCGTGCCCTCTTAACGACTGTCTTGGTGTGTTTGGACCATGATAGATGGTTGGTGATGTGGACACCAAGGAACTTGAAACTCTCGACCCGCTCCACTAAAGCCCCTTTGATGTTAATGGGGGCCTGTTCGGCCTGCCTTTTCCTGTAGTCCATGATCAGCTCCTTTGTCTTGATCACATTGATGGAGAGGTTGCTGTCCTGGCACCACACTGCCAGTTTTCTGACCTCCTCCCTATAGGCTGTCTCATCATTGTCGGTGATCAGGCCTACCACTGTTGTGTCATCAGCAAACTTAATGATGTTGTTGGAGTCGTGTTTGGCCACGCAGTCGTGGGTGAACAGGAAGTACAGGAGGGGACTAAATACACACCCCTGAGGGGCCCCAGTGTTGAGGATCAGCGTGGCAGACCCTTACCACCTGGGGGCAGCCCATCAGGAAGTCCAGGATCCAGTTGCAGAGTGGGAAGTGTTAAGTCAAAGGGTCCTTAGCTTAGTGATGAGCTTCGTGGGCAATATGGTTTTGAACACTGAGCTGTTGTCAATGAACAGCATTCTCACATAGGTGTTCCTTTTGTCCAGGTGGGAATGGGCAGTTTGGAGTGTGATTGAGATTGCTTCATCTGTGGATCTGTTGGGGCGGTTTGCGAATTGGAGTGGATCTAGGGTATCTGGGAGGAATGCTGTTGATGTGAACCAGCCTTTCAACACACTTCATGGCAACTAACGTGAGTACTACGGGGAGGTAATCATTTAGGCAGGTTATCTTCACTTCGTTGGGCACAGGGGCAATGGTGGTCTGCTTGAAACATGTAGGTATTACAGACTCAGTCAGGGAGAGGTTGAAAACGTCAGTGAAGACACTTGCCAGTTGGTCCCGCATGCTTTGAGTACACGTCCTGGTAATCCATCTGGCGGCTTTGTGAATGTTGACCTGTTTAAAGGTTTTGCTCACATCGGCTACCGAGAGCGTTATCACACAGTCCTCCAGAACAGCTGGTGCTCTCGTGCATGCTTCAGTGTTGCTTGCCTCGAAGCGAGCATAAAAGGCATTTAGCTCGTCTGGTAGGTTTGCGTCACTTGGCAACTCACGTCTGGGTTTCCCTTTGTAGTCTGTAATAGTTTTCAAGCCCTGCCACATCCGATGAGCATCAGAGCCGGTGTAGTAAGATTCAATCTTAATCCTGTGTTTGATGCTTTGCTTGTTTGATGGTTCGTCTGAGGGCATAGCGGGATTTCTTATAAGCGTCCGGATTAGGTCTCCCGCTCCTTGAAAGTGGCAGTTCTAGCCTTTAGGTCAATGCGGATGTTGCCTGTAATCCATGGCTTCTGGTTGGGATATGTACGTACAGTCACAGTGGGGACGACGTTGTCGATGCACTTATTGATGAAGCCGATGACTGAGGTGGTGTACTCATCAATGCCATTGGATGAATCCCGGAACATATTCCAGTCTGTGCTAGCAAAACAGTCCTTTAGCGTAGTTTTTGCTAATAAACAGGAATCAGGAGGATATAATTATGGTCAGATTTGCCAAATGGAGGGCCGGGGAGAGCTTTGTACGCGTCTCTGTGTTTGGAGTAAAGGTGGTCTAGAGTTGTTTTTCCACTGGTTGCACATGTTGACATGCTGGTAAAAATTTGGAAAACTGATTTAAGTTTGCCTGCATTAAAGTCCCTGGCCACTAGGTAGCGCCACTTCTGGGTGAGCATTTTCTTGTTTGCTTATGGCCTTGTAGAGTTGGTTGAGTGCAGTCTTATTGCCAGCATCGGTCTGTGGTGGTAAATAGACGGCTATGAATAATATAGACTCTCTTGGTAGATAGTGTGGTCTACAGCTTATCATATGGTACTCTACCTCAGGCGAGCAATACCTCGAGACTTCTTTAATATTAGACATCGCACTCCAGCTGTTATTGACAAATAGACACACACCCCCACCCCTCGTCTTACCAGACGTAACTTCTCTGTTCTGCCAGTGTGTTGAAAATCCCTCCAGCTCTATATGATCCGTGTCATTGTTCAGCCACGACTCGGTGAAACATAAGATATTACAGTTTTTTATGTCCCATTGGTAGGATAGTCATTATCGTAGATCATCCCAAAAAAAATCCAATGACTGCACGTTAGCAAGTAGAATTGATGGAAGTGGGAGGTTACTCGCTCGCCTACGGATTCTCAAAAGGCAGCCGGATCTGCGTCCTCTTTTCCTTGGTCTTTTCTTCATGCAAATGAAATGGATCTCGGACTCATTAAAGGAAAAAGCATCTACCAGTTCGTGGTGAGTAATCCCATTTCTGATGTCCAGAAGTTATTTTTGGTCATAAGAGATGGTAGCAGAAACATTTTGTACAAAATAAGTTAAAAAACAATGCAGAAAAACGAACGAAAGCCATCCTCTTCGGCACCATCTTAAATGGCTATACTAAATGACCATCTTAAATGACCATACTAACTGGCTGTCACGTCCTGACCAGTAAAAGGGGTTGTTTGTTATTGTAGTGTGGTCAGGGCGTGGCAGGGGGTGTTTGTTTAGTGTGTTTCGGGGTTTTGGGTTATGTTCTATGTTTTCTATTTCTATGTGGGTTTTCTAGTTTTTCTATATCTATGTTAGTTTTGGGAACGATCTCCAATTAGAGGCAGCTGGTTGTTGTTGCTTCTAATTGGAGGCCATATTTAAGTGGGTTTATTTTCTCTTGTGTTTGTGGGTTGTTGTTTCCATGTATAGTCTGAGCACCTTACAGGACTGTTTCGTCGTTTGTTTTGGTGTAAGTGTTTTGTTTGGTTTTTCTTCAATAAATGGAAGATGAGCATTCACATACCCGCTGCGTTTTGGTCTACATATAATGACGCTTGTGACACTGGCTATACTAACTGGCTATACTAACTGGCTATACTAACTGGCTATACTAAATGACTATATTAATGACTATACTAAATGACCATACTAATGACTATACTAAATGACTATACTAATGACTATACTAAATGACTATACTAATGACTATACTAATGACTATACTAATGACTATATTAATGACTATACTAATGACTATACTAATGACTATACTAAATGACTATACTAAATGACTATACTAATGACTATACTAAATGACTATACTAAATGACTATACTAATGACTATACTAATGACTATATTAATGACTATACTAATGACTATACTAAATGACTATATTAATGACTATACTAAATGACCATACTAATGACTATACTAAATGACTATACTAATGACTATACTAAATGACTATACTAATGACTATACTAATGACTATATTAATGACTATATTAATGACTATACTAAATGACTATACTAATGACTATATTAATGACTATACTAAATGACTATACTAATGACTATATTAATGACTATACTAATGACTATACTAATGACTATATTAATGACTATATTAATGACTATACTAAATGACTATACTAATGACTATATTAATGACTATACTAATGACTATATTAATGACTATACTAAATGACCAAACTAAATGACTATACTAAATGACTATACTAAATGACTATACTAAATGACTATACTAAATGACTATACTAATGACTATATTAAATGTCCATACTAAATGACTATACTAAATGTCTATACTAAATGTCTGTACTAAATGACTATACTAAATGACTATACTAATGACTATACTAAATGACTATATTAATGACTATACTAATGACTATATTAATGACTATACTAATGACTATACTAATGACTATATTAAATGTCCATACTAAATGACCAAACTAAATGACTATACTAAATGTCTGTACTAAATGGCTGAGCTTCAGGCAGTTAGATTTGAGTATGTCATTTTAGGTCAAAAATTTGAAAAAAATGGGCAAATCCTTAATTAAAATAGGTGCTCTCGGAATAATCCTCAACCAGTACAGATTACACAGCTACTATCAACACTCTCACGTGCACACACGCACACACAAACACAGACATGCACGCATACATAGAAGCACTCTCTTCCCCTCCCTCACTCTCCCCTATCTCTCCTCTATATCTCTCTCACACTGTCTCCCTCTGCCCTCTCTCTCTCTTACTCTCTGACTCTCTCCTTTTTGTCTCCTTTCTCTCTCTCTTTCCCTGGAAATCCTTGTTTGTCCTCCTTACCTGTCAACAACAATAACCTCCAGAGAATGTCTTATTAACCATTCTTTAACCCCCCCCCCCCCCCCCCCCCCCCCAACCCCAGGTGTGTTATAGGTGTTTACAGTATTTACTGTAAAGCAGATTACAAGGTAGGAGATTTTGTTTTGAGAACACCTGACAGTCTCTCAGACATTCACCTCCAAAAGTATTGGCACCCTTGATAAAGATGCGCAAAAATGACTGCATAAAAAATATAATACAAATATTGAGCTATATTGTACGCCAAAAAAATGTCAAGTTAGATAATTTTTTAGCCTACAATATAGCTCAGTATTTATATTATATTTTTCTACAGTCATTTTTACTCATCTTTATCAAGGGTGCCAATAATTTTGTAGGTGACGGTACATAAGCCCCTGCTTAGCTAGCCTGTAAAATACAGGTGGGAGATACAGTAGATATAGGACCTACAGCCTAATCCCTGAGAGCAGAGCGTGTGATGACTGGCCTTAGTGTTAGAAAGATAGAGATAAAGAGATGGACAGAGAGAAAGAGAAATAGGGAAAAAGAGAGAATACAATATTGAGAAAGAAAATTAAAGAAATAGAAAGAAAGAGAGAAACAGGAAGCAGTTTCAGATTGTCAAATAGAAAGCAAAAGAGAAACAGGAAGCAGTTTCAGATTGTCAAATAGAAAGAGAACAAGGAATGTTTTGAAAAGATAGAGGGGGGAGTGAGAGACGTGTTTAATTTGTTTTATTTATTCAGGGGAGCCCAATTGAGACAAGGGTCTCATTCCCAATGGTGCCCTGAGAAAAAACATCTCACAACATGATAATTCAATATATCATTAAAACAGCAAACAATTAACTACAGGATACAGACAGACCAGATCTCAGTACCACTAATAAACCACACCACTAATAAACCACACCACTAATAAACCACAACACTAATAAACCACCACACTAATAAACCACAACACTAATAAACAACAACACTAATAAACCACAACACTAATAAACCACATCACTAATAAACCACAACACTAATAAACCACAACACTAATGAACCACATCACTAATAAACCACAACACTAATAAACCACATCACTAATAAACCACACCACTAATAAACAACAACACTAATAAACAACAACACTAATAAACCACCACACTAATAAACCACAACACTAATAAACCACAACACTAATAAACCACCACACTAATAAACCACCACACTAATAAACCACAACACTAATAAACCACAACACTAATAAACCACAACACTAATAAACCACAACACTAATAAACCACAACACTAATAAACCACCACACTAATAAACCACCACACTAATAAACCACCACACTAATAAACCACAACACTAATAAACAACAACACTAATAAACCACCACACTAATAAACCACCACACTAATAAACCACCACAACACTAGTAAACAACAACACTAATAAACCACCACACTAATAAACCACCACAACACTAATAAACCACCACAACACTAATAAACAACAACACTAATAAACCACCACACTAATAAACCACCACACTAATAAACCACAACACTAATAAACCACCACACTAATAAACCACCACACTAATAAACCACATCACTAATAAACAACAACACTAATAAACAACAACACTAATAAACCACCACATTAATAAACCACCACACTAATAAACCACCACACTAATAAACCACATCACTAATAAACCACAACACTAATAAACCACAACACTAATAAACCACACCACTAATAAACCACAACACTAATAAACCACAACACTAATAAACCACCACACTAATAAACCACATCACTAATAAACCACAACACTAATAAACCACCACACTAATAAACCACCACACTAATAAACCACAACACTAATAAACCACAACACTAATAAACCATCACACTAATAAACCACAACACTAATAAACCACCACACTAATAAACCACCACACTAATAAACCACAACACTAATAAACCACAACACTAATAAACCACAACACTAATAAACCACCACACTAATAAACCACAACACTAATAAACCACCACACTAATAAACCACCACACTAATAAACCACCACAACACTAATAAACCACAACACTAATAAACAACAACACTAATAAACCACCACACTAATAAACCACCACACTAATAAACCACCACAACACTAATAAACAACAACACTAATAAACCACCACACTAATAAACCACCACACTAATAAACCACAACACTAATAAACCACCACACTAATAAACCACCACACTAATAAACCACATCACTAATAAACAACAACACTAATAAACAACAACACTAATAAACCACCACATTAATAAACCACCACACTAATAAACCACCACAACACTAATAAACCGCCACACTAATAAACCACAACACTAATAAACCACAACACTAATAAACAACAACACTAATAAACAACAACACTAATAAACCACCACACTAATAAACCACAACACTAATAAACCACAACACTAATAAACCACAACACTAATAAACCACCACACTAATAAACCACCACAACACTAATAAACCACAACACTAATAAACAACAACACTAATAAACCACCACACTAATAAACCACCACACTAATAAACCACCACAACACTAATAAACAACAACACTAATAAACCACCACACTAATAAACCACCACACTAATAAACCACAACACTAATAAACCACAACACTAATAAACAACAACACTAATAAACCACAACACTAATAAACCACACCACTAATAAACCACAAAACTAATAAACCACCACACTAATAAACCACAACACTAATAAACCACCACACCAATAAACCACATCACTAATAAACAACAACACTAATAAACAACAACACTAATAAACCACCACACTAATAAACCACCACACTAATAAACCACCACAACACTAATAAACAACAACACTAATAAACAACAACACTAATAAACCACATCACTAATAAACCACAACACTAATAAACAACAACACTAATAAACCACCACAACACTAATAAACCACAACACTAATAAACCACCACAACACTAATAAACAACAACACTAATAAACAACAACACTAATAAACAACATCACTAATAAACCACAACACTAATAAACAACAACACTAATAAACCACCACAACACTAATAAACAACAACACTAATAAACAACAACACTAATAAACCACATCACTAATAAACCACAACACTAATAAACAACAACACTAATAAACCACCACAACACTAATAAACAACAACACTAATAAACAACAACACTAATAAACCACCACACTAATAAACAACAACATTAATAAACCACCACACTAATAAACCACCACAACACTAATAAACAACAACACTAATAAACAACAACACTAATAAACAACAACACTAATCCAACACAACAACACCACAACACTAATAAACAACAACACTAATAAACAACAACACTAATAAACCACATCACTAATAAACCACAACACTAATAAACAACAACACTAATAAACCACATCACTAATAAACCACCACACTAATAAACCACAACACTAATAAACAACAACACTAATAAACCACCACAACACTAATAAACAACAACACTAATAAACAACAACACTAATAAACAACAACACTAATAAACCACCACAACACTAATAAACAACAACACTAATAAACAACAACACTAATAAACCACCACACTAATAAACAACAACACTAATAAACCACCACACTAATAAACCACCACAACACTAATAAACAACAACACTAATAAACAACAACACTAATAAACAACAACACTAATAAACCACCACAACACTTGCAACCCTCAGTGAATTCTTCCCTCATCAGCGTTCTAGACTGCCCTCTTTGCACCAGGGATTCAAGATGTGATATTTTAAGATTTTTGAAAATGTTTCCAAACATGGGGTGCGTGTAGCCCTTTTCTGCAGTCAATGAGCCAAACGTGCCCTCTTTGACTTCATGGGTGGAATGTTATTGATCTTTTTCGTAATTTCATCATTAATTAAGATCAATTAAAAAAAATGAAATCCGGTGTTTCTATGTCAAACAGTTTTGTTATATTTCAGTCTTCTGTGATATAACCCATAACGATGTGTGTGAGGTGTATACTTTTGTTTCAGAGTAGATTTGTTAAAGACTACAAAGAATCTCTCTGTTTGACCCTGATTTATCCCTCTGCAGTAAAAGGTTAATAAACTAAAGGTTGATTTACCTAGGTTGGTAGAGACCAGAGGGAGCTCAAGAGTTGACCAACCCTGATATGCGGATTTGGTTCAGAGAAGTGAGATATGTCGGAATCTTGAGCAGAAGAGTTTTGTAAACAAAAAAGGGAGAAATGAAGTGATATACGGTAATTAAGAGAGGTCCAACCAACCTTCTGATAAAGGATGCAGTGATATTAAACCTGTCACAGTGTGACAAAGCACAGCGTGCTATGGTACACCACATCCAAGGCCTTTAGAGCGGTGTCTGCTGCATTCTGATAAATGGTGTCACCAGAATCAAGAGCTGGCAGGAAGGTTGCCTGTGCAACCTGCTTCTTGCTATTTAGGGAGAGGCGTGATCTATTTTTATAAAAGAAGTCTACTTCAAATCTCAGCTACTGAACTAGCTCATCCGCATATTTTTTTTAAATGTCACATTTTTGTCAATCATTACATTTAAGTCGTTTAGCAGACACTCTTATCCAGAGCAACTTACAGTTGTGAATGCATACATTTCATACATTGTTTTCTCCGTACTGGTCCCCCATGGGAATCAAACCCACAACCCTGGCGTTGCAAACACCATGCTCTACCAACTGAGCTACACGGGACTATATCAATCCAAACGCCAGATATTTACAGGCGGGAACCTGCTCGATTGAAAGAACCATCCAATGCATAAATGTGTAAACCATCTGAAATATTTCTATGAGAATTAGAAAACAACTAATTAACTCCCAATTTGAAATCAACAAGGGCTTTCTGCAACGCAATAAAATCAGATTGCAGCTCTAACATAGCCTGCTCAGCTCTAACATAACCTGGTCAGCTCTAACATAGCCTGGCCAGCTCTAACATAACCTGGCCAGCCCTAACATAACCTGGCCAGCTCTAACATAACCTGGTCAGCTCTAACATAGCCTGGCCAGCTCTAACATAACCTGGCCAGCCCTAACATAGCCTGGCCAGCTCTAACATAACCTGGCCAGCCCTAACATAGCCTGGCCAGCTCTAACATAACCTGGCCAGCTCTAACATAACCTGGCCAGCTCTAACATAACCTGGCCAGCTCTAACATAGCCTGGCCAGCTCTAACATAGCCTGGCCAGCTCTAACATAACCTGGTCAGCTCTAACATAGCCTGGTCAGCTCTAACATAACCGGGTCAGCTCTAACATAGCCTGGCCAGCTCTAACATAGCCTGGTCAGCTCTAACATAGCCTGGCCAGCTCTAACATAGCCTGGTCAGCTCTAACATAGCCTGGCCAGCTCTAACATAGCCTGGTCAGCTCTAACATAACCTGGTCAGCTCTAACATAACCTGGCCAGCTCTAACATAACCTGGCCAGCTCTAACATAACCTGGTCAGCTCTAACATAACCTGGTCAGCAGTAGGAGAAATAGCGTACATAAGAGTGTCATCTACATACAGATGAATATTACAGGTTTTTGCAGACAGACCAATATTATTTATATAAATTAGTAAATAGTGAGGACAGGTCTCAAAATTGACCCCTGCGGGACATCTTTAGTAATCCATCAGAAAGCACACATTAGGTACTATCTAACAGATACCTAACCACTTCCAAGACTCCTGACTGAGGCCCATTTCAGACAACCTTTGAATGAGTAGGGGATGGTCGAAAGTATCAATGGCCTGTAAAATAGGTCTGTAAATATGGAAGCACAGTGATTCCTATGATCTAAGTAATTTAGACACATTATTTAAGAACATTGTAGCAGCTGAAACAGTGCTTTGTCCTGGTCTAAAACCAGTCTGGTTCGCATTAAGAATAGAATCTGAGAGTTAAAAAAGGTTCTTAGCGGAGAATTTGCCAGACAAGACAAGATAGTTTAGATGTTGGGTGGTTGTTATCTTGGTCAGAAGGGGGGTGGGGGGGTATTATTAAATACAAAATGTGGGTCAAAGGTTATACAATGAGTGGGGCAGAAAGCTGCAGTAAAAAAGGGTTGAAGCGAATCAGCTCCTGTGGATTTGTTTAACATACATTATTTACAAGGCACTTACTACATCATTGACATAAAATGGTTCACATTTAAAAAAATTGTCAATCCCTAGAAGTGCATCATTCTGTTTTATTTGTTAAAATGTTAAAATGTACTTTTTTAAAAACTTTTTTTAATGTAACCTTTATTTAACTAGGCAAGTCAGTTAAGAACAAATTCTTATTTACAATGACGGCCTACCCCTGCCAAACCCGGACGACGCTGGGCCTATTGTGCGCCGCCCTATGGGACTCCCAATCACGGCCGGTTGTGATACAGCCTGGAATCGAACCAGGCTGTCTGTATAGACACCTCTAGCGCTGAGATACAGTTCCTTATACCGCTGCGCCCCTCGGGAGCCCAGAGGTGAATAAAGGACTCCATCTAGTTGAACTTTAGGTCATTTCAGAAACCATTCTTTCAAATAAATGGCTAGCTGAGGCAAAATGGTTACTAAAAACACAACAAATGCTGGGGCAACGAGGGGGTGGAGTTTTGTTTCAAAGATTTGACCAATTTCCAGAATTCAGACAAAACAGGTATCGTAACGGAAATGGAGAATTCTATGAAGCCGAGTATTTTCGAATACGATTTTTTTTGTAATTATCCAGCGCAGCAACTAGTGCCTCCATTGGCTCAGTGGTCTGAAGTCGCAAGAAGTCCGGAACGTGAAGCGGTCCCCACCTGCCTGGCATCAGAGTCTCCAGGATCAGAGCGGACTCCTGGGACCAGACAGTCCACCTCCAGCAAAGCTGTTTATCAGGCGGAGCGGATCCTCCAAGGCAGGAAAGGACCACCCAGGTTTGCGTTTCCCTTGGGTCCTTTAGCCTAACTACCTTGGCCCAGTTTCTGTGGTGAAGTGGAATTTTAACAAGACACCTGCTCCAAGAAGCGGGACAGATCGACTACGCCCAACTCTCCAACAACCTGGGCGAGAGAGATGTTCAGCGTCAAGATATGATAAGCCTGGGCTGCAGCTAAATTGGTGAACTTTCCTGCTCTCCTTCAGCTCATTGGATAGCCATCGGAATGTCCTTCTGCAGCCGCCCAACATTGTCCATCATCCGGTCACACCAAAGGCACTTTTCACAGACATACCCCTGTTTCGCATGCTCTCGGTCTTCCACGCTGTCCCTCTGGTTAGTGAACATTTCACCGAGGTGGTACTGGACAGTCAATGGTTGGCCATTGATATCCATTGGATAGCCGTCAGTAGCCATAATGCTAAAAATTAAAGAAGGCTGTACAGGACGTCGGTTGGTACACTCAAGTAAGTCAAATATAAAATAGCCTATAAATTAGGATAAAATAGCTCTCAGATGAGTTTAACTACTCGCTCCAATATTAGAGAGAGAGAGAGAGAGAGAGAGAGAGAGAGAGAGAGAGAGAGAGAGAGAGAGAGAATCCTGTAATGTTGGAGAGATGTCAATAATTTCTATATACCTGCATGAATAGTGATGTTTAGAGTTATTCTTGACCACCAAACTTGAACACTTGAAACTGTCACATGGCCATGTGAAAGACAGACAGACAATGGCACCATATGGATAAAATTAAGAGTACTGGGACAGAGGCAGAGAACAATAAGAGAGGGAAAACAGACTGACTGACTGATTGACAGACAGAACTCACCAGTAGGGGTTTTGTGGTGAGACCCAGGTGGTCTTGGTCAAACTCCTCTTTCTCTACCCAGCCTCCTTTGCCATCTCCATTTGACGAGGCAGTTACAGGGGCAGCCGTGGGGTCCTTTGGGTTAGACTGCCCCTTCATCACCTGAACAGGGTCCAGATTCATCCTGAAAACACACAATCACGCCGTCGTCCCAGTGGTACAATCTACCTGTATAGTATTGTCTATGCCACCTCTGTGATCATCCCAAAATGGTATAATCCCTATGGTATTGTCCAGGCCAAAGGTCCTGTCCTGTCCTGTACTCTCCAGCCGTGGGCTCTAACGTTGTCCGCTACAGTGGTGTGTCTGACACAAGAGCAGCTGTACAAGTATCCCTGCAGTGTCCGCTCTTCAGTGTCTCCTCTCTTCAGAAGTAATGCTGCATTGCATTGCACAACTCATTGTCGAGTACAGTCTATAACACACACACACACACAACAAACCACTTCCTCACACACACACAGTCACAGGTTGTCTCTCACATGCATGTTCTTTCGGATTATCTCTCTCATACACACAACCGCTCTCTGTTTCTCACACATTCACACACACAGGCACTCTCACACACTGTCACAACCAGGCTGACTCACACACACACACACACACACACACACACACATAGGTTGTCCAGTGTGGATCCAATCCAGTGTAGCGTTGAGTAGTGTTTTTTATTGGTGTTTTTCTATGCTGCTCAGCCTGCTCTCCCTCCACTGTTGCTATGTTGCTGTTCCTCTCTCTCTGTTTGTCTCTCTCTCTCTCTGCCTCACTTGCTTTTTCTCACACCTCCCAATCTGTCCCATTCAATCACTCTCTCTGCTCTCCCTCCCTCTCTCGCTCTCTCTCTCTCTCGCTCTCTCTCTCTCTCTCTCTCTCTCTTTCTCTCTCTCTCTCTCTCCCTCTCTGTCTCTCTCTCTCTGTCTCTCTCTCTCCCTCTCTGTCTCTCTCTCTCTCTGTCTCTCTCTCTCTCTGTCTCTCTCTCTCTCTCTCTCTCTCTCTCTCTGCATCTATCAGGGCACTCCCCATATGAAAACACACTCACCGCCCTTTGGGCCAATAGAAGGCTTAATTCCTTATTCAGAAGCCCCTCCCTGTGTTCCCCCACAGGCTGTTCAGTCCTCCCAAAGGATCATGGGAGATTCTGACGCACATGTGAAACCCTGTCTGTCCCGAATGTCTGTCTCTACTGTCTGTCTCTCTGCGTCACTGCAGTGGTTTATCTCTGGCATGGTGCCACACTACCACCTAAATGCCCTCTGTCTCTCTTACTTTAAATTCCTTTACACTACACACATTATTCCTTATTTAGGGCACTATCCATAAGGGCACTAGTCAATAAAGCCAGTGTGATATTGCAGCTGACATAGAGCTTCCTTGCCTCGATATTGAACCTGCGGATTTAAACAAACAGCCACGCTCACAAGCGGTTTGAGATGGTATTTATAAACACTTGGAAGTTAGTAAGACTGGTTACACGGCTATAACTCTCCAATTCTATCACATTGTGTTCACATAGAAATGTGCTATATCTTGAAAGAGTTCAATGTTTAATTAATGAGTCATCTTGTATCTCAAACCTGACGTTGAACTAAAATGATTACTGTGTATCAAACACAACTTCTTAGTTCCTTGTATTACTCTGAAACATCTAAAGCAAACATACGATTGTATGGTTGAGTCCATGAAACTTGATAACTGGGTCCGTATTTACAAGATGTCTCAGAGTAGCAGTGTCGATCTAGAATCAGAGGTTCCCCCTGTCCATACAACTCATTTATTAGGATTTAAAAGGCTAAACTTATCCGATATCACCAATCCTACTCTAATACTCATTGTAAATATGGTCCCTGGTGATTGTTGTGAGAATAGGTTAATAATAGGGAAACAAAACAAATATAGAAATTTGGCGAAGGTTGGAAAAGTGTGTCACATAAAATCTTTGGTGTAAATTACTTAAGTAAAAATACTTTAAAGTACTACTTAAGTCGTTTTTTGGGGGGGTATCTGTACTTTATGTTACTATTTAAATGTTTGGCAACTTTAACGTTTACTTCACTACATTCCAAAAGAAAATTATGTTATTTTTACTCCATACATTTTCCCTGACACCCAAATGTAAACCTTAAATTTGGACAATAAATTGGTCAAATTCACACACTTATCAAGAGAAATTCCTGGTCATCCCTACTGCCTCTCATCTGCTGGACTCACAACACAAATGTGTTGTTTGTAAATTATGTCTGAGTGTTGGAGTGTGCCCCTGGCTACCCGTCAACAAAAAACTACTGGAAATGGTGCCGTCTGGTTTGCTTAATATAAGGAATTTGAAATTATTTATACTTTTACTTTTACTGTTGATACCTAAGTACATTTTAGAAATTCCTTTTACTTTTGTATATTTAAAACCCAAATACTTTTAGACTTTTACTCATGTAGTATTGACGAATAAACATTTTAAACACATTTTATATATAGGCTATCCAATGCCAGGATAAAAAAGACAAGATGCAATCCTGTTGAACCAGCCTTGGATAAGGGTAGCAGCTGGACGTTTATTGTCACGAGTCTTGTCCTGGAGGCAGAACCGAGCGATTTCCCCTTAGATAGACCAGCTGCAATAATCTAAACAGGCCGTATTGTAAAAATGAATGAAAACTAAAGATTTAATGACTTTGTGGCTGTGCCAGCTAGAGACCATTCTGTAGAGCTGCCTCCAGAACAATGTTCATGACAAAAAGCTAGCCTGTGTAAGGGTAAGCTATGGAGGGCTTGATATGATTTAAAAAAAATGTTTTATTCTTTTAACGACAGCAATATTTTTAAGTAGAATGGGATCAGAAGCATGATATCATGTATTGCTTCTCTCGTTTCATGGTGCTGTGGGCACAGGTAGGCCTACATGTCTTTACGCATTACATTCAGGCATCTATACAAAATACTACAACAAATCAAATCAAAGCTTATTGTGCTTAGCTCCATTCCATTTATTTTTGTCCATAAAACATCCCTTGCCGATGACAAGCATACCCATAACATGATGCAGCCACCACCATGCTTGAAAATATGAATATGTTCCATGAGCGCTCTCCAGACCCTGGATGTGAACTGGGGACCCCGATCAGAGACTATGTCCTCAGACACCCCGTAGTTCCGGAAGACGTGTGTAAACAAGGCCTCCGCAGTCTGTAGGGCCGTAGGGAGACCGGGCAGAGGGAGGAGACGGCAGAACTTAGAGAAATTATCCACAACGACCAGGATCATGGTGTTACCCTGTGACGGAGGAAGATCGGTATGGAAATCCACCGACAGGTGCGACCAAGGCTCTTGTGGAACGGGTAAGGGGTGTAGCTTACCTCTGGGCAGATGCCTAGGAGCCTTACACTGGGTGCACACCGAGCAGGAGGAAACATAAACCCTCCCTCACGTCCTTAGCCAAAGTGGGCCACCAGTACTTCCCACTCAGACAGTGCACCGTCCGACCAATGCCTGGATGACCAGAGGAGGCGGGTGAAGTGGAGGACCGAATGTACCCCTGTCGCAGGGATTCGGAGAAATATGTTTCCATAGCCGCCATCTCCGCCTGTGACAGGGGATACACGTGACTCCTGGGAAGTGCAGCGTCTACCAGGAGATTTATCGCACAATCCCCCCGTCGATGGGGTGGTAATTGAGTCGCCCTCTTTTTGGAGAAGACGAGAGCCAAATCGGCAGATTCAGAGGGGATGCGCGCGGTGGAGACCTGGTCTGGACTTTCCACCATAGTAGCACCAACGGAAACCCCTAAACACCTCCCCGAGCACTCTCGCGACCACCCTGTGAGAGCCCTCTGTAGCCATGAAAAAGTGGGGTCATGACAGGCTAACCAGGGTAGCACCACGAGAAATGCAGGAGAGTCAATGAGAGAGAGACGGATTCTCTCCTTGTGACGCTCCTGTGTCACCATTCCCAGGGGAACGGTGGCCTCCATAATCAACCCTGACCCTAATGGTCGACTGTCTAAGGAGTGAACTGGGAAAGGCATAGCCACTGGAACAATGGGGATGCCTAAACTATGGGCAAATGATCTGTCTATAAAATTCCCAGCTGCGCCTGAATCAACGAGTGCCTTATGCTGGGAATGCGGGGAAAACTCAGGAAAAGTAACATACAAAAACATATGTGCAACAGAGGGCTCTGGGTGAGAATGGTGCCAGCTCACCTGGGGTGACGCGAGAGTTCCCTGACTGCTGCCTCGACCCCCAGAGGAACCAACCCGGCACCAAATGGCAGTGTGACCTCTGTGGCCACATATGGTGCATGAGACGGAACCTCCTCCGGTCTCCCTGAGCGCAGCACCTCCCAGCTCCATGGGCATCGGAGCGGTGGTGCTGGGGGATGGAACCGACAGACCCCGCTCTGGACATCCGCGGGTAGTCAGCAGGTTATCCAGCCGAATGGACAGGTCCACTGGCTGGTCGAAGGTGAGGGTGGTGTCCCTGCAGGCTAACTTCCGACGGACGTCCTCACGCAAGCTGCAGGAATAGTGGTTGATCAGGGCCCTGTCGTTCCATCCCGCGGCCAGGGTCCGAAAGTCCATCGCGAACTCCTGAGCGCTCCTCGTCCCCTGCCTCAGATGGAAGAGACGTTCACCCGCCGCTCTACCCTCGGGCGGGTGGTCGAAGACTGCCCGGAAGCGGCAGGTGAAATCCTCGAAATGGTCCAGCGCCGCATCTCCTTCTCCCCACACGGCGTTGGCCCACGCCAGGGCTTTCCCCGAGAGGCACGAGACGAGGGTGGACACCTTCTCACGGCCCGAAGGAGCCGGGTGGATGGTTGCCAGGTAGAGCTCCAGCTGAAACAGGAAACCCTGGCAGCGTGCAGCCGTCCCATCGTACTCCCGGGGAAGGGTGAGACGAATCCCACTGGGACCGGGTGAAGGGGGGGCTAGTAGTGGAGACCCTGGTTGTGCTGGAGGAACTCCCTGTCTCTCCCAGCAGTCCATGGATTGGATGACGCGGTCCATGGCGGCGCCAAGATGGTGGAGCATCGCCGCGTGCTCCTCGACCCCTATACCAGGGGCACCTGCTCCTGCTGACTCCATCGTTTGGGTGTGAAATTCTGTCAAACGCTGGGTGTAGCTGATGCATTGAAGTCAGGCGCAGAAGAGCAGAGATAAGTGGACAAAGCACTTTACTGAGGCAATGTTTGAACAGAACGCAACCGCGTCACAAAAACAAATGCCCAAAGAACAAGTGAGGCAGCACAAAGTACAATAACAAAGTACAAAGTACCGGCTGCCACAAAGCACGGGTGTAAAACAAAACCCGGTGCAAGCCAGCCTCAAGCGTGCCAACCTGACAATAAACAATTTCACACACAGACATGGGGGGAACAGAGGGTTAAATACACAACAAGTAATGAAGGAATGTAAACCAGGCGTGTGGGAAAACAAGACAAAACAAATGGAAAATGAAATGTGGATCGGCGATGGCTA
This sequence comes from Salmo salar, assembly GCF_965601325.2. Classification (NCBI taxonomy): domain Eukaryota; kingdom Metazoa; phylum Chordata; class Actinopteri; order Salmoniformes; family Salmonidae; genus Salmo; species Salmo salar. The sequence goes on from NC_138317.1 coordinate 42,703,711, forward strand.
GAAGACTGGTGACGTCGACCGCCGAAACGCCACCCAAACAAGGAGAGGCATCGACTTCGGCGGAAGTCGTGACAATCAAATTGATCAGAAATACAGTGTAGACATTGGTAATGTTGTAAATGACTATTATGGCTGGAAAGGGCTGATTTTAAACGGAATATCTACATAGGTGTACAGAGACCCGTTATCAGCAACCATCACTCCTGTGTTCCAATGACAAGTTGTGTTAGCTAATCCAAGTTTATCATTTAAATTTTTTGATCATTAGAAAACCCTTTTGCAATTATGTTAGTGCAGCTGTATACTGTTGTACTGAACTTGTTAGGGTTAGGGTCTAGTTTCCTGAATTTCCGCCTGACTGACGTGCCCAAAGTAAACTGCCTGTTACTCAGGTCCAGAAGCCAGAATATGCATGTAATTGCTAGCATTGGATATAAAACACTTTAAAGTTTCTAAAACTATTAAAATAATGTCTGAGACTACAACAGAGTAAATATGCTCCCGTGTGGCTCAGTTGGTAGAGCATGGTGTTTCCAACGACAGGGTTGTGGGTTTGATTCCCACGGGGGACCAGTATGGAAAGAAATGTATGCATTCACTACTGTAAGTTGCTCTGGATAAGAGCATCTGCTAAACGACTAAAATGACATGACAGGCGAAAATCTGACAATAATCTTTTTTTTTTAGCTCCCAGGCTCTTATTATGGAAACCTATTGTTTCTATGTATCGCCATTACCCAAATTGCAATTCTTTTGGCTTCCACTAGATGTGAACAGTCTTTATTCAAGGTTTCAGGCTTGTTTTTTGAAAAAGAAAAGTATTTGGAGTTTTTGTTATGGGACCACCTGAAGCAAATCAGTCTTTCGTCGCGCAAGGGAGAAGGCACGTGCTTACGAATTTTCCTTTCCTATTGAACATACTTCTTTCTGTATGAAATATTTTGTTTATTTACATTTTAGAGGATCCTGAGGATTAAATAGGAACGTTGTCTGACTTGTTTGGACGAAGTTTAGTAGTAGCTTTTTGGACTCCTTTGTCTGCATGTTGAACAAGTGGATTACTGAAATCAATGGCGCCAACTTAACAACTTAACTTTTTGGGATATTAAGAAAGATGTTATTGAACAAAACGACCATTCATGTTGTAGCTGGGACCCTTGGACATGCAAACAGAGGAAGATCTTCAAAGGAAAGTGATTTATTTAATCGCTATTTGTGATTTTGTGATGCCTGTGCTGGTTGAAGAATTTGTTGATGTGGGGTGCTGTCCTCAGACAATCGCATGGTATGCTTTCGCCGTAAAGCCTTTTTGACATCTGACACCGCAGTTAGATTAACAAGAAGTTAAGCTGTTAATTGGTATAAGACACCTGTATGTTCATGAATGTTTAATATTACGAATATTTATTTGAATTCCGCGCCCTCCAATTTCACAAGATGTTGTCGGTAGGTGTCCCGCTCACGGAACACCTAGCCTTAAGAATTTTTTAAAGAAGCAATAAAACTGGCTTTCTTTAGAAGAGTTGAGTATCTGGAGCATCAGCAGTTGTGGGTTCGAGTACAGGCTCAAAATGGCCAGAAACAAAGCACTTTCTTCTGAACCTCGTCAGTCTATTCTTGTTCTGAGAAATGAAGGCAAATCCATGCGAGAAATTGCCAAGAAACTGAAGATCTCGTACAACACTTTGTACTACTCCCTTCACAGAACAGCGCAAACTGTCTCTAACCAGAATAGAAAAAGGAGTGGGAGGCCCCGGCGCACAACTGAGCAATAGGACAAGTACATTAGTGTCTAGTTTGAGAAACAGACGCCTCACAAGTCCTCAACTGGCAGCTTCATTAATTATTACCCACAAAACACCAGTCTCAACGTCAACAGTGAAGAGGCGACTGCGGGATACTGGCCTTCTAGGCAGAGTTGCAAAGAAAAAGCCATATCTTAGACTGGCCAATAAAAATAAAAGATTAAGATGGGCAAAAGAACACAGACACCGGACAGAGGAATTCTACATACATAAGCATGACAAAACCCACATTTATTCAAATGTAATTTTTTTGTCAAGAAGATTCCTTTCATTTGAAAGTTTGTTTCTTAAGTCCATTGTAATTACTTCTTTACAGTCATGTTTTTTCAACATATTTTAGATAACATGTTGAAAAAACACTTTATGACACTGTCATAAAGCATCATAACCATCCTGTGTCACTTTACTTGGACTAAGAAAAAACACTTTATGACACTGTCATAAAGCATCATGACCATCCTATGTCACTTTACTTGGACTAAGAAAAAACACTTTATGACACTGTCATGAAGCATTATGACCATCATAATCATATAAGCCAGATAGGTCTATCATGTACATAGCCTTATGTCAATCATCAGTCAAAAAAACAGGGTGTCTTGTCCTGCTCCTGAAATCTGCTCCTGCATTCATCTCAGTCATCAGCAACAGAGCATTGGGGGTAGGTGCATGTCTGACATCAATGTGTGCTCAATTAAAATGATCATTTTAATATGGTCAATTTCAGAAAATGTTATAAAACATAAACATACTGTTGACAAGTAGGCTATGGTGTAATGGAATGTTTTGCTTTGTGTGGTAGGTTCTCCTGGTTCTGACACTCCTATGTAGGTGTCATCAGCAGCCATAAAACTACCACCGTGGTAGGTTTTGTGGGTTTTGACAGTCTTATAAAGGTGTCTTAACCAGCCATAAAATATCGCAATATATGTCAAAATAGATCCAAATGCATCTGTCATGACAGAGTTATGACCATATTATGACAGGTTATGGCAAGTTATGTGAACTGTCATGACCTAAGATGACGTGGTTATGACCGTGTCATAACATGGTATGACAATCGGTGTCAAGTAAAGTGTTACCAATTGTTTTTACCATGTAGCGGTGTAGCTAACTACTGGAACTACACACTACTGTTTTACCGTGTAGCGGTGTAGCTAACTACTGGAACTACACACTACTGTTTTACCATGTAGCGGTGTAGCTAACTACTGGAACTACACACTACTGTTTTACCATGTAGCGGTGTAGCTAACTACTGGAACTACACACTACTGTTTTACCATGTAGCGGTGTAGCTAACTAGTGGAACTACACACTACTGTTTTACCATGTAGCGGTGTAGCTAACTGCTGGAACTACACAGTAATGTTTTACCATGTAGCGGTGTAGCTAACTACTGGAACTACACACTACTGTTTTACCGTGTAGCGGGGTAGCTAACTACTGGAACTACACACTACTGTTTTACCGTGTAGCGGTGTAGCTAACTACTGGAACTACACACTACTGTTTTACCGTGTAGCGGTGTAGCTAACTACTGGACCTACACACTACTGTTTTACCGTGTAGCGGTGTAGCTAACTAGTGGAACTACACACTACTGTTTTACCATGTAGCGGTGTAGCTAACTACTGGAACTACACACTAATGTTTTACCATGTAGCGGTGTAGCTAACTACTGGAACTACACACTACTGTTTTACCATGTAGCGGTGTAGCTAACTACTGGAACTACACACTACTGTTTTACCATGTAGCGGTGTAGCTAACTAGTGGAACTACACACTACTGTTTTACCATGTAGCGGTGTAGCTAACTACTGGAACTACACACTAATGTTTTACCATGTAGCGGTGTAGCTAACTACTGGAACTACACACTACTGTTTTACCATGTAGCGGTGTAGCTAACTACTGGAACTACACACTACTGTTTTACCATGTAGCGGTGTAGCTAACTAGTGGAACTACACACTACTGTTTTACCATGTAGCGGTGTAGCTAACTACTGGAACTACACACTACTGTTTTACCGTGTAGCGGTGTAGCTAACTACTGGAACTACACACTACTGTTTTACCATGTAGCGGTGTAGCTAACTACTGGAACTACACACTACTGTTTTACCATGTAGCAGTGTAGCTAACTACTGGAACTACACACTACTGTTTTACCATGTAGCGGTGTAGCTAACTGCTGGAACTACACACTACTGTTTTACCATGTAGCGGTGTAGCTAACTACTGGAACTACACACTACTGTTTTACCATGTAGCGGTGTAGCTAACTAGTGGAACTACACACTACTGTTTTACCATGTAGCGGTGTAGCTAACTACTGGAACTACACACTAATGTTTTACCATGTAGCGGTGTAGCTAACTACTGGAACTACACACTACTGTTTTACCATGTAGCGGTGTAGCTAACTACTGGAACTACACACTACTGTTTTACCATGTAGCGGTGTAGCTAACTAGTGGAACTACAGACTACTGTTTTACCATGTAGCGGTGTAGCTAACTAGTGGAACTACACACTACTGTTTTACCATGTAGCGGTGTAGCTAACTGCTGGAATTACACACTACTGTTTTACCATGTAGCGGTGTAGCTAACTACTGGAACTACACACTACTTTTTTACCATGTAGCGGTGTAGCTAACTGCTGGAACTACATACTACTGTTTTACCATGTAGCGGTGTAGCTAACTACTGGAACTACACACTACTGTTTTACCATGTAGCGGTGTAGCTAACTAGTGGAACTACACACTACTGTTTTACCATGTAGCGGTGTAGCTAACTACTGGAATTACACACTACTGTTTTACCATGTAGCGGTGTAGCTAACTGCTGGAATTACACACTACTGTTTTACCATGTAGCGGTGTAGCTAACTACTGGAACTACACACTACTGTTTTACCGTGTAGCGGTGTAGCTAACTACTGGAACTACACACTACTGTTTTACCGTGTAGCGGTGTAGCTAACTACTGGAACTACACACTACTGTTTTACCATGTAGCGGTGTAGCTAACTACTGGAACTACACTCTAATGTTTTACCATGTAGCGGTATTTTTTGGCGTAGACCTGCCCAGTTGTCATTTGAAAATTGTTTTTGTTTTTAATAGGCTAAATGACATATTCTGTTAACATATGACCTCAAAGTGATCTTTTCTTGCAGTTTGTCCTCTGTGACATTTCAGAATTACATATGACAATCTTTTACGAAGTAGTTTGAATGTAGTGAATTACTTTTTCAAAGTAACTTCGATTAAGTAAACTCATTTTTAAGCATAACTTTAATGAAGCTTAACTTCTTCTATTGTGAAGTATTTAATAGCTTGGTAAACTAAAATTCACAGAGAGGGAGAGTCGGAGAGTGAGCAATTGAATGACTGTTCAGAGAGAGAACGAGAGAGAGAGTGAGAGAAAGGGGTTTGGAGTTTTTTTTGTGTAGCCACAATGAAGGTGGATAGATTGAAGGTGGATCCATTGAAGGTGGCTACATTGAAGGTGGATACTGTATATCAATAATGTGATAGTGTACATTGTTGATGAGAAGATAGTGAAAATTCAACCATCAATTAGAGGAAATTGATACCTGAGTATGTCATCAAGTGCAGGAATCATATGCCATATGTGAACATTTATTGTGGCAAAGATGGTGAATTAGCTGCTGGGGCAGTAATGTTCAGTGTGGTGCTAATAAGCTTTGTCCTCTAAAGTTATTATACATTGTGAGGCCTATTCCTCCACTCTTCTCACACAACCTGTTCTCTTCCCCCCCCCTCTCTCTCTCTCTCTCTCTCTCTCTCTCTCTCTCTCTCTCTCTCTCTCTCTCTCTCTTTGTTTCTCTCTCTTCCTCTCTTTCCCTATCTCTTTCACTTTCTTTCTCTTCCACTCTCTCTCTCTCTCTCTCTCTCTCTCTTTCTACTCCATCCTACTGTTTTTCAGATGGGATTACGTGTCAGAGTCGACATTCACAACATGCAAGTTGGTTGCCTAGCAGCCTCCTCTACCTGGCTGTTGATTGGCTGAACTGTCTGTGACTCAGGGGGAAACAGGAAGTGTTGTTTGTGACAGTGGGGACACCAGGGACACATTGCGTTTACATCTCCCTCTAGTGGTCACAAGAGGAACTGACTGACAACACAGTGACCTCTGCTACGGCAGAAAAGTTATTTTCTTTCCCGAGGATGGATTAACAAGTGGGCATCCCTTTAACGTTGAAACATCCCTTTAATGTTAAATTATGTCATTAAGAGAACGATTTCATTTGAGGTTGAAATCCGTTAATTAGGATGCTCTATGTGTACTCTACTGTATCCATAATATATATTTATATATACTGTACTCTACTGTATCCATAATATATATTTATATATACTGTACTCTACTGTATCCAGAAAATACATACTGTACTCTACTGTATCCATAATATATATTTATACATACTGTACTGTGCTGTATCCATAATATATATTTATATATACTGTACTCTACTGTATCCAGAAAATACATACTGTACTCTACTGTATCCATAATATATATACTCTACTCTACTGTATCCAGGTTATATAAACTGTACTCTCAAATATCCAGGATATATATACTGTACTCTCCTGTATCCAGGATATATAAACTGTACTCTCAAATATCCAGGATATATATACTGTACTCTCAAATATCCAGGATATATATACTGTACTCTCCTGTATCCAGGATATATATACTGTACTCTCCTGTATCCAGGATATATAAACTGTACTCTCAAATATCCAGGATATATATACTGTACTCTCCAATGTATCCAGGATATATAAACTGTACTCCAATGTATCTAGGATATATATACTGTATGTAGATGTGGTAATTCCGCTGAGATTCTAATTCTAATTCAGCTGTTGTGTGATTGTTAATAGTAACTTGTCTTTGTTTTCTTAGAGATCACATAAACAGTGCATTCAGATTGAATTCCAACCCCTTGACGTTTTACACATTTTGATACATTGCAACCTTATTCCAAGATGGATTGAATAGTTTTTGTTCCCTCATCAATCTACACACAATACCCCACAATGACAAAGCTAAAACCGTTATTTTTTTATTTATTTTTTACAAATGTATTGAAAAAAAAAAAAAAAAAAAAGAATGATCACATTTATATAAGTATTCAGACCGATCACTCAGTACTTTGTTGAAGCACCTTTGGCAGCGATTACAGCCTCAAGTCTTCTTGGGTATGACGTTTCTTGGCACACCTGTATTTGAGGAGTTTCTCTCATTCTTCTCAGCAGATCCTCTCAAGCTCTGTCAGGTTGGATGGGGAGCGTCGCTGCACAGCTATTTTCAGGTCTCTCCAGAGATGTTAGATGGGGATCAAGTTTGGGCTTTGGCTTGGAGCGGGTAGCGGTGTGCGGGTAGCGGTGTGCGAGTATATGTTTGTGTCCATAAGTCTACCCGCCAAGGCCTGGTTACCATGAGAACGGCATGGAGGATGACATCACTGTGTTACTGTGACATCATCACCAGACAGTGACTCATATTCTTTGGGGTCGTGTGTGTGTGTGTGTGTGTGTGTGTGTGTGTGTGTGTGTGTGTGTGTGTGTGTGTGTGTGTGTGTGTGTGTGTGTGTGTCTGTGCACTAGTGTCCTTCCGATTCACTGCGATGCAACAAAAAAAATCCACCAATCCCAATAATTTCAACATCAAAGTGTTTTTATTCTATATAATAAAAATAATGACATTGTTCTTTGTTCTAAGAAAGCCACACATTCACATCATGTCAAGAGCAGAATAATCTTACATTGGACAACTGAGCACAAGTGGTTCCCCTGACACAGATTAGAATTAATATAAATTCATAAATGTAATTATACAGATTCTTAGTAATATTAGGGGTTGGTTTCATTCTATCTTTTATGTTTCTGTATCAACATGTGTTATTTCTGAATCGGTTGGTCCTCTATCTAATCAACATTCCACTGCGGTATATTTTAACGGTCCACTGTATTAAACCTGATTCAAACAAACATATCAATATCACGTATTGTATTGATTTCAAGTGAATAACCAATTCATAACATTGGAATAAGACTTATTTTCCAGGGACCAACTAGGCTAACTAACTACGTCAAAGGAAGCAAGCACAACAAATCCTAAACCCGCATTTAGATACCCCCTGGGGTAGCAATACAATTAATATAAAAAATATATGAAACCACAGGAACATTCAACAGATACGGAGCTGCAATAGGAATACAGATAATAACCAAATCAAACCTCAGTAACATTCAACGGAGAGCTGCAGACAAGAAGCAACATCAACTGAGATATTATACCCCCTATGGGTCTCTCTCTGGGTCTCTCTATGGGTCTCTCTCTATGGGTCTCTCTCTATGGGTCTCTCTATGGGTCTCTCTATGGGTCTCTCTCTATGGATCTCTCTCTATGGGTCTCTCTCTATGGATCTCTCTCTCTGGGTCTCTCTATGGGTCTCTCTCTATGGATCTCTCTCTATGGGTCTCTCTATGGGTCTCTCTATGGGTCTCTCTCTATGGGTCTCTCTCTATGGATCTCTCTCTGGGTCTCTCTATGGGTCTCTCTATGGGTCTCTCTCTATGGGTCTCTCTATGGGTCTCTCTATGGGTCTCTCTCTATGGATCTCTCTCTATGGGTCTCTCTATGGGTCTCTCTATGGGTCTCTCTCTATGGGTCTCTCTATGGGTCTCTCTCTATGGGTCTCTCTATGGGTCTCTCTATGGGTCTCTCTCTATGGATCTCTCTCTCTGGGTCTCTCTATGGGTCTCCCTATGGGTCTCTCTATGGGTCTCTCTCTGGGTCTCCCTATGGGTCTCTCTATGGGTCTCTCTCTGGGTCTCCCTATGGGTCTCTCTATGGGTCTCTCTATGGGTCTCTCTCTGGGTCTCTCTCTATGGGTCTCTCTATGGGTCTCTCTATGGGTCTCTCTCTGGGTCTCTCTCTATGGGTCTCTCTCTGGGTCTCTCTCTGGGTCTCTCTCTGGGTCTCCCTATGGGTCTCTCTCTGGGTCTCTCTATGGGTCTCTCTATGGGTCTCTCTCTGGGTCTCCCTATGGGTCTCTCTATGGGTCTCTCTATGGGTCTCTCTCTGGGTCTCTCTCTATGGGTCTCTCTCTGGGTCTCTCTCTGGGTCTCTCTCTGGGTCTCTCTATGGGTCTCTCTCTGGGTCTCCCTATGTGTCTCTCTATGGGTCTCCCTATGGGTCTCTCTAGGGGCCCTGGGCAAAAGTTGTACACTTTAAAGGGGAAAGTGTTCCATTTGAGACGTGTGATTGTGTAACTAATAGTCAGAGCGTTGGTGAGAGAGTCTACACAGGGAACGTAGAAATCTGGACTGCTGAGGCTTCTCTGTTACACACACACACACACACACACACACACACACACACACACACACACACACACACACACACACACACACACAGAGACACACACACAGAGACACACACACACACACACACACAGACACACACACACACACACGCAGGCACGACGAAACACATACACACAAAATGCAGGTGAATGCTCTCACAAAAGCCAAAAGCTCATAAAATATAAATGTGCACACCCATACATTCACACACACACACACACACACACACACACACCCATACATTCACTCACACACACACACACACACACACCACACACACACACACACACACACACACACACACACACACACACACACACACACACACACACACACACACACACATATATTCACACACACACACACATACATTCACACACACACACACACATACATTCACACACACATACATTCACACACACACACACACACATACATTCACACACACACACACACACACACACACACACACACACACACACACACACACACACATACATTCACACACATGCACACACACACACCCATACATTCACACACATGCACACACACACACCCATACATTCACACGCACGCACACAAACACACACACACACGCAAACACACACATACATTCACACGCACGCACACAAACACACACATACATGCAAACACACACACATTTACAAGCACACACACACACACACATTCACACAAACACACATATCCATGTACACACCCATTCTCTGGTTATACCCAAACCACTGTAGCTGTGTGGTCATGTGAAAGAAGCTGTAGGTTGGTGTTACATTGTCAAGTACATTATTACATACGTTTATATTCATACATACGTTCATTGTCATGAACATTTCATCATAGTGTCACAATTAACAATAAAGGCCAGAGCTTGTCTCTCTTTGAGGGAGGGAACATTCTGATTGGCTGCTTAAGGATGAGGGAGAAACGCCATTGGCTAGGGAAGTTCCATCGCTTCACCTCCTCTATCTACAGGACGCTAAGATTTCTGGTGTCTAGCCATTGGACTAGAAACATAGCGCCCCCCCCCCACACACACACACACACACGCACACACACACACACACACACACACACACGCACACACACGCACACACACACACACAACTTGCTCTTTTCTCGATTGAGTTCAACAATCTCCCTCTCCTCAACCACCTGTCGCATCCCTCTGTCTGCCTGACATTTGAAGAGCAGGAGGAAGAGAGGGATGAAGAGGAGGAGAGGAAATGAGGAGACGAAGATGGGAGGATGGCTTTTTTGAGACTTTTTTTAGAAGAAACAGGAGAAATCTGGAGGCTTTGGCCTTTAGCGGATAACCAGTAGCCTGTAATTATCACGGAGCATCATGAAACAATGGCATCATGCTGGCTATGTCATTAGATGTTTAAATGTTTCTTCTTTTCCCCGTGGCATTTGAAGACTCATAGCTTCACAGTTCTTTGGCGGATGAGTATTGTAGCTGCCTGCTACAATATAATAAAAATACAAAACAACATTAAGTGAAGTCAGTTGATTGATAAATGTTTGGACAGGACTGCTCTAAGGTAATCGCCATCAGTATCATCACCATCAGTACTATCATCACCATCATCACTATCATTACTGTTCCTATCATCACCAATACTATCATAACCACCACTATCATAATCCTCACTATCATCATCATCACTATCATTACTGTTCCTATCATCACCAATACTATCATAACCATCACTATCATCACCATTACTATCATCACCATTACTATCATCACCATTACTATCATCACTATCATCACCATTACTATCATCATCATCATCACTATCATTACTGTTCCTATCATCACCAATACTATCATAACCATCACTATCATCACCATTACTATCATAACCACCACTATCATAATCCTCACTATCATCACCATCACTATCATTACTGTTCCTATCATCACCAATACTATCATAACCACCACTATCATAATCCTCACTATCATCATCATCACTATCATTACTGTTCCTATCATCACCATTACTATCATAACCATCACTATCATAATCCTCACTATCATCATCATCACTATCATTACTGTTCCTATCATCACCAATACTATCATAACCACCACTATCATAATCCTCACTATCATCATCATCACTATCATTACTGTTCCTATCATCACCAATACTATCATAACCATCACTATCATCACCATTACTATCATCACCATTACTATCATCACTATCATCACCATTACTATCATCACCATCATCACTATCATTACTGTTCCTATCATCACCAATACTATCATAACCATCACTATCATAATCCTCACTATCATCACCATCACTATCATTACTGATCCTATCATCACCAATACTATCATAACCATCACTATCATAATCCTCACTATCATCATCATCACTATCATTACTGTTCCTATCATCACCAATACTATCATAACCACCACTATCATAATCCTCACTATCATCACCATCACTATCATTACTGTTCCTATCATCACCAATACTATCATAACCATCACTATCATAATCCTCACTATCATCATCATCACTATCATTACTGTTCCTATCATCACCAATACTATCATAACCATCACTATCATCACCATTACTATCATCACCATTACTATCATCACTATCATCACCATTACTATCATCATCATCATCACTATCATTACTGTTCCTATCATCACCAATACTATCATAACCATCACTATCATAATCCTCACTATCATCACCATCACTATCATTACTGTTCCTATCATCACCAATACTATCATAACCATCACTATCATAATCCTCACTATCATCACCATCACTATCATTACTGTTCCTATCATCACCAATACTATCATAACCATCACTATCATAATCCTCACTATCATCATCATCACTATCATTACTGTTCCTATCATCACCAATACTATCATAACCACCACTATCATAATCCTCACTATCATCACCATCACTATCATTACTGTTCCTATCATCACTATCATCACTATCATCACCATCACTATCATAATCCTCACTATCATCATCATCACTATCATTACTGTTCCTATCATCACCAATACAATCATAACCATCACTATCATCACCATTACTATCATCACCATTACTATCATCACCATTACTATCGGCACCATCACTATCATCACCATCATCATCATCACTATCATCACCATTACTATCATCACCATCACTATCTTGACCATCACTATCATCACCATTACTATCATCACCATCACTATCATCACCATCACTATCATCACTATCATCATCATCATCATCACCATCACTATCATCACCATTACTATCATCACCACCACTATCATCACTATCACTATCATCACCACCACCATCATCACCATCACTATCATCACCATCACTATCATCGCTATCATCATCATCATCATCATCATCACTATCATCACCATCACTATCATCACTATCATCATCATCATCATCATCACTATCATCACCATTACTATCATCATCATCATCACTATCATCACTATCATCACCATTACTATCATCATCATCACTATCATCACCATCATCACCATCACTATCATCACCATCACCACCATCACTATCATCACTATCACCACCATGACTATCATCACTATCATCACCATCACTATCTTCACCATTACTATCACTATCATCACCATCACCATCACCATCATCATCATCACTATCATCATCATCATCACTATGCTCCATCATTATGTCAGACTTTCTGACAGGGCTTTAGTATATACATAACGGGGGATTGAAAAGCCTAATGAATTCTGTACCATCCGCCAGCTTTAGTAAATGACTGGAAACTGTCGTTTGGCATGATCTGACCACACACACACACACACACACACACACACACACACACACACACACACACACACACACAGAGATGAGCATTAAAACACTCTCACACAGACAAGCATGCACGGACCCAAACAAGCGCACACATTGTGGTTTGACCAGAATGCTGCGTCTGACCCTGTGAATGCGTTATTATCTCCCTGACAGCTTGAGGATAAAGGTACATCACTGTCCTCCTGTTATTCAATATACACCCCCCTCTCTCTCTCTCCCTCTCCCTTTCTTTCTCTCTCTCTCTCTACTCCTCTCTTTCCCTCTCCCTTTTCCTCTCCTCTCTCTCTCTCTCTGGTTCTCTCTTGCTCTCTCTACCCCTCTCTTTCCCTCCCTCCCTCCCTCCCTCCCTCCCTCCCTCCCTCCCTCCTTCCCTCTCTCTCTCTCTCTCTCTCTCTCTCTCTCTCTCTCTTTCTCTCTCTACCCCTCTCTCCCCCCCCTCTCTCAATCTATTAACGTCACACTGTCTGGTCCCACAACCTCTTCTTCTTCTTTATTTTCCTTCATCTCCTTAAATTTTTCTCCACCCTGCTCTCCTCCATCTCTACCTCCCCTCAACTGTTACCTCCCTCACCCCCCTCCCTACTTCTGCAGCTGTCCTATGTCCATCCTGTCTCTCATCCTTCCGTCCCCCTCCCTCCCTCCATCCTTCTCTATATCACTTGGCAACAGTAGTATAATGAGAGGTCAAACATGCCATCTCTCTCTCCCTTTCTCCCTCCCTCCCTCCTCCCTCCCTCCCTACACCGTCCCTCCCTCCACCCTCCCTCCATCCTTCTCTATATCACTTGGCAACAGTAGTACAATAAGAGGTGAAACATGCCATCTCTCTCTCCCTCCTGCCTTCCTCCCTCCATCCCTCCGCTCTTCCCTCTATCCCGTCCTCCTCTATTTCTGCATGTCACACTGCAGCAGTAGGACGATAGAGTGATCGCTCTTGGCTGCCTCTTTGAACTCTTCCAGTGTGATCTCATCGTTGTGATCTTTATCCATCTTGGAGAAGATCTTGTCCACACGCTGCTGGGGAGTCAGCCCGTCCTCGTTCATACGCATCATTATCACAGTGCCAACCATCTTGTAGATCGCCTAGGAAACAGAGAGAGAGAGAGAGAGAGAGAGAGAGAGAGAGAGAGAGAGAGAGGGAGGTGGTCAGTAGAGAATGGATTGGGGGCATTCGCTGGAGACAAACACAGTGATTTATCAGACAAATACACACAATTACCACACGTGAATGCACACACACAAGCACACACATGCAGACATGCAGACAAGCACACGTAAACACACACAGAAACACACACACACATAAACACACAGACCTCTATAATCTCCAGCATCTCCATGCGTGTGATCTTGCCGTCTCCGTCTAAGTCATACATGTTAAAGGCCCAGTTGAGTTTCTGCTCAAAGCTCCCCCTAGAGGTGATGAAGAGAACTGTCAAACATAAACATGCAGGGGTGTGTGTGTGTGTGTGTGTGTGTGTGTGTGTGTGTGTGTGTGTGTGTGTGTGTGTGTGTGTGTGTGTGTGTGTGTGTGTGTGTGTGTGTGTGTGTGTGTGTGTGTGCGCGCGCACCGTCAAACCTGACATCACCTGTGTTATGAAGCGTACCTCGAGGTGATTGACAGAGCACAGATAAACTCCCGGAAGTCGATGGTCCCGTCACCGTTCTTATCGAAGGTCCGGAAGGCGTGCTGGGCGAACTTAGACGCATCGCCGTACGGAAAGAACTGGATGATTAAAAACAGATTAAGAAATGTAACTTAGGTCACTGGAACGCTATTCAATATATTGATCAGTAGGGTTTCTGAGGACATGAATGGCTGTGTCCCAAGTGACACCCTATGGGCAATGGTCAGAGGTAGGACACTACGTAGGTAATAGAATGCCACTTGGGACACAACCATGAATGGATGATGTTGCACATTGTAAATCCCTCTACTCCAATGAGTTTCTGGGAAAGCTTTAGGAATCCCAAGTACCACTGTTCTCAGTCCTTTCTCTTCTTCCTCTCTTCCCCTCACCCCTCTTCTCCCACTATTTAATGTTACTTCCTCTTCAACCCTCTCCTCCCTCCCTCCCTCCCTCCCTCCCTCCCTCCCTCCCTCCCTCCCTCCCTCCCTCCCTCCCTCCCTCCCACCCACTGACGAATCACAATCCCTCTCCTTCCTCATCCCTCCATTCCTCTCTCGCTGTCCCTCTCTCTCTCTCTCTCTTTCTCTCTCTCTCTCTCGCTCTCTCTCGCTCTCTCTCCCTCTAAGTTCAATTACATTTTAATTCAGTTGACTTCATTGACATTGACATGGCAAGTTAAATTACTTACATTGTTAAAGTATACTTAAATATATGTAACAAAAAAATGGTGGCACCAACAGCCATAAGGCATCTCTCATCCTGGACCAGAGTGAGAACAGCCTGCCCACACTGGGAAGCCAGACACCCTTTGCCTTTGATGACCGGTCTCTATAGCCAGACTGTGCTCACTGAGACTGTACCTCGTCAGTGTTTTCCTCACTTTTCTATCAGTCACTGAGGTCAAGAGTGTGCAAAGCTGTCATCAAGGCAAAGGGTGGCTATTTGAAGAATCTCAAATATAAAATCTATTTTGATTTGTTTAACACTTTTTGGCTTACTATATGATTCCATATGTATTATTTCATAGTTTTGATGTCTTCACTATTATTCTACAATGTAGAAAATGGTAAAAATAAAGAAAAACCCTTGAATGAGTAGGTGTGTCAACTTTTGTACACAACATGCATACATACTGTACATATATTTTTTTAAATACATTTTCTTTATTACCCTCCAACACTACCACCCCTCCGCACTTGGAGCAAACCAGTGAACAACAATGCTTAGGCCTGTATTTCCAGCCTATATATACTTTATACATTTTATGGACACAGTCTATTTTACAATCATTTTATTTAGATGGTTTTTACCCCTGTCCTTCCTCTACCCTCAATCTCTCCCATATATTTTATGATGTCCCTCCGGTTTGATTTCTATTTGCCATATCTTTCAAACTGTGTTCATTTATAAAACCTATATACGTTTCACAGACACAGTTTTACATTGGTTATCTTGTTGTTATTAGTTGTTATTAGTCCCAACCTTCAGCTCCATTCAACCCCTCCCATCAATCTCTTAACGCCATCCATATTGGATTTCTATTTGCCATATATTTTTCAACTGTGCTGTGATGCTTCACATTAAGTTCCGAACCTTTCTATTCTCATAGTTTCTACAGATTGTAAACTGAAAAATATATATTTTTTTTAGCTAAAAGTATTATTATATTATTGATCTATTGACTACGACTTTTCAGATCACCCAGAATTGCTATCTGCAGGGTTAGCTCTGGGTAAATGTTGAAATTCTTCAGCCATTCCTGGACCTGTGACCAAAAACAAGCTACATATGGACAATACCAAAACAAATGATCTAATGATTCTGTCTCTTCGCAGCAAAATCTGCAGAGCTGGGAAGGTTGTATCCTCCATAGAAATAGCACTCTATTGGTTGCAAGAATTCTGTATAATAATTTAAATTGAAAAATTCTAAGTTTTGAATCTGTCGTCATTTTACGTATCAGTTTTTAAACCATGTGCCATAGAATCGGTACACTGAAAATGTCCTCACAACTATTTTGCAATCTATATGCCAAGGCTGTCCATTTTTTGGTCTTTAAAAATGAAAACTGGTATACTTTTTTATTTATCACAATTTTCTTTAACCAATTTAATGCAGGGCCGAAAGACAAGTTCTTTACTTTTTCCCATTCCACTTTCCTCTTCCATTTTTGCGGTGATGCTGTAATTAATTGGTTGTAATTTTGGGTAGAGCAGACATTTCCATATGTCTGTGTTAGCTGCATGTGTGACATAACTCCACCAGTCCTATTTATGATATCATTTACAAATATGATACCTTTTTATATATATAGAAAAATAAGGGTTTTCAGGTCCAAATAAAATTGAATATTTATTTCTCATATACATTTTTTAAATGTTTCTCTAGGTCTAGGCAAGACCATAAGGATATATGTTAACTGTGATATGGCTACTGAGTGGCGTAGCGGTCTAAGGCACTGCATTTCCATGCAAGAGGCGTCACTACAGACCCTGGTTCAATTCCAGGCTGTATCACATCCAGCCGTGATTGGGAGTCCCATAGGGCGGCGCACAATTGGCCCAGCGTCCTCTGCGTTGTGTCTTAAAATATTCTTAGAGTCCATTGAGGTATTTAAAACAGTATTATAATCTCCCACCATAATAATAGAGTATTGTATTGCTTGCAGGGTTGATCATTTATTATATATATTTTCAAAGAAGTGAGGATCATCATTATTTGGTCCATAAAGTTTAATGAGCCACATCTGTTTGTCCAATAACGTATTTCAAATCTTCCATCTATCTTGAGGATCTGTTTGGACAATTTGCACATTCGGATCAAAATCACCCATTTTGAATTTCTTTGCACATGGGAGAAGGATAGTTCACCCCTCCAGTTCATTTTACACACACCATCTAAAATTGGTGAATGAGTTTTCTGTACATTTCACATTTGAGTCATTTAGCAGACGCTCTTATCCAGAGCGACTTACAGTAATGAATGCATACATTTCATTTCATGCATTTTTTTGTACTGGCCCCCCGTGGGAATCGAACCCACAACCCTGGCGTTGCACACACCATGCTCTACCAACTGTAAACAATAGATATAAAATTCTTTCTCTTTGAGACAGATAAATATTGTTCCTCTTTTCTTATTATCTGCTAAGCCATTACACTTATAACTGGCTGTACTTATTTCACCATTTACCATAATGAGATACAAGTTTCAAATCGATTTATCATAATATATGTTTGTAAATTTACCATTAATATAAAAAGTACCATACTGATGTGTGCTACTAAGTAACCCTCCAACTGTTCTCCACTATTCCACCCGCTAAAGCCCCTCCAAAGTTGGGTTGTCATCCCAGCGACCAGCAGAACGCCCCATGTCCCTCCGGATCCCTAGGCCCCACAAAAGGCCAGGACCAATCCTTCGAAAAGAGCACACAGTGCCACCCACGATCTTTAAGTCTTTACTGAAGACTCAACTCTTCAGGAGGTCCTATGATTGAGTGTAGTCTGGCCCAGGAGTGTGAAGGTGAATGGAAAGCCACTGGAGCGACGAACCACCCTTGCTGTCTCTGCCTGGCCAGTTCCTCTCTCTCCACTGGGATTCTCTGCCTCTAACCCTATTATGGGGGCTGAGTCAATGGCTTACTGGTGCTCTTCCATGCCATCCCTAGGAGAGGTGCATCACTTGAGTGGGTTGAGTCACTGACGTGATCTTCCTGTCCGGGTTGGTTAGTGCCGAAGGGGAGATCTTTGTGGGCTATACTCGGCCTTGTCTCAGGGTAGTAAGTTGGTGGTTGAAGATATCCCTCTGTGGTGTGTTGGCTGTGCTTTGGCAAAGTGGGTATGGTTATATTCCATCTGCTTGGCCCTGTCCAGGGGTATAGTCTCCTGTCTCAGCCTCCAGTATTTATGCTGTAATAATTTATGTGTCGGGGGGCTAGGGTCAGGCTGTTATATCTGGAGTATTTCTCCTGTCTTATCCGGTGTCCTGAGTGAATTTAAGTATGCTCCCTCTAATTCTCTCTGTCTCTTTCTGTCTCTTTCTCTGTCTCTTTCTCTTCTCTTGGAGGACCTGAGCCCTAGGACCATGCCTCAGGACTATCTGGCCTGATGACTCCTTGCTGTCCCCAGTCCACCTGGTCATGCTGCTGCTCCAGTTTCAACTGTTCTGCCTGCCTGCTATGGAACCCTGAACTGTTGACCGGACGTGCTACCTGTCCCAGACCTGCTGTTTTCAACTCTCTCTTTCTTTCTACCGCACCTGCTGTCTCTAACTCTGAATGATCGGCTATTTAATGCCAACTGACATTTACTCCTGAGGTGCTGACCTGTTGCACCCTCAACAACCACTGTGATTATTATCATTTGACCCTGCTGGTCAACCAATGAACGTTTGAACATCTTGGCTATGAACTGTTATAATCTCCACCCGGCACAGCCAGAAGAGGACTGGCCACCCCTCATAGCCTGGTTCCTCTCTCAGTTTCTTCCTAGGTTCTTGCCTTTCTAAGGAGTTTTTCCTAGCCACCGTGCTTCTACATCTGCATTGCTTGCTGTTTGGGGTTTTAGGCTGGGTTTCTGTGTATAGCACTTTCTGTCATCGGCTGATATAAAAAGAGCTTAATAAATACATTTGATTACTATATAGCAATTGGTTCTATAACTGATTGGAACATTTTGAGCCAGATTCTAACTGGAATTTCGATTTGAACGTTCCTTTTAATGGCATAGAATGCTCTTCGTGCTTCGTCTCTTAGCTCATTCACAGCCCTGTAAAAGCTACCTGTGTTGCTGACATTTAGTACTAGATATGTGTTTTTTAATAGAACTGTGTCCAAATATAATTTATATTTGTCATCCTGATTTCCAAACCTCTTTTGGAATGTTATTATATTAGTTGTTTTTTTAGGTTAACTGTCAAAGCCCAGGTCTGACAGAACCTGTGCAGATGATCTAGATGCTTCTGTAACCCCTCCCTCCTTAGTGGGACACAGCAGCACCAGATCATCTGCTTACAGCAGACACTCAATTTCAGTGTTGTGTAGCGTGAGACCAGGTGCTGCAGTTTCTTCTGATGTTTTTGATAATTCATTAATGTAGACGTTAAATAGTGTTGGACTTATTGGGCAGCCCTGTTTCACTCCACGTACCTGACGTGGCAATTTGGCAATTTTAACCGCACATTTGATTTTAGTGTACATTGATTTAATAAAATCATATGTTTTCCCTCCAATAGCACTTTCTATTAGTTTACTAAAAAAAAGACCTTCAGCTGTGCTACTGTCCTGCTGTCCTGCTCTATCCTTGGTTAGGAGCTCCTCTAAGGTGTGGATGTCTGGTTGCTGTTTGCTCACGCTCTCCCTCAGCAGGACAACTTTCCCCTCCTGTTAGATGAATTCATCCCTCATGGCAGCCATGGTGGTGAGGAAGGCCTGCTCTGCACTGAGGGGGGTTGCTCTCCTCCTGGGGCGTGGACTCCACTATGGTGGGAAGAGAGGTGCTGGAAGTACCTTTTTGGACTCAGCGCTGAGGGGGAGTGGGGACATGATGCCTGTGGGCTCTGCTACTGATGCCACTGCTCTATTCTGCTGCAACGTTGTCATGGCAACCGGTTTTGTTTGTCTGCTGCTGTTGTTAGCTAGGTCTAATTTAGCTCAAAAAGCAGCAAAAATAGTGACAAATCTTCACACAAAAAAAAACAGAAGATATGTCTAATTTAGCTCAAAAAGCAGCAAAAATAGTGACAAATCTTCACACAAAAAAAAACAGAAGATATGTTTTTTGGTATGTTTGATGTAGTTGTACTAACTCCTCTTGCTAGGTTTGTTCTAGCTCAATGTTCCTGGCTAGCTTGTTAGCCTGCTGGCTAGGTTCTTGTTGTGTAGCTAGCGACAATTAAAACTTCTTAATTTGAGGCGCAAAGTTACTTTTTTTTCTATTGTGATTGAATAGATTTGCTGTTCATCATCTCTTGACTTGAATTATTTTTTAGATTTGAGTGCTAATCAACAACAACAAAAATAACATTATCAGGAGCAGCATGTCTGTAGCGCTCTCTTTCTCTCTCTCTCCCTTTCCTCCTCTCTCTCTCCCTCCCTGTCTCCTCCTCTCACCCACCCTCTCTCTCTCCCTCCCTGTCTCCTCCTCTCACCCACCCTCTCTCTCTCCCTCCCTGTCTCCTCCTCTCACCCACCCTCTCTCTCTCCCTCCCTGTCTCCTCCACTCACCCACCCTCTCTCTCTCCCTCCCTGTCTCCTCCTCTCACCCACCCTCTCTCTCTCCCTCCCTGTCTCCTCCTCTCACCCACCCTCTCTCTCTCCCTCCCTGTCTCCTCCACTCACCCACCCTCTCTCTCTCCCTCCCTGTCTCCTCCTCTCAACCACCCTCTCTCTCTCCCTCCGTGTCTCCTTCTCCTCCTCTCACCCACCCTCTCTCTCTCCCTCCCTGTCTCCTCCTCTCACCCACCCTCTCTCTCTCCCTCCCTGTCTCCTCCTCTCACCCACCCTCTCTCTCTCCCTCCCTGTCTCCTCCTCTCACCCACCCTCTCTCTCTCCCTCCCTGTCTCCTCCTCTCACCCACCCTCTCTCTCTCCCTCCCTGTCTCCTCCTCTCAACCACCCTCTCTCTCTCCCTCCCTGTCTCCTCCTCTCAACCACCCTCTCTCTCTCCCTCCGTGTCTCCTTCTCCTCCTCTCACCCACCCTCTCTCTCTCCCTCCCTGTCTCCTCCTCTCACCCACCCTCTCTCTCTCCCTCCCTGTCTCCTCCTCTCACCTACCCTCTCTCTCTCCCTCCCTGTCTCCTCCTCTCACCCACCCTCTCTCTCTCCCTCCCTGTCTCCTCCTCTCACCCACCCTCTCTCTCTCCCTCCCTGTCTCCTCCTCTCAACCACCCTCTCTCTCTCCCTCCCTGTCTCCTCCTCTCACCCACCCTCTCTCTCTCCCTCCCTGTCTCCTCCTCTCACCCACCCTCTCTCTCTCCCTCCCTGTCTCCTCCTCTCACCCACCCTCTCTCTCTCCCTCCCTGTCTCCTCCTCTCACCCACCCTCTCTCTCTCCCTCCCTGTCTCCTCCTCTCACCCACCCTCTCTCTCTCCCTCCCTGTCTCCTTCTCCTCCTCTCACCCACCCTCTCTCTCTCCCTCCCTGTCTCCTCCTCTCAACCACCCTCTCTCTCTCCCTCCCTGTCTCCTTCTCCTCCTCTCAACCACCCTCTCTCTCTCCCTCCCTGTCTCCTCCTCTCACCCACCCTCTCTCTCTACCTCCCTGTCTCCTCCTCTCAACCACCCTCTCTCTCTCCCTCCGTGTCTCCTTCTCCTCCTCTCACCCACCCTCTCTCTCTCCCTCCCTGTCTCCTCCTCTCAACCACCCTCTCTCTCTCCCTCCCTGTCTCCTTCTCCTCCTCTCAACCACCCTCTCTCTCTCCCTCCCTGTCTCCTCCTCTCACCCACCCTCTCTCTCTACCTCCCTGTCTCCTCCTCTCAACCACCCTCTCTCTCTCCCTCCGTGTCTCCTTCTCCTCCTCTCACCCACCCTCTCTCTCTCCTGACCTTAACATACAGTATAGTTGTTGGAACTCCTCCAGATTGAGTATGACAGTGTGAGTCTCCCTCTCTCACTTCCTCGTCTCCCTTACTTCCTCGTTTCCCTCCCTTCTCCTTTCTTATCTCTCTCTCTCTCTCTCTCTCTCTCTCTCTAATTCAATTTGCTTTATTGGCATGACGTAACACTGTATATATTGAATAAGGGTTTCAATTTGGGGACATGACACTCTAATTGTTTTATATTTTTGGCATTTTGTCAGGAAATGCAGCTCTGTCTCAGGTTCTGCTGTTGTGCAGTGGTTGCACAGCCTTTCCTCTACAGGGAGCCAGGTTTTCCTGTGAATACCCTTCTAAATGGCAATGCTGTGCTCACTTAGCCTGTACTTTGTCAAGGTTTTTCTAAGGTTTTGATCAGTAACCATGGTCAAATATTTAGCCATGGTGTACTGTCGATTTAGGGCCAGATAGCACTGCATTTTGCTTTGTGCTTGTGTTTCCCAATAAGCAATTTAGTTTTGTTTTGACTGTGTTGTAATTTGGTTTATTCTGATTGATTGGATGTTCTGGTCCTGAGGCTTCAGTGTGTTAGTAGAACAGGTTTGTGAACTCAGCCCCAGGACCAGCTGGATGAGGGTCCTGAGGCTTCAGTGTGTTAGTAGAACAGGTTTGTGAACTCAGCCCCAGGACCAGCTGGATGAGGGGACTCTTTTCTTTGCTCAGCTCTTGGCATTGCAGGGCTTGGTAATGATATGAGAGGGGGTCACTGTATTTTAGTTTTCCTCTGGACATGTAGGAGAATCCCTCTCCCTCTCCCTCTCCCCTTCTCTCCCTCTCTCCCTACCTTGACAAAGAGTTGTTGGAAGGCCTTTAGGTTGAGTATACCTGTGAGTCAGTCTTTGAGTCTCCCTCTCTCCCTCCCTCCCTCCCTCCCTCCCTCCCTCCCTCCCTCCCTCCCTCCCTCCCTCCCTCTCCCTCCCTCCCTCCCTCCCTCCCTCCCTCCCTCCCTCCCTCTCTCCCTCCCTCCCTCTCTCCCTCCCTCCCTCCTCTTTCACCTTGACATATAATTGTTGGAACTCCTCTAGATTCTGTATACCAGTGGGGCAGTCTTGAATCTTCCTATCTCTCAAATCAATTCAATTCATGGGGCTTTGTTGACATGGGAAACCTATGTTAACATTGCCAAAGCAAGTGAAGTAGATAATGTACAAAAGTGAAATAAACAATAAAAATGAACAGTAAACATTACACTCACAGAAGTTCCAAAATAATAAAGCCATTACAAATGTCATATTATGTATATATACAGTATCGTAACGATGTGCAAATGGTTAAAGTACAAAAGGGAAAATAAATAAACATAAATATGAGTTGTATTTACAATGGTGTTTGTTCTTCACTGGTTGACCTTTTCTTGTGGCAACAGGTCACACATCTTGCTGCTGTGATGGAATACTGTGGTATTTCACCCAGTAGATATGGGAGTTTATCAAAATCAGGTTTGTTTTCTCATTCTTTGTGGATCTGTGTAATCTAAGGGAAATATGTGTCTCTAATATGGTCATACATTGGGCAGGAGGTTAGGAAGTGCAGCTCAGTTTCCACCTCATTTTGTGGGCAGTGTGCACACAGCCTGTCTTCTCTTGAGAGCCAGGTCTGCCTACGGTGGCCTTTCTCAATAGCAAGGCTATGCTCACTGAGTCTGTACATAGTCAAAGCTTTCCTTAAGTTTGGGTCAGTCCCAGTGGTCAGGTATTCTGCCACTGTCTACTCTCTGTTTAGGGACAAATAGCATTCTAGTTTGCTCTGTTTTTTTGTTAATTATTTCCAATGTGTCAAGTAATTATCTTTTTGTTTTCTCATGATTTGGTTGGGTCTAACTGTGTTGCTGTTCTAGGGCTCTGTGGGGTTTGTGAACAGAACCCCAGCTTGCTTAGGGGACTCTTCTCCGGATTCATCTCTCTGTAGGTGATGGCTTTGTTATGGAAGGTTTGGGAAATTGGTGGTTGTAGAATTTAATGGCTCTTTTCTGGATTTTGATCATTAGCGGGTATCAGCCTAATTCTGCTCTGCATGCATTATTTGGTGTTTTACATTGTCCACAGAGGATTTTTTTTTTTTGCAGAATTCTGCATGAGGAGTCTCAATTTGGTGTTTGTCCCATTTTGTGAATTCTTATAGTTTTTTGTGTGCTCTCGGGCAATAGTGTCTAGATGGAATTTGTATTTGTGGTCCTGGCGACTGGACCTTTTATGGAACACCATTATTTTGGTCTTACTGAGATTGACTGTCAGGGCCCAGGTCTGGCAGAATCTGTGCAGAAGATCTAGGTGCTGCTGTAGACCCTCCTTGGTTGGTGACAGAAGAACCAGATCATCAGCAAACAGTAGACATTTGACGTCAGATTCTAGCAGGGTGAAGCCGGGGTGGTCTCTCTGTCTCCCTCCCAACATATAATTGTTGGAACTCCTCTAGATTCTGTATACCAGTGGGCCAGTCTTTGAATCTCTCTCTCTCTCTCTCTCTCTCTCTCTCTCTCTCTCTCTCTCTCTCTCTCTCTCTCTCTCTCTCTCTCTCTCACCTTGACATATAGTTGTTGGAACTCTTCTAGATTCAGTATACCAGAGGGACAGTCTTTGAGGAAGCCTTTGTACCACTGCTTGAGCTCAGCCTCGTTGAACTCAGTACTCTTGGTGAGGTCATCCAGAACCTCTGGTGCCAGCTTACTATTTCCTTTCCCCATCACAAAGTCTGGAGAAAGAAACAAGAGACACAAGGAATCACACAATGATTGAACAATAAACTGATAATTGTTGGGATTGCAACACAATCAGTTGATTGAACAATAAATAAATCAATAAATTAAGCCAAGCGTTCAACCATCTCTGGAATACACACAAGCAATCAAGATACAATCAAATTACAAATCAATTATTCAATCAAATAGGAAATGCACACAATCATATAATCAGATAAAGTCAAGGGAATATAATAAATATTGGGAGGGGGGCATGTTCCCAAAAAGGGCTGTTCCTGTGTAGAGCACCTGCCCCCAGATAGGGCTCGTACTGTGGAGAGCAGATGCCCCCAGATAGGGCTCGTACTGTGGAGAGCAGATGCCCCCAGATAGGGCTCGTACTGTGTAGAGCAGATGCCCCCAGATAGGGCTCGTACTGTGTAGAGCAGATGCCCCCAGATAGGGCTCGTACTGTGGAGAGCAGATGCCCCCAGATAGGGCTCGTACTGTGTAGAGCAGATGCCCCCAGATAGGGCTCGTACTGTGTAGAGCAGATGCCCCCAGATAGGGCTCGTACTGTAGAGAGCAGATGCCCCCAGATAGGGCTCGTACTGTGGAGAGCAGATGCCCCCAGTCGAGAACCGTGACGTGACCTTGGACAACACCCCTTCGTCCTCTGCAAAAATCAAAGCAGTGAGCCTCTCCTGCAGGTTCAACATCCGTAGAGTATGACCCTACCTCACACAGGAAGCGGTGCAGACCCTAATCCAGGCAGGTTTCATCTATTGCAACTTGCTGTTGGCTTGGCTCACCGCTTGTGCTATCAAACCACTGAATCTTATCCAGAACACTGCTAAAATACATTTAGATTTTTTTAAGCACTTTTTTGGTTACTACATGATTCCATATGTGTTATTTCGTAGTGTTAATGTCTTATTATTTGACAATTTAGAAAATAGTAAAAATAAAGAAAAACTCTTGAATTAGTAGGTGTGTCCAAACTTTTGACTGGTTTTGTATAGATATATGTATATATAGAGAGCGAAATATATATATATATATATATATATATATATATATATATAATATATATATATATATATATATATAGAGAGAGAGGAGAGAAAGGGGAGAGAGGGAGATAAGGAAAGAGAGAGTAGTCTGACAGAGAAAGAGAGAGAGAGATTGAGATACTATCATGACCTGTCATTCTCTCTCCATTTAACATGCTTCTCACATAGCATCTCTCTCTTTTTGCTTCTCGCTATCTCTGCCTGGTTTTCTACCTTCCCAAGTTTTCCCATGTCACCAAGTTCCTCCGGACACTCCACTGGCTTCCAGTCAAAGGTCATATTCACTATAAGACCATGGTGCTTGCCAACGCAGCAGCAAGAGAAACTGCCCCTCCCTTCCTTCAGGCTATGCTCAAACCCTAAACCCCAACCCGATTACTCCGTTCTGCCATCTCTGGTCTCTTGGCCCTCCCACCCCTACGGGAAGCCCAGTTGCTCATAGCTACTTAATTGAGAAAAAGAGTGGTAGACAGTCAAGACAACGCAGGAGTGGCATCGGGACAAGTCTCTGAATGTCCTTGAGTGGCCCAGCCAGAGCCCAGACTTGAACCCAATTGAACATCTCTGGAGAGACCAGAAAATAGCTGTTAAAAAAACAACAATTTAACTTCTTTCGGATCAGTGGGACACTAGCGTCAACATCCAGTGAAATTGCAGAGCGCCAAATTCAAATGAAATTACTATAAATATTTAACTTTCATAAAATCACAAGTGCAATACATCAAAATAAAGCTTATCTTGCTGTTAATCCAGCCGCCATGTCAGATTTCAAAAATACTTTACGGCGAAAGCAAACCATGCGATTATCTGAGAACAGTGCCCAGCAGAAAAATCATTACAAACAGGAACAAGCCAAGTAGAGGAGTAACAAAAGTTAGAAATAGCGATACGATTAATCACTTACCTTTGATGATCTTCATCTGGTTGCACTCCCAAGACTCCATGTTACACAATACATGTTTGTTTTGTTCGATAAAGTCCCTTTTTACGTCCAAAAACCTCTGGTTTTTTTTATGTCCAAAAACCTCTGGTCTTCATGGTTGAATTGCTGCAAACAAACCACTACTAAATGACAACAATAAGAAGAAGAGACTTGCTTGGGCCAAGAAACACGAGCAATGGACATTAGACCGGTGGAAATCTGTCCTTTGGTCGGTCTGTCGGTCGGTCTGTGTCTGTCTGTCTCTGTCTGTGTCTGTCTGTCTGTCTGTCTGTCTGTCTGTCTGTCTGTCTGTCTGTCTGTCTGTCTGTCTGTCTGTCTGTCTGTCTGTCTGTGTGTGTGTGTGTGTGAGTATGCGGATAGCCTACCAGAATGAAAAAAAGTATAGTGGTCACAGGAAGCAAACAGATCAATCAATATACAGTACCACTCCAATACACAGACAGATAGCGAGGGTAGCAGGTTGCCTAGTGGTTAGAGCATTAGGCCAGTAACCCAAAGGTCGCTGGATCAAATCCCTGAGCTGACAAGGAGAAAAATATGTCGATGTACCATTGAGCAAGGCACAATAACATTTGGGGCAGCAGGTAGCCTAGTGGTTAGAGTGTTGGGCCAGTAACTGAAAGGTTGCCGGATTGAATCCCTGAGCTGACAATAAAAAAAATCTGTTGTTCTGCCCATGAAAAAGGCAATTAACCCACTGTTCCCTGGTAGGCTGTCATTTTAAATAAGAATTTATTCTTAACTGACTTGCCTGGTTAAGTAAAGATAAAATAAAAGGCACTGATTTGCTCCAGGGGCTCTGTATTGATACGGCGGAACCTGTAAATCTACACATTTCCCACCTATCTGGTGTATGGGACAATAAACCACATTTTGTTTTGAGAGAGACAGACAAAAGAAACACTCAGTGTCTATGACATCACTTTGGATACAAATGATCTGATTAACACATACACAGCCACACACACACACCACACCACACATTGAACTGTGCCCTCTCTTATCCGCCATTTGATAGAGTGGCTGATCATGCAATTTGAGGCGCTAAAGTGTGGCCACATTACGAGGGCTCTCCAATTCAATGTCAATTCAGTTTCAATTTAAGGGCTTTATTGGCATGGGAATATGCCAATACATATGTTTACATTGCCAAAGCAAGTGAAGTAGATAATTAACAAAAGTGAATTAAAACTTGTTAGGGATAGAATTTCCTGAATTTCCACCTGACTGACGTGCCCAAAGTAAACTGCCTGTTATCCAGGCCCAGAAGCCAGGATATGCATATAATAGGTAGCATTGGATAGAAAACACTTTTGAAGTTACTAAAACCGTTAAAATAATGTCTGAGACTATAACAGAATTGATATGGCAGGCAAAGATCTAAAGAAAAACCGAACAAAAATGTTTTGTGATCATGGAAACCTATTGTTCCTCTGTAATTCCGTCTCCCAGATTGCAATTCCTATGGCTTCCACTAGATGTCAACAGTCTTTATTCAAGGTTTCAGGCTTGTTTTTTGAAAAACAAGCAAGAATCTGGAGTTTTGGTGAGGAGAGCACCGGAACAATATCAGTCTTTCGGCGCATACTAATTTTGCTTTCCTATTGAACACATTACTTTCCGTATGAAATATTATAATTTATTTACATTTTAGAGTACCTGAGGATTAAATAGAAACATCGTTTGACTTGTTTGGATGAAATTTAGCGGTAGATTTTTGGACTCCTTTGTCTGCATGTTGAAAGAGTGGATTACTGAAATCGATGGCGCCAAATAAACAAACTTTTGGGGATATAAAGAAGGATTTTATCTAACAAAACGACCATTCATGTTGTAGCTGGGACCCTTGGGATTGCAAACAGAGGAAAATCTTCAAAAGTAAGTGATTTATTTAATCGCTATTTGTGATTTTATGAAGGCTGTGCTGGTTGAAAAATATGTTGATGTGGGGCGCCGTCCTCAGACAATCGCATGGTATGCTTTCACCGTAAAGCCTATTGTAAATCAAACAACACAGTTAGATTAACAAGAATTTAAGCTTTTAAAAACCTCTTCAGGATCGGACCCTTTTTTTAACTGCCTGTAACTCAGGCCCTAAAGCAAGGATAAGCATATTCTTGGTACCATTTGAAAGGAAACACTTTGAAGGTTGTGGAAATGTGAAAGGAATGTATGCCAATATAACACATTAGATGTGGTAAAAGAAAGAAGAAAAAAACCAACTGTTCTTTTGTATTTTCACCGATCCTGAAAAAGTTAAATAAGATGCATCCACATCAAGATCCATCCATATCCACTATCCCAGAAACCCTAGACCCTCTAATTTGCATACCGCACCAACAGATCCACAGATGATGCAATCTCTATTTTACTCCACGCTGCCATTTCACACCTGGAAAAAAGGAACACCTATGTGAGAGTGCTATTCATTGACTACAGCTCAGTGTTCAACACCATAGTGCCCTCAAAGCTCATCACTAAGCTAAGAACCCTGGAAGAAAACACCTCCTTCTGCAACTGGATCCTGGACTTCCTGACGGGCCATCCCCAGGTGGTAAGGGTAGGTAACAACACATCCGCCACGCTGATACTCAATAAGGGGACCCCTCAGGGGTGCGTGCTCAGTCCCCTCCTGTACTCCCTGTTCACTTATGACTGCACGGCCAGGCACGACTCCAACACCATCATTAAGTTTGCTGATGACACAACAGTGGTAGGTCTGATCACCGACAATGATGAGACAGCCTATAGGGAGGAGAACAGAGACCTGACCGTGTGTTGCAAGGACAACAACCTCTCCCTCAATGTGATCAAGACAAAGGAGATGATTGTGGACTACAGGACAAGGAGGACTGAGCACGCCCCCATTCCCATCGATGGAGCTGTTGTGGAGCAGGTTGAGAGCTTCAAGGTCCTTGGCGTCCACACCACCAACAAACTAACATGGTCCAAGCACACCAAGACAGCCATGAAGAGGGCACGACAAAACCCATTCCCCCTCGGAAGACCGAAAAGATTTGGCATGGGTCCTCAGATCCTCAAAAGGTTCTTAAACTGCACCATCGAGAGCATCCTGATGGGTTGCATTACTGCCTGGTATGGCAACTGCTCAGCCTCTGATCCTAAAGCACTACAGAGGGTAGTGCGTAAGGCACAGTACATCACTGGGGCTTCCTGCCATCCAGGACCTCTATACCAGGCGGTGTCAAAGGAAGACCCTAAAAATTGTCAAAGACTCCAGCCACCCTAGTCATAGACTCACTCTGCTACCACACGGCAAGCGGCACTGGAGCACCAAGTCTAGGTCCAAGAGGCTTCTAAACAGCTTCTACCCCCAAGCCATAAGACTCCTGAACGTCTAATCAAATGGCTACCCAGACTATTTGCATTGCCCCCCCCCATAGTTACTTTAATAACTCTACCTACATGTACATATTACCTCAATGACCCCGACACCGGTGACCCCGCACATTGACTCTGTACCGTAAACCCCTGTATATAGCCCTGCTATTGTTATTTACCTCTTACTTTTTGGGGTATTTAACCTGTTAGGGCTAGGGGGCAGTATTTGCACGGCTGGATAAAAAAAATGTACCGATTTAATCTGGTTACTAATCCTACCCAGTAACTAGAATATGCATATACTTATTATATATGGATAGAAAACACTCTAAAGTTTCTAAAACTGTTTGAATGGTGTCTGTGAGTATAACAGAACTCATTTGGCAGGCAAAACCCTGAGACATTTTCTGACAGGAAGTGGATACCTGATGTGTTGTATTACCTTTAAACCTATCCCATTGAAAAACACAGGGGCTGAGGAATATTTTGGCACTTCCTATTGCTTCCACTAGATGTCACCAGCCTTTACAAAGTGTTTTGAGTCTTCTGGAGGGAGATCTGACCGAACAAGAGCCATGGAACGATGATGGCCCATTAGACACCTGGCGCGCGAGTTCATGTTGGGTACCCTCGTTCCAATACGTTATAAAAGAGAATGCATTCGTCCACCTTGAATATTATTCATGTTCTGGTTAAAAAAGGCCCTAATGATTTATGCTATACAACGTTTGACATGTTTGAACGAACGTAAATATATTTTTTCCCCTCGTTCATGAAGTGAAGTCCGGCGGGCTTAGATCATGTGCTAACAAGACGGAGATTTTTGGACATAAATGATGAGCTTTTTTGAACAAAACTACATTCGTTATGGACCTGTGATACCTGGAAGTGACATCTGATGAAGAGAATCAAAGGTAATGGATTATTTACATAGTATTTTCGATTTTAGATCTCCCCAACATGACGACTAGTCTGTATCGCAACGCGTATTTTTCTGGGCGCAGTGCTCAGATTATTGCAAAGTGTGATTTCCCAGTAAGGTTATTTTTAAATCTGGCAAGTTGATTGCGTTCAAGAGATGTAAATCTATAATTCTTTAAATGACAATATAATATTTTACCAATGTTTTCTAATTTTAATTATTTAATTTGTGATGCTGACTTGACTGCCGGTTATTGGAGGGAAACGATTTCCTCAACATCAATGCCATAGTAAAACGCTGTTTTTGGATATAAATATGAACTTGATAGAACTAAAAATGCATGCATTGTCTAACATAATGTCCTAGGAGTGTCATCTGATGGAGATTGTAAAAGGTTAGTGCATCATTTTAGCTGGTTTTATGGTTTTGGTGACCCTGTCTTTGAATTGACAAAACATTACACACAACTCTTGTAAATGTACTGTCCTAACATACTCTAAATTTATGCTTTCGCCGTAAAACCTTTTTGAAATCGTAAAACGTGGTTAGATTAAGGAGATGTTTATCTTTCAAAGGGTGTAAAATAGTTGTATGTTTGAAAAATTTGAATTTTGACATTTATTTGGATTCAAATTTGCCGCTCTTGAAATGCACCTGCTGTTGATGGAGTGCACCACGGGGGGGACGCTTGCGTCCCACCTAGCCCATAGAGGTTAATAAAACTGCATTGTTGGTTAAGGGCTTTTAAATAAGCATTTCATTGTAAGGTCTCGACCTTTAAGTCCTTATTGAAGACTCATCTCTTCAGTCCTATTATTGAGTGTAGTCTGTCACAGGGGTGTGATGGTGAACGGAAAGGCACTGGAGCAACGAACCACACTTGCTGTCTCTGCCTGCCTACTTCCCCTCTCTCCACTGGGATACTCTGTCTTTAACCCTATTATGGGGGCTGAGACACTGGCTTACTGGTGCTCTTCCATGCCATCCATAGGAAGGGTGCGTCACTTGAGTGGGTTGAGTCACTGACGTGATCTTCCTGTCCGGGTTGGCGCCCCCCTTGGGTTGTGCCGTGGCGGAGATCTTTGTGGGCTATACTCAGACTTGTCTCAGGGTACTACGTTGGTGGTTGAAGATATCCCTCTAGTGGGGCTGTGCTTTGGCAAAGTGGGTGGGGTTATATCCTGCCTGTTTGGCCCTGTCCGGGGGTATCGTCGGATGGGGCCACAGTGTCTCCCAACCCCTCCTGTCTCAGCCTCCAGTATTTATGCTGCAGTAGTTTGTGTCAGGGGGCTAGGGTCAGTCTGTTATATCTGGAGTATTTCTCCTGTCTTATCTGGTGTCCTGTGTGAATTTAAGTATGCTCTCTCTAATTCCCTCTTTCTCTATCTCTCTTTCCCTCTCTCTCTCTTTCTCTCTTTCTCTCTTCTCTCAGAGGACCTGAGCCCTCGGACAATTCCTCAGGACTTCCTGGCCTGATGACTCCTTGCTGCCCCAAGTCCACCTGGTCGTGCTGCTGCTCCAGTTTCAACTGTTCTGCCTGTGGCTATGGAACCCTGACCTGTTCACTGAAAGTGCTACCTTGTCCCAGACCTGCTGTTTTCAACTCTCTCTTACGCACCTGCTGTATCTAATTCTAAATGATCGGCTCTGAAAAGCCAACTGACATTTACTCCTGAGGTGCTGACCTGTTGCACCCTCGACAACCACTGTGATTATTATTATTTGACCCTGCTGTTCATCTATGAACGTTTGAACATCTTGGCCATGTTCTGTTATAATCTCCACCCGGCACAGCCAGAAGAGGACTGGCCACCCCTCATAGCCTGGTTCCTCTCTAGGTCTCTTCCTAGGTTCCTGCCTTTCTAGGGAGTTTTTCCTAGCCACCGTGCTTCTACACCTGCATTGCTTGCTGTTTGGGGTTTTAGGCAGGGTTTCTGTACAGCACTTTGAGACATCGGCTGATGTAAAAAGGGCTTTATAAATACATTTGATTGATTGTATTCGGCATATGTGACAAATACAATTTGATTTGATTCGATTTGTCTGGGGAAATACAACAAAAATGATTGTTGTGATGGTGGTTTTCCTTCTTTGTAAACAAATAACCAGGTAAAGACAATAGAACATATCCTTGTATATCTCTCTCTCTCTGTACCTCTCTCCCCAACTCTCTCTCTCTATACCTCTCTCCCCAACTCTCTCTTTCTATACCTCTCTCCCCAACTCTCTCTCTCTGTACCTCTCTCCCCAACTCTCTCTCTCTGTACCTCTCTCCCCAACTCTCTCTCTCTGTACCTCTCTCCCCAACTGTCTCTCTCTGTACCTCTCTCCCCAACTCTCTCTCTCTGTACCTCCCTCCCCAACTGTCTCTCTCTGTACCTCTCTCCCCAACTCTCTCTCTCTGTACCTCTCTCCCCAACTCTCTCTCTCTGTACCTCTCTCCCCAACTCTCTCTCTCTATACCTCTCTCCCCAACTGTCTCTCTCTGTACCTCTCTCCCCAACTCTCTCTCTCTGTACCTCTCTCCCCAACTCTCTCTCTCTGTACCTCTCTCCCCAACTCTCTCTCTCTGTACCTCTCTCCCCAACTCTCTCTCTCTCTATACCTCTCTCCCCAACTCTCTCTCTCTGTACCTCTCTCCCCAACTCTCTCTCTCTATACCTCTCTCCCCAACTGTCTCTCTCTGTACCTCTCTCCCCAACTCTCTCTCTCTGTACCTCTCTCCCCAACTCTCTCTCTCTGTACCTCTCTCCCCAACTCTCTCTCTCTGTACCTCTCTCCCCAACTGTCTCTCTCTGTACCTCTCTCCCCAACTGTCTCTCTCTGTACCTCTCTCCCCAACTGTCTCTCTCTGTACCTCTCTCCCCAACTGTCTCTCTCTGTACCTCTCTCCCCAACTCTCTCTCTCTATACCTCTCTCCCCAACTGTCTCTCTCTGTACCTCTCTCCCCAACTCTCTCTCTCTGTACCTCTCTCCCCAACTCTCTCTCTCTGTACCTCTCTCCCCAACTCTCTCTCTCTGTACCTCTCTCCCCAACTGTCTCTCTCTGTACCTCTCTCCCCAACTCTCTCTCTCTGTACCTCTCTCCCCAACTCTCTCTCTCTGTACCTCTCTCCCCAACTCTCTCTCTCTGTACCTCTCTCCCCAACTCTCTCTCTCTGTACCTCTCTCCCCAACTCTCTCTCTCTGTACCTCTCTCTCTCTGTACCTCCCTCCCCAACTCTCTCTCTCTGTACCTCTCTCCACAACTCTCTCTCTCTGTACCTCTCTCCCCAACTCTCTCTCTCTCTCTCTCTCTATACCTCTCTCTCCAACTCTCTCTCTCTATGCCTCTCTCCCCAACTCTCTCTCTCTATACCTCTCTCCCCAACTCTCTCTCTCTCTATACCTCTCTCCCCAACTCTCCCTCTCTCTATACCTCTCTCCCCAACTCTCTCTCTCTATACCTCTCTCCCCAACTCTCTCTCTCTGTACCTCTCTCCCCAACTCTCTCTCTCTGTACCTCTCTCCCCAACTCTCTCTATATATTGTTAGAACAGGTCTCTCTCTCTTTGTTATTAGAACAGGTCTCTCTC
Organism: Salmo salar; assembly: GCF_965601325.2. Classification (NCBI taxonomy): domain Eukaryota; kingdom Metazoa; phylum Chordata; class Actinopteri; order Salmoniformes; family Salmonidae; genus Salmo; species Salmo salar. Next base: position 42,738,588 of record NC_138317.1, read on the forward strand.
TCTCTGTTGATACAACATGTCTCTCTCTCTCCCTCTCTGTTGATACAACAGTTCTCTCTCTGTTGATACAACATGTCTCTCTCTCTCCCTCGCTGTTGATACAACAGGTATCTCTCTCTCTCTCTCTCTCTCTGTGTTGCTAGAACATGTCTCTCTCTCTCTTTGAATTTAATTTAAAGGGTTTATTGGCATGGGAAACATATGTTAACATTGCCAAAGCATGTGAAATAGATAAAACACAAATAACAATCAAAATGAACAGTAAACATTACACTCAGAGAAGTTCCAAAAGAATAAAGACATTACAAATGTCATATTATGTCTATATACAGTGTTGTAATGATGTGGAAATAGTTCAAGTACAAAAGGGAAAATAAATAAATATAAATATGGGTTGTATTTACAATGGTGTTTGTTCTTCACTGGTTGCCCCTTTCTTGTGGCAACAGGTCACAAATCTTGCTGCTGTGATGGAATACTGTGGTATTTCACCCAGTAGATATGGGAGTTTATCAAAATTGGATTCGTTTTCCGAATTCTTTGTGGATCTGTGTAATATGAGGGAAATATGTCTCTCTAATATGGTCATACATTAGGCAGTAGGTTAGGAAGTGCAGCTCAGTTTCCATCTCATTTTCTGGGCAGTGTGCAAATAGCCTGTCTTCTCTTGAGATCCAGGTCTGCCTATGGCGGATTCTCTCAATAGCAAGGCTATGCTCACTGAGTCTGTACATAGTCAAAGCTTTCCTTCATTTTGGGTCAGTCACAGTAGTCAAGTATTCTGTGTACTCTCTTTTTAGGGTCAAATAACATTCTAGTTTGCTCAGTTTTTTGGTTAATTCTTTCCAATGTAATTATCTTTTTGTTTTGTCATGATGGTTGGGTCTAATTATGTTGCAGTTCTGGGGCTAAGTGGGGTCTGTCTGTGTTTGTTATGGAAGGTTCGGGAATCACTTCCTTTTAGGTGGTTGTACAATTTAACAGCTCTTATCTGGATTTTGATAATTAGCCAGTATTGGCCTAATTCTGCTCTGTGTGCATTAATTTGGTATTTTGCATGCAGATTCTAAATTTGGTGTTTGTCCTATTTTGTGAAATCTTGGTTGGTGAGCAGACCATCAACACTACAGGCTTTTTTGGGGGGTTGAAGGGTTTGTATTTTGTCCTGTAGTTCATACAATGTAATCCGGTTTGTTCTGGTAGTCTTTAAGACAAAAAGTTATCTATCCAACATGGAGATGTATGGGTAAACCACTTCTCCAATCATTTTGGCCCTATATCAAAGCACAAACAGCCCAAAATATACATGATCAAATACAAATCTTACAATTAAGCTATTAAAGACTACCAGAACACAGTCCCGGGAAATGCTTACATTCACCCGCTGTATGGAGGCAGGGTGAAAGTCTTTTCATGGTAGCAGGGTGGAGAGAAAGTAGAAGAAGCTTTTTCAATCACTCCCTTCAATGCTGTGGCCACAAGTTCCTGCTGTGTTTACAGGTTGTTTGTGCTTGTGTGTGTTATTGTGAGACAGGGAGGGGGACCCTAGTCAACCCTCTGACAGCAGCTCCAGGGCACGCCAGGTGTTCGGACACCAGAGTTTAGCCACTTGGTGTTTTGGAGAACGTTTCCTCTCACCATTTGAGTCAACGAGGAGCACAATCTCTGGCTATTGTGTGTCCTCAGTGGGTGTGGGGTTGTTGTCAGGAGAGCTATCCGTTTGGCTGCCGAGGGGGGGGGGGGAGTCTGCTGGGTTAGTGGGTCCTGCCTTGCCTGTCCTGCTGTTGTGTTCAAGCTGTGATAGAGGTCTGAAGAGGGTTGTTCTGTTGGCTTCTCTGGGGGGATGGCTAGCTCTCTCATCACTGGTTGATTGTTGCGACTCAGCTTCCTCAACTCTTCCTGCAGTGATATTAGCTGGTCCTCTGTTAGCTGGGCTGTGTGGTCCTCTGTTAGCTGGGCTGTGTGGTCCTCTGTTAGCTGGGCTGTGTGGTCCTCTGTTAGCTGGGCTGTGTGGTCCTCTGTTAGCTGGGCTGTGTGGTCCTCTGTTAGCTGGGCTGTGTGGTCCTCTGTTAGCTGGGCTGTGTGGTCCTCTGTTAGCTGGGCTGTGTGGTCCTCTGTTAGCTGGGCTGTGTGGTCCTCTGTTAGCTGGGCTGTGTGGTCCTCTGTTAGCTGGGCTGTGTGGTCCTCTGTTAGCTGGGCTGTGTGGTCCTCTGTTAGCTGGGCTGTGTGGTCCCCTGTTAGCTGGGCTGTGTGGTCCCCTGTTAGCGGGGGGGGGGGGTTGGTGTTGTGCTGGTCTGGTCTGTTTTGTGTTTCTGTGCTGTCTGGAGTTTGTGCACTAGCTCTCTGAGCTCCACCATGTCTCTCTCCAGCTCTCTGAGTCTGGTCCACCATGTCTCTCTCCAGCTCTCTGAGCTCCACCATGTCTCTCTCCAGCTCTCTGAGCTCCACCATGTCTCTCTCCAGCTCTCTGAGCTCCACCATGTCTCTCTCCAGCTCTCTGAGCTCCACCATGTCTCTCTCCAGCTCTCTGAGCTCCACCATGTCTCTCTCCAGCTCTCTGAGCTCCACCATGTCTCTCTCCAGCTCTCTGAGCTCCACCATGTCTCTCTCCAGCTCTCTGAGCTCCACCATGTCTCTCTCCAGCTCTCTGAGCTCCACCATGTCTCTCTCCAGCTCTCTGAGCTCCACCATGTCTCTCTCCAGCTCTCTGAGCTCCACCATGTCTCTCTCCAGCTCTCTGAGCTCCACCATGTCTCTCTCCAGCTCTCTGAGCTCCACCATGTCTCTCTCCAGCTCTGTGAATGTATCCCTCTCAGTGATGGAGGAGCAGTGCAGTTGTGGGACCTGGGTGTGTTCAGTGCTGAGGGGGGGGGGGGGTGACTATCCTCGTCTGCAGGACAGTTTGAAGAGGTGAGATCAGACTCGCTCGGGGAAGGGGAAGTAGTCACCAAGAGGAAGCTTCTCCTGCCGTGCTTTCGATAAGATTCTGTGGAAGTCCTATTGGAAATGTGTGAAGCTGCCCTTCAACACAACAGTTCCATTGCTGTACAGGGTGTGTCTCTGTCTCAGGGTCCTTGTTATCCACTACTCAGATGTTCCACCCTCCGACCAATACCCTCTCTCTTAAAAAAGGGGTAGTGTGCCATGCCCAGGGATGGTCTGCAGTCAGCAAAAAAGAAAATGTGTCTCAGGATTGTCCATCAGGAACCTCTTTCCGTGCCTCTTTATGTTTAATATCCAAGGGGTACTGTACTGTGGTGACCTCTGCACAGAGGGAAGCCATGGAGCTGAAGGGCCAAAGAGACCTCTGCATTTGGGTGGAGGAGGAGGAGGAACTCTGCTGCCGCTGATGGGCTCAGGGGCTTCACACCTGTCACTTCACACTTCAGAGCTAATTAATGTTTGCAGCCGGGTCTGTTCTGTCCTAACAAGCTTGGTAGCCTTTCAAACTTAGCATTCAGTCCTTATAAAGTGAAATATATACAGATTATTGTAATATTATTTGCATTCTAGGCTTTCAAAGTAGCTTCAGACTGAACACAACTATCTGTTTTAGGTTTGTCACGTCCTGACCCTAGTAAGATGCCATTTTCTATAGTAGACCAGAGCCCTATGGAACCCTATTCCCTATATAGTGCACTACTTTAGACCAGAGCCCTATGGAATCCTTTTCCCTATATAGTGCACTACTTTAGACCAGAGTCCTATGGAACCCTTTTCCCTATATAGTGCACTACTTTAGACCAGAGCCCTATGGAACCATATTTTCTATATAGAGCACTACTTTTGACTAGATCCAAAATAGTGCACTATATAGGGAAAGAGAATAGGTTCTCCAGTCGTCCTCTAATTCTCAGGATAGTGTTTCAGAGTGTCCAGTAATTATGGCTATAGCCTTGTTAAAAATGTCTTATCTGTTGAGAGAGAGAGAGAGAGAGAGAGAGAGAGAGAGAGAGCGAGAGAGAGAGCGAGAGCGAGAGCGAGATAGATTCCCCTCAATATCCACAGGTGTGTCAGAACAGGTCAGACTCACAGACACACTCACACCTGTTTGTCATGCAGTATCAGTGAGCAGAAACATGAAAATCAGCCTGAAGCATACAGAAACACTTTGGGTAGCAACTGTTCTACACCAACTCACAGACACACACACCGTAACACACACACACACACACTCACACACACACACACACCGTAACACACACACACACACATGGTAACACACACACACACACACATGTTATCAAACATACACACACGGTTACACAAACACACACACCGTAACACACACACACACTCACAAACACACACACCGTAACACAAACACACACACACATGGTAACACACACACACACACATGTTATCAAACATACACACACGGTTACACAAACACACACACCGTAACACACACACACACTCACAAACACACACACCGTAACACACACACCGTAACACAAACACACACACTCGGTAACACACACAGGTTATCAAACACACACACACACGGTTACACAAACACACACACACAAACACACACACGGTAACACAAACACACTAGGTAACAGAAACACACACAGACACAAACACACACACACACTAACACACACACGGTAACACAAACACACACACTCACGGTAACACAAACATTCATGCCAACAACTCTTTATAATTTACCTATATTGAAAAGCACCATATATCAACGTCTGATGAACATCAGAGTTAACTATAACACCATATATCAACGTCTGATGAACATCAGAGTTAACTGTAACACCATATATCAACGTCTGATGAACATCAGTTCCCCTTAGTTAACTATAACACCATATATCAACGTCTGATGAACATCAAAGTTAACTATAACACCATATATCAACGTCTGATGAACATCAGAGTTAACTATAACACCATATATCAACGTCTGATGAACATCAGAGATAACTATAACACCATATATCACTGTCTTATAAATATCAGTTACCCTTGTTCAAAACTTCTTTGGGCTGGGAGGCAGTATTTTGACGTCTGGATGACAAGTGTGCCCAAAGTAAACTGCCTGTTACTCAGGCCCAGAAGCTAGGATATGCATATAATTGGTAGATTTGGATAGAAAACAATGAAGTTTCTACAACTGTTAAAAAATTGTCTGTGAGTATAACATAACTGATATGGCAGGCAAAAACCCGAGGAAAATCCTTCCAGGAAGTGGGATTTTTTTGGATGTGAGTGGTTTTCCATTGAAAGCCTATTAACTATGTAATGGGTTAGGGCCCAGATTGCAGTTCCTATGGCTTCCACTAGATGTCAACAGTCTTTAGACATGGTTTCAGGCTTGTTTTCTGAAAAACGACGAAGAAAAATACCTTTTGATCAGGGGTCTATGGAATCGGGCAGTACTGGTTTGCCCACGCGACTGTGTGCACGCCCTTCGTTCTTTTTCCTTTCTATTGAATACGCTCTTGTTCGGTTGAAATATTATTGATTATTTAGATAACTGACACCCTGAGGATTAGTTATAAACATCGTTTGACATGTTTCAACGAACTCTACCGGTACTATTAGGATGTATTCGTCTGTGTGTTTTGATCGCCTTCAAGCCAGTGGATTACTGAACAAAACATTACAACAAAACTGAGATTTTGGGATATGAAGAAGGACATCACACCAGACAACTAAACACACCAGACAACTAAACACACCAGACAACTAAACACACCAGACAACACCACACCAGACAACTAAACACACCAGACAACTAAACACACCAGACAACATCACACCAGACAACTAAACACACCAGACAACACCACACCAGACAACTAAACACACCAGACAACTAAACACACCAGACAACTAAACACACCAGACAACTAAACACACCAGACAACACCACACCACACCAGACAACATCACACCAGACAACACCACACCAGACAACACCACACCAGACAACACCACACCAGACAACTAAACACACCAGACAACTAAACACACCAGACAACTAAACACACCAGACAACATCACACCAGACAACAACACACCAGACAACATCACACCAGACAACTAAACACACCAGACAACATCACACCAGACAACTAAACACACCAGACAACTAAACACACCAGACAACTAAACACACCAGACAACATCACACCAGACAACAACACACCAGACAACATCACACCAGACAACTAAACACACCAGACAACATCACACCAGACAACAACACACCAGACAACTAAACACACCAGACAACATCACACCAGACAACTAAACACACCAGACAACTAAACACACCAGACAACATCACACCAGACAACTAAACACACCAGACAACACCACACCAGACAACATCACACCAGACAACACCACACCAGACAACACCACACCAGACAACTAAACACACCAGACAACACCACACCAGACAACATCACACCAGACAACACCACACCAGACAACTAAACACACCAGACAACACCACACCAGACAACTAAACACACCAGACAACACCACACCAGACAACATCACACGAGACAACACCACACCAGACAACACCACACCAGACAACTAAACACACCAGACAACACCACACCAGACAACTAAACACACCAGACAACATCACACCAGACAACACCACACCAGACAACTAAACACACCAGACAACACCACACCAGACAACATCACACCAGACAACACCACACCAGACAACTAAACACACCAGACAACACCACACCACACCAGACAACACCACACCAGACAACTAAACACACCAGACAACACCACACCAGACAACTAAACACACCAGACAACACCACACCAGACAACATCACACCAGACAACACCACACAACACCACACCAGACAACATCGCACCAGACAACATCGCACCAGACAACATCACACCAGACAACACCACACCAGACAACATCACACCAGACAACATCACACCAGACAACATCACACCAGACAACATCACACCAGACAACACCACACCAGACAACAACACACCAGACAACATCACACCAGACAACACCACACCAGACAACACCACACCAGACAACAACACACCAGACAACAACACACCAGACAACACCACACCAGACAACATCCCACCAATAGAAATCAACTGTATATCATATATTGTGTCATATTGTAGTCACTTTTATTGTAAATAAGAATAGATTATGTTTTTTAACACTTCTTAATTAATGTGGATGCAACCATGATTACAGATAGTCCTGAATGAATTGTGAATAATTAGTGAGAAAGTTAGAGAGGCATAAATAGCATACCCTCCATAAAATGCTAACCTCTCACCACTACAATAACAGGGGAGGTTAGCATTTTATATCATACCCCCAAAACATGCTAACCTCTCATCATTACAATAACAGGGGACGTTAGCATTTTATATCATACCCCCAAAACATGCTAACCTCTCATCATTACAATAACAGGGGAGATTAGCATTTTATATCATACCCCCAAAACATGCTAACCTCTCATCATTACAATAACAGGGGAGGTTAGCATTTTATATCATACTCTCAAGACATGCTAACCTCTCACCATTACAATAACAGGGGAGGTTAGCATTTTATGTCATACCACCAAGACATGCTAACCTCTCACCATTACAATAACAGGGGAGGTTAGCATTTTATATCATACCCTCCAAAAAATGCTAACCACTTTTTTTGGGGTATGATATCTGTAAATTTCTCCCTCAATATTATTCAAGATTCAAATCAAATCAGATTTGTCAAAGCTGTCATCAAGGCCTTTAAAGGGAGGCTACTTTGAAGAATATAAAATTGAGTATATTTTTTTATTTGTTTAACACTTTTTAAGTTACTACAGTACATGATTCCATATGTGTTATTTCATAGTTTTGATGTCTTCACTATTATTGTACAATGTCGAAAATATAAAAAAAACTAAGAAAATCCCTGGAATGAGCAGGTGTGTCCAAACTTTTGGCTGGTACTGTATATCATTAATTTAGAAGTCCTAAGATATGGATGTACCAATTGCATATTGCCCCTTTAAGCAGGCTAACAGAGCACAACTGTTTGGACCTGTTCTGGCCCTACAATGGTCTTCTGTCAAGACACCTAAATCCCATCTGCCACCTGAGAACATTGTTTCCAGCGATAACTCAGTCTTTAGTCATAACCCAACACAGGATGACATTAACCCACTACTGAGTTACCACTCCCAACATTAACCCACTACTGAGTACCCACTCCCAACATTAACCCACTTCTGAGTACCCACTCCCAACTGTAACCCACTACTGAGTACCCACTCCCAACATTAACCCACTACTGAGTACCCACTCCCAACATTAACCCGCTACTGAGTACCCACTCCCAACATTAACCCACTACTGAGTACCCACTCCCAACATTAACCCACTTCTGAGTACCCACTCCCAACATTAACCCACTACTGAGTACCCACTCCCAACATTAACCCACTACTGAGTACCCACTCCCAACATTAACCCACTACTGAGTACCCACTCCCAACAGTAACCCACTACTGAGTACCCACTCCCAACATTAACCCACTACTGAGTACCCACTCCCAACATTAACCCACTACTGAGTACCCACTCCCAACTGTAACCCACTACTGAGTACCCACTCCCAACAGTAACCCACTACTGAGTACCCACTCCCAACTGTAACCCGCAACTGAGTACCCACTCCCAACAGTAACCCACTACTGAGTACCCACTCCCAACTGTAACCCACTACTGAGTACCCACTCCCAACAGTAACCCACTACTGAGTACCCACTCCCAACTGTAACCCGCAACTGAGTACCCACTCCCAACAGTAACCCACTACTGAGTACCCACTCCCAACTGTAACCCGCAACTGAGTACCCACTCCCAACAGTAACCCACTACTGAGTACCCACTCCCAACAGTAACCCACTACTGAGTACCCACTCCCAACAGTAACCCACTACTGAGTACCCACTCCCAAACCACAGCCCTGAGACACTCTGGGCTGTGATAGGCTACTGACCTCTTTTTTTTGCTTAGCCAATGACAGCCTGCGTTACAAATACAGTGTTGTAATTAATGCTCTATAAATGTGCCAACGGACAATTTGATCAAGTTCCTGTCCGACTACATTGCAGACGTTGCATTGTGTCAACCAACGGTTGTGTGCCACATCAACCACTGGGCAACAGTCAGGCAGATTGCTATAACATATCATGTGCGTTGTGAAATCTGGCATGCGTCTGCAATGTAATCGGGCAGGAAACTGGACCAGTGACCGGTAGTATTGTGTACGTTTGTATCAAAGGAGGCTGGTGGGAGGAGATATATCAACTACCACCAGCCTCCTCTAGTTGATGTAGGTTTGTGTACCGGTCTACAATAGTGCATTACATATACGCTGAATGAAATGTGCCAACGCACACAAAGCCAATTTCTCTGACGTAAATGTGGCCATGATAAGCGCGGTCTGTCAGATGAGAGAGGTCAATAACATCAACGGACACACTGTCACTGTCACTGATCGATAGCAGTTGACCTATCGATCCCATAGGTCTACTGTACTGTGATGTCACCAGACTACTGGACTTATGATTGGTTCAGTTGTTTCAGTCTGCCTGCTGACCTGCCTCAAGCAAAAAGAGCATTTCAATTCTAGTGGTTGACTTTCTCAGTTGGTGGAATAGTGCTGGTAGCAACATGGTGGAATAGTGCTGGTAGCAACATGGTGGAATAGTGCTGGTAGCAACATGATGGAATAGTGCTGGTAGCAACATGGTGGAATAGTGCTGGTAGCAACATGGTGGAATAGTGCTGGTAGCAACATGGTGGAATAGTGCTGGTAGCAACATGGTGGAATAGTGCTGGTAGCAACATGATGGAATAGTGCTGGTAGCAACATGGTGGAATAGTGCTGGTAGCAACATGGTGGAATAGTGCTGGTAGCAACATGGTGGAATAGTGCTGGTAGCAACATGGTGGAATAGTGCTGGTAGCAACATGGTGGAATAGTGCTGGTAGCAACATGGTGGAATAGTGCTGGTAGCAACATGGTGGAATAGTGCTGGTAGCAACATGGTGGAATAGTGCTGGTAGCAACATGGTGGAATAGTGCTGGTAGCAACATGGTGGAATAGTGCTGGTAGCAACATGGTGGAATAGTGCTGGTAGCAACATGGCGGAATAGTGCTGGTAGCAACATGGTTGTGGGTTTAATTTCTGAAAGATTCGCAAACTTGTGAGTTGGTTCATTTAGCTTTTTTTTATTTAACCTTTAATTAACTAGGCAAGTCAGTTAAAGAACAAATTCTTATTTACAATGACACCCTAGGAACAGTGGGTTAACTGCCTTGTTCAGGGGCAGAACGACTTTTACCTTGTCAGCTACCTTGTCAGCTCGGGGATTCAATCTTGCAACCTTTCGGTTACTAGTCCAACGCTCTAACCACTAGGCTATCTGCCGCCACATTTAGCTAAATGGACATCTCATTATACCATTGTTGAAAAAGTTAAACAATGTAACTAAACAACTAGCGGGAATGTCTTCCTTTGCATTACATTACACTCTCGAGCAGTGTTTCAGGGTTAATCCTGGTCCTGAAGTTTCTGTCTTATTCCTGGTCCTGGGGTCATGACAGTTCTGTCTTATTCCTGGTCCTGGGGTCACGACAGTTCTGTGTTAATCCTGGTCCCGGGGTCCTGAAGTTTATTCCTTTAATCATGGTATTTTGCTATTTTCTGAGTCACAAACAATGTTCAAGTGCACCATTTTTTAAGTAATGCCCCAAAATACAGGATTACAGGATTAAATAACTCACTAGTGGAGGTTTAGTGTTGGTGAGGGCTTGGCCATGCACACATACACACAGAGAGAGAGAGGGAGAGGGAGAGGGAGAGGGAGAGAGGGGATGTGTCGCTATAGAAACGGAATTGTGCAACAGTGTGAATAAGAACTGTGTCATAAATTATACACACCTCTTGGCAGGTGCAATAATGTTTTTTTCAACCAGGGACCCCAAATTATCAAATACGCTGCTGTATCTCTCTAACTACCAAGTCGGCTCTGTATCTCTCTAACTACCAAGTAGGATGCTGTATCTCTCTAACTACCAAGTCGGCCCTGTATCTCTATATCTACCAAGTAGGATGCTGTATCTCTATAACTACCAAGTAGGATGCTGTATCTCTATATCTACCAAGTAGAATGCTGTATCTCCGAATCTACCAAGTAGGATGCTGTATCTCTCTATTTACCAAGTAGGATGCTGTATCTCTATATCTACCAAGTAGGATACTGTATCTCCGAATCTACCAAGTAGGAAACTGTATCTCTATATCTACCAAGTAGGACACTGTATCTCTATATCTACCAAGTAGGATGCTGTATCTCCGAATCTACCAAGTAGGATGCTGTATCTCTATATCTACCAAATAGGATCCTGTATCTCTCTATCTACCAAGTAGGATGCTGTATCTCTCTATCTACCAAGTAGTATTGTGTATCTCTCTATCTACCAAGTAGGATGCTGTATCTCTCTATCTACCAAGTAGGATACTGTATCTCTATCTACCAAGTAGGATGCTGTATCTCTCTATCTACCAAGTAGTATACTGTATCTCTATATCTACCAAGTAGGATGCTGTATCTCTCTATCTACCAAGTAGGATCCTGTATCTCTCTATCTACCAAGTAGGATGCTGTATCTCTCTATCTAACAACTAGACTACTGTATGTATCTATCTACCAAGTAGAATACTAAATCTCTTTATCTATCAAGTAGAATGATGTATCTCTCTAGCTCTCTATCTACTGTACCAAGTAGTATGATGTATCTCTCTACCTATCAAGTAGTCTGATGTATCTTTTTCTCTCTGTCTATCAAGTAGCCTGCTATATCTCTCTGTCTACCAAGTAGCCTGCTGTATCTCTCTGTCTATCAAGTAGCCTGCTGTATCTCTCTGTCTATCAAGTAGCCTGCTGTATCTCTCTATCTACCAAGTAGCCTGCTGTATCTCTCTGTCTATCAAGTAGCCTGCTCTATCTCTCTGTCTACCAAGCAGCCTGCTGTATCTCTCTATCTCTCTGTCTACCAAGTAGCCTGCTGTATCTCTCTGTCTATCAAGTAGCCTGCTGTATCTCTCTATCTCTCTGTCTACCAAGTAGCCTACTGTATCTCTGTCTACCAAGTAGCCTGCTGTATCTCTCTATCTCTCTGTCTATCAAGTAGCCTGCTGTATCTCTCTATCTCTCTGTCTACCAAGTAGCCTGCTGTATTTCTCTGTCTACCAAGTAGCCTGCTGTATCTCTCTATTTACCAAGTAGCCTGCTGTATCTCTCTATTTACCAAGTAGCCTGCTGTATCTCTCTATCTACCAAGTAGCCTGCTGTATCGCTCTGTCTATCAAGTAGCCTGCTCTATCTCTCTGTCTATCAAGTAGCCTGCTGTATCTCTCTATCTCTCTGTCTACCAAGTAGCCTGCTGTATCTCTCTGTCTACCAAGTAGCCTGCTGTATCTCTCTATCTCTCTGTCTATCAAGAAGCCTGCTGTATCTCTCTATCTCTCTGTCTATAAAGTAGCCTGCTGTATCTCTGTCTATCAAGTAGCCTGCTGTATCTCTCTGTCTACCAAGTAGCCTGCTGTATCTCTCTATCTCTCTGTCTATCAAGAAGCCTGCTGTATCTCTCTATCTACCAAGTAGGCTGCTGTATCTCTCTGTCTGTCAAGTAGCCTGCTGTATCTCTCTATCTCTCTGTCTATCAAGTAGCCTGCTGTATCTCTGTCTATCAAGTAGCCTGCTGTATCTCTCTATATCTCTGTCTATCAAGTAGCCTGCTGTATCTCTGTCTATCAAGTACCCTGCTGTATCTCTCTATCTCTCTGTCTACCACGTAGCCTGCTGTATCTCTCTATCTACCAAGTAGTATTGTGTATCTCTCTATCTACCAAGTAGGATGCTGTATCTCTCTATCTACCAAGTAGGATACTGTATCTCTCTATCTACCAAGTAGGATGCTGTATCTCTCTATCTACCAAGTAGTATACTGTATCTCTATATCTACCAAGTAGGATGCTGTATCTCTCTATCTACCAAGTAGGATCCTGTATCTCTCTATCTACCAAGTAGGATGCTGTATCTCTCTGTCTAACAACTAGACTACTGTATGTATCTATCTACCAAGTAGAATACTAAATCTCTTTATCTATCAAGTAGTATAATGTATCTCTCTAGCTCTCTATCTACTGTACCAAGTAGTATGATGTATCTCTCTACCTATCAAGTAGTCTGATGTATCTTTTTCTCTCTGTCTATCAAGTAGCCTGCTATATCTCTCTGTCTATCAAGTAGCCTGCTGTATCTCTCTATCTCTCTGTCTACCAAGTAGCCTGCTGTATCTCTCTGTCTATCAAGTAGCCTGCTGTATCTCTCTATCTCTATCTACCAAGTATGATTCGGTATCTCTATATCTACCAAGCAGGATACTGTATCTCTATATCTACCATGTAGGTGTTGTATCTCTCTACCTACCAAGTATAATCCTGTATCTCACTATCTACCATGTAGGTGTTGTATCTCTCTACCTACCAAATATAATCCTGTATCTCGCTATCTACCATGTAGGTGTTGTATCTCTCTACCTACCAAATATAATCCTGTATCTCGCTATCTACCATGTAGGTGTTGTATCTCTCTACCTACCAAATATAATCCTGTATCTCGCTATATACCGAGTAGGTGTTGTATCTCTCTACCTACCAAATATAATCCTGTATCTCGCTATATACCGAGTAGGTGTTGTATCTCTCTACCTACCAAATATAATCCTGTATCTCGCTATATACCGAGTAGGTGTTGTATCTCTCTACCTACCAAATATAATCCTGTATCTCGCTATATACCGAGTAGGTGTTGTATCGCTCTACCTACCAAGTGGTCTACTGTAACTCTCTATCTACCATGTAGGTGTTGTATCTCTCTACCTACCAAATATAATCCTGTATCTCGCTATATACCATGTAGGTGTTGTATCTCTCTACCTACCAAGTATAATCCTGTATCTCGCTATCTACCATGTAGGTGTTGTATCTCTCTACCTACCAAATATAATCCTGTATCTCGCTACATACCGAGTACGCGATTGTGAATCTCTATCTCTCTAAATGGCCTTCTATTCCCTCTAGTGAAGACCAAGACACATAGGGCTCTGGTCAAAAGTAATGCACAGTCTCATATCAGAATTAGACTTTCATGCATGTTTTCCAAACTGGGCATTAACTCTAAAATCTTAAGGTTAAGCATTAATTCTGAATGGTTAAGGTAAGAGTTAAGATTTTAGAATCTCAAAAACAACTTTCTATCACTGGATATCAACCTGCAACCCTATAGCACCAGAGGTAGATGCCTTCATGCCTATTCACCATCCGCGTCCACAAAGCTGGGCGCAGGGTTCACTATTAGCTGTAGCGGCAGGTTTCCACGTTATCTCTCAACGTCCTCAGACATGGATGGATACTGACTTCTGTCACGGGTGACCTGGTTAACTCTATAGGGAACCGGGTACCATTACGGCACAGATAGATATTGCTACGTTCTAAAAGTTGTTTAAAGCACGAAAGACATCCAAGCACTGACGTCTCAATAAAATCATACCATGATGCTTACTTATTTTCAACAGGATTTTAGCGGTCTATTTCTCATGTCCTTATTCTAAACTCAGCAAAAAAAAAAAAAAAACGTTCTCTCACTGTCAACTGCGTTTTATTTTCAGCAAAACTTAACATGTGTAAATATTTGTATGAACATAACAAGATTCAACTACTGAGACATAAACTGAACAAGTTCCACAGACATGTGACTAACAGAAATGGAATAATGTGTCCCTGAACAAAGGGTCAAAATCAAAAGTAACAGTCAGTATCTGGTGTGGCCACCAGCTGCATTAAGCACTGCAGTGCATCTCCTCCTTATGGACTGCACCAGATTTGCCAGTTCTTGCTGTGAGATGTTACCCCACTCTTCCACCAAGGCACCTGCAAGTTCCCAGACATTTCTGGGGGTTAATGGCCCTAGCCCTCACCCTCCAATCCAACAGGTCCCAGACGTGCTCAATGGGATTGAGATCCGGGCTCTTCGCTGGCCATGGCAGAACACTGACATTCCTTTCTTGCAGGAAATCACGCACCCGAACGAGCAGTATGGCTGGTGGCATTGTTATGCTGGAGTGTCTTGTCAGGATGAGCCTTCAGGAAGGGTACCACATGAGGGAGGAGGATGTCTTTCCTGTAACGCACAGCGTTGAGATTGCCTGCAAGCTCAGTCCAATGATGCTGTGACACCGCCCCAGACCATGACGGACCCTCCACCTCCAAATCAATCTCGCTCCAGAGTAAAGGCCTCGGTGTAACGCTCATTCCTTCAATGATAAACGTGAATCCGACCATCACCCCTGGTGAGACAAAACCGCCACTCATCAGTGAAGAGCACTTCTTGCCAGTCCTGTCTGGTCCAGCGATGGTGGGTTTGTGCCCATAGGCAACGTTGTTGCCGGTGATGTCTGGTGAGGACCTGCCTTACAACAGGCCTACAAGCCCTCAGTATAGCCTTTCTCAGCCTATTGCGGACAGTCTGAGCACTAATGGAGAGATTGTGCATTCCTGATGTAACTCGGGCAGTTGTTGTTGCCATCCTGTACCTGTCATGCAGGTGTGATGTTTGGATGTACCGATCCTGTGCAGGTGTTGCTACAAGTGGTCTGCCACTGCGAGGACGATCAGATGTCCATCCTGTCTCCCTGTAGCGCTGTCTTAGGCGTCTCACAGTACGACTACTGCAATTTATTTCCCTGGCCACATCTGCAGTACTCATGCATCCTTGCAGCATGCCTAAGGCCCGTTCACGCAGATTTCTTTTGGTGTTTTTCAGTAGAAAGGCCTCTTTAGTGTCCTAAGTTTTCATAACTGTGACCTTAATTGCCTACTGTTGTCACGTATTTCGTTGTGTTGAGGAAAGGAGGACCAAAATGCAGCGGGATTGTGGACGCTCATGTTTATTCCTGATAAAAACAGGTAAGGTATCCACTTGAAGAAAAAACAAAACAATACTCACAACGGCAACAGTGTGGCAGGCTCAAACAAACGCAGTGCACACAACAATCTCCCACAAAAGACAAACACACCCTCATATATGGGACTCTCAATCAAAGGCAAATAGACAACACCTGCCTTCAATTGAGAGTCCCAACCCCAATGAACCCAAACATAGAAACAGACACACTAGACTCAACATAGAATACATGAAAATCAAACAGTGCCCAAAAACCCCGGAATACCTAAATCAACTGCCCTACAACAAACACACCACCCCTAACCACATAAAACAAATACCCTCTGCCACGTCCTGACCAAACTACAATACCAATTAACCCTTAGACTGGCCAGGATGTGACAACTGTCTATAAGCTGTTAGTGTCTTAACGACCGTTCCACAGGTGCATGTTCATGAATTGTTTATGGTTCATTGAACACGCATGGGAAACAGAGTTTAAACCCTTTACAATGAAGATCTGTGAAGTTATTTGGATTTTTACGAATTACCTTTGAGAGTCAGGGTCCAAAAAAAGGGGCGTTTCTTTTCTTACTGAGTTTATGTCCTCACTCACTGACACTTGTTGATTTCTGGGAAAAGAACGAACAAACATGACGAGACAACATGCTTGCTCATGTTCGTTTCAGTGCGCATTTAAAGCGAGCTAACAGATTGTCACCATGGCAAAGCATCAGATGCACCTGTTACTGCATTCCCATTAGAGAAAGAGAAAAGATACAGAGAGAAAGAGAGACAGCGTCAACAGTAACCTTGGGAAAACCTCTGCATTATCATTAACAGCAGACACGTACATTTCCTCAGTGAAAACAATGTACTGAGCAAATGTCAAATTGGCTTTTAACCAAATTACTGTAGGACAGACCATGTATTCATCCTGCACAGCCTAATTAACAAACAAACAAACCAAAACAAAGGCAAAGTCTTCTCATGCTTTGTTGATTAGAAATAAACGTTTGACTGAATTTGACATTAGGGTCTGCTATACAAATTGATGGAAAGTGGTGTTGGGGGAAAGACATTATAAAATCCATGTACACAAACAACAAATGCGCTGTTAAAATTTGCAAAAAACACACACATTCTTTCCACAGGGCCGTGGGGTGAGACAGGGATGCAGCTTAAGCCCTATCCTCTTCAAAATAGATATCAACGAATTAGAGAGGGCACTAAAACAGTCTGCAGCACACGGCCTTCCCTGTAGCTCAGTTGGTAGGGCATGGTGTTTGCAACACCAGGGTTGTGGGTTCGATTCCCACAGGGGGGCCAGCACAGAAAAAAAAATGTATGAAATGAAATGTATGCATTCACTACTATAAGTCGCTCTGGATAAGAGCGTCTGCTAAATGACTAAAATGTACTAGAATCTGAAGCAAATGTCTACTGGTTGCTGATTATCTGGTGCTTCTGTCCCCAACCAAGGAGGGCCTATAGCAGTGCCTTGCAGAAGTATTTACCCCCTTGGCATTTTTCCTATTTTGTTGCATTACAACCTGTGATTTAAATTGATTTTTATTTGGATTTCATGTAATGGACATACACAAAATAGTCCAAATTGGTGAAGTGAAATAGAAAAAATAACTTCTAAAAAATAAAAAATGGAAAAGCAGTGGGTGCATACCATACATATACACTCCATTCGCTCTGAAGCCCTTAAATAAGATCTGGTTCAACCGATTACCTTCAGAAGTCACATAATTAGCTAAATAAAGTCCACCTGTGTGCAATCTGTCACATGATCTCAGTATATATACTGTACACCTGTTCTGAAAGGCCCCAGAGTCTGCAACACCACTAAGCAAGGGGCACCACCAAGAAAGTGGCACCACCAAGAAAGTGGCACCATGAAGACCAAGGAGCTCTCCAAACAGGTCAGGGACAAAGTTGTGGAGAAGTACAGATCAGGGTTGGGTTATAAAAACATATCTGAAACTTTGAACATCCCACAGTTGTGAGTGTGTTTCAGGTATGGATTCCTGAAATTCCCCAAGCAGCTGATTGGTCAGCCCCATTGCTGATTGGAGAGCTGACCCCGCCCCCTCATCAGGACGCAGCTGTCTCCAATTAACAACTCCTTCTGAAGCTTTATAAGCTCAGAAGAGAGATGATTGCTGAGAGAGAAGGCTGATGCTAATTCTGTGTTGTTCAGAGTTTTCTTAAGTATTGTGTAGCTGCTGATTTGAGGTATGTGTGCCAATAGAACTGTGGTTTTGATTATTGTTTATTTGTGTTATTCTGTTTCATTTGTTCCCATTATGTTACGCACGCCTCTCGGAAGAGGGAACGCAACACCCTGCTACAACTCAACATTTTTTTTTTTACATTTTAGTCATTTTAGCAGACGCTCTTATCCAGAGCGACTTACAGTAGTGAATGCATACATTTCATTTCATGTATTTTTTTTTGTACTGGCCCCCCGTGGGAATCAAACCCACAACCCTGGCGTTGCACACACCACGCTGGCATTGCAAACACCATGCTCTACCAACTGAGCCACTCTCCATGGTGTGAAAGAGGTATGGACTGTAGGTGTGACTAAGGATGACAAAAGGCAGAGAATTACCGTTTACAAGGAATTTTTTCCATCGCACGGTAAGTTTGGGGGAAAAGGGGCTGGACGAAACCAAAGCAAAGAAAGTAAATATCAAAGCCCCCTTTCCTACCTTACCTGCCTACCCACTACTTACCTATCTAGCACCACCTGGTGCACTAACCAAAATACAGGGGATGGTCTGCCCAGGTCTTTCCTAGTGTGCATAGACAGAAAACTACTACGGGTAATGAATGCCCACGGGCCTCTTGCCTAAACACTCCCTAGATGCCTTCCCCTTCTCCCCTGGGAACAAATTAAACAGAATAACACAAATAAGTAAGCAATTCCAATAACGAAAACCACAAAACCACAACCACACCTACTTTGTAACGGCATTTACTCGACGATAGTCCGTACATAAGCGAGACGTACCGTCAGGCTTAGGAACAAGAATACACGGGGAACTCCAGGAGCTGTTACTGGGTCTTGCCATGTTATTCTGTAATAAATAAGCTACCTCACTTTTCATTACCTCCCTTTTCTTTGCATTAACCCGGTACGGATGCTGACTTATAGGAGCAGCGTCCCCCACATCCACGTCATGTTCCAAGATGGACGTGCGACTTGGAACGTCCTGAAACACATTCAGAAAACTGTTTATCAATAGGATAAGATCCTTAGTTTTTACATTTATGTAATTTAGCCTTTATCCAAATGTTCCATTTGAGAGGGTAACTTTTTCAGCATCTCTGAATTACATAAGCGTTCACACTGCTGTAACGTATGGCGTAACTCCAACCCGTCCTCCTTATCCTCCTCTAGGTCCCAGCCAGGCTTCAGCACCACCGCAGCCACACTGGAGACGGCGGGCTGGACCGGCTAACTTGAGGAACTGTTGAGAGAATCACGCACATAATATGCTTTCAGCATGTTAACATGACACACTCAGGAAGAACGCGTCCGATCTGGGGTCTTTATCACATAATTGGTGTCACTGAGTTTCTTTTCAACAAGATATGGTCCAGAAAAACGTGCTGACAGAGATGAGCCAGGGATTGGCAACAAAACTAAAACTTGATCCCCTGGTGCAAAAGAACGGCCAACAGCCTTTTTGTCATAATGCAACTTCATGCGTTTTTGAGTAGAGGAGAGAGACTTTTTGGGCTAACGCACATGCGGCGTGCAGTCTCCCCCGCATCTTACTGACATAATCCCAAAAAAAATTAGGGGCGCTACTGGGTGTAGGAGTTAAGATATGCTCCTTCAAAACTTTCAGCGGACCCCGTGGGGTGTGTCCAAACATGTGTTCCCAAGGGGGATATTTGCTGAGAGAGGTGGCCCAGGTAGCAGTGTTGGCAGATGAGTACGCTTTGACACACAAGACTGTCTTTGGTGCACCTCGTTTTGAAGGCCGACCGATTACATCATCAGTGCCTCGTTCAGGTTGCTTTTCCTCTGCCAACCCTAAGCCTTTTCATGAAATCCGTGAATGTTTTTACTGTCATTATGTTAAAAAGATTATGTTACAAAGATAACCCTGAAGAAGCTGCAAAGCTCCACAGCAGAGATTGGAGTATCTGTCCGTAAGACCACTTTAATCCATACACTCCACAGAGCTGGGCTTTATGGAAGAGTGGCCAGAAAAAAAATAAGAAAACACGTTTGGTGTTCGCCAAAAGGCATGTGGGAGACTCCCCAAACATATGGAGAAGGTTCTCTGGTCAGATAAGACTAAAATGTAGCTTTTTGGCCATCAAGGAAAATGCTATGTCTGGAGCAAATCCAACACCTCTCATCACCCCGAGAAAACCATCCCCACAGTGAAGCATGGTGGTGGCAGCATCATGCTGTGGGGATGTTTTTCTTCGGCAGGGACTGGGAAACTGGTCAGAATTTAAGGAATGATGGATGGCGCAAAATACAGGGAAATTCTTAAGGGAAACCTGTTTCAGTCTTCAAGAGATTTGAGACTGGGACAGAGGTTCACCTTCCAGCAGGACAGTGACCCTAAGCATACTGCTAAAGCAACACTCAAGTGGTTTAAGGGGAAACATTTAAATGTCTTGGAATGGCCTAGTCAAAGCCCAGACCTCAATCCAATTGAGAATCTGTGGTATGACTTAAAGATTGCTGTACACAAGCAGAACCCATCCAACTTGAAGGAGCTGGAGCAGTTTTTCCTTGAAAAATGGGCAAAAATCCCATGACTAGATGTGCCAAGCTTATAGAGAGAAGAGACTTTCAGCTGTAATTGCTGCAAAAGGTGTATCTACAAATTATTGACTTTGCGGGGGTGAATAGTTATGCACGTTCAAGTTTTCTATTTTTTTGTCTTATTTCTTGTTTGATTAACATGAAAAAATATTTTGCATCTTGAAAGTGGTAGGCATGTTGTGTAAATCAAATGATACAAACCCCAAAAAATGCCAAGGGGAGTGAATACTTTTGCAAGCCACTGTAATCTGCACAGATTCTGTCAGACCTGGGCCCTGACAGTAAATCTCAGTAAGACTAAAATAATGGTGTTCCAAAAAAGGTCTAGTTGCCAGGATCACAAATACAGATACCATCTAGACATCATTGCACTAGAGCCCACAAAAAAAGTATACATACCTCGGCCTAAACATCAGCACCACAGGTAACTTCCACTAAGCTGTAAAATACCTGAGAGACTAGGCAAGAGGGGCCTTCTAGGCCATCAAAAGGAAGATAAAATCCGACAAACCAATTAGGATCTGGCAAAAAAATACTTGCATCAGTTAATTAATGAACACATTTCTCTTTATTTGTTGTGAGGTCTGGGGTACGCTCACCAACCAAGAATTCACAAAATGGGTCAAAAAACCAAATTGAGAATCTGCATGCAGAATTCTGCAAAAATATCCTCAGTGTACAACGTAAAACACCAAATAATGCATGCAGAGCAGAATTAGGCCGATACCCACTCATTATCACAATCCAGAAAAGAGCCGCTAAATTCTACAACCACGTAAAAGGTTGTGTTTCCTAAACATTCCATTACAAAGCCATCACCTACAGAGAGAGTTTCCTTTCTCTGCATGTCGAACGAGTGGATTACTCAAGTCGATGGCGCCAACTAAACAGACTTTTTTTTAGATATAAAACGACACTACATGTTATCGATGGGACCCTTTGGATGACAAATCAGAGGAAGATTTTCAAAAAGTAAGTGAATATTTAATCGCTATTTGTGAATTTATGAAACCTGTGCAGAGAGAGAGAGAGAGAGAGAGAGAGAGAGAGATCCTTTGAGGAGAACATCTGTACAGGACACTGGATCAAGCTGCAGATTGTCCTGGCCTGTCGTAACATAACAGAGACAACAGCTCCAACCTATTCATACACTTGTTGCTTTAATTTCTCAATTTGTAGCTTTTTTTGTTTTCTTTTTTGTGTATAATTATCCAGGAATGATTGTTTTTTGTTTATATTAATTAATATTGTTGGTCAAACATATTGATAACTTGTTTGTTTTTACTAAGTAAAATGAACAGTAAATAAATACTGTTCATTTTTGTAAAATGTCCTATACGTTGCTTTGGCAACAGTGACAACCAACCAACATGCCAAAAAAGCATTTATTGAATTGAATTCAGAGAGAGAGAGAGAGAGAGAGGAACAAGAGAGGGTGAGGGAGAGGGGGAGAGAGAGAGAGAGACAGAGAGAGAGAAAGAGAGAGAGAAAGATCTGCGCAAAGAAATCTCCAAACGCTCATGCCCTTTGTTGTTATTGTGTGCATGTGTGTCTGTGTGTGCATTGCGTATGTGTGTCACTTTGTCTTTCCTTTGACTTGTGTGTAATGATACACATATAACATGGTTTGACTACTATGGCACTATACATATTAATATCATTACGCAAGAAATTACTATTAGGTTGTCTAGTCTCAATTGATGAAACAACGCCTGTTTTGCTATCTACTTACCTTGGAATATGTGGAAGAACACTAGATTCTTCAGATCAATCTTTTCACGGTGTTGCTGCAATTATTTTCTCAAAAGCTCTGAAACAAGTGAAGTCTACTCCACTACAGCAAGTTGTCCCGTTGACTGACTCTCTCTCTCTCTCTCGTGCGCTCTCTCCTTTTAGTGAAAATGAATGAACGCTTGCGTCACCCTTGACAACAAATGTGCCTAAGGACCGCCTCAGGCCTGCACCGATTGGGGAAGAGTCTCAAATAATCGTTCTGGACGATGTAATTGGACGATCTGAATTGTCAATCAAAATCAGAAAACTCTGAGCCAACACGTCGTGTCTGTAGCGGTGCCGACCAGAGAAAGAGATAGAGAGGGGAGAGACAGGGAGAGAGAGAGACAGGGAGAGAGAGAGACATAGAGAGAGACAGGGAGAGAAAGAGAGGGAGAGAGACAGGGGGAGAGAGAGAGAGAGAGAGAGAGAGAGAGAGAGAGAGAGAGAGAGCGAGAGGCAGAGAGGGGAGAGAGAGAGAGAGAGCGAGAGGCAGAGAGGGGAGAGAGAGACAGAGAGGGAGAGAGAGAGGGGGAGAGGAGAGAGAGAGAGAGAGAAAAAGAGAGAGAGAGACAAGGAGAGAGAGAGCGAGAGAAAGAGAGGGAGAGAGAGAGAAAGAGATGGAGAGGGAGAGAGAAAGAGGAGCGAGAGAGAAGGTGCATGTGTGTGTGTGTGTGTGTGTGTGTGTGTTCGTGTGCGTGCGTGTGCGTGTGTGCGTGTGTGTTCGTGTGTGATCGTGCGTGCCTATGTGTGTAGAGCAGGACATCAGGATCAGAGGGCCGTAGCGTAGTGCTGTAGTGGTGATGTTCCTATGTGAGAAAAGGGAAGAGTGGAAGCGTGCTGTGAAGGTCACTCAGGCCCCTGGATAAGAAATGACCTTCTGTCTAAGGCATGCATTCAGCAGGAACACACTATACTCCACTACACACACACACACACACACACACACACACACACACACACACACACACACACAGAGAGAGAATCACATACACAGTCTATTCCACTACTAAGCCCATGAAACTGGTTGGCAAAATGTTTGATATGTTTATCAGACTCCATGTTTTCTTCTGATTCTCTATCATAGCCTCTCTCTCTCTCTGATTCTCTATCATAGCCTCTCTCTCTGATTCTCTATCATAGCCTCTCTCTCTCTCTGATTCTCTATCATAGCCTCTCTCTCTCTGATTCTCTATCATAGCCTCTCTAATTCTCTATCATAGCCTCTCTCTCTCTCTGATTCTCTATCATAGCCTCTCTCTCTGATTCTCTATCATAGCCTCTCTCTCTCTCTCTCTCTGATTCTCTATCATAGCCTCTCTCTCTCTCTGATTCTCTATCATAGCCTCTCTCTCTCTCTAATTCTCTATCATAGCCTCTCTCTCTGATTCTCTATCATAGCCTCTCTCTCTGATTCTCTATCATAGCCTCTCTAATTCTCTATCATAGCCTCTCTCTCTCTCTGATTCTCTATCATAGCCTCTCTCTCTGATTCTCTATCATAGCCTCTCTCTCTCTCTCTCTCTGATTCTCTATCATAGCCTCTCTCTCTCTCGGATTCTCTATCATAGCCTCTCTCTCTCTGATTCTCTATCATAGCCTCTCTAATTCTCTATCATAGCCTCTCTCTCTCTCTGATTCTCTATCATAGCCTCTCTCTCTCTCTGATTCTCTATCATAGCCTCTCTCTCTCTCTGATTCTCTATCATAGCCTCTCTCTCTCTGATTCTCTATCATAGCCTCTCTCTCTGATTCTCTATCATAGCCTCTCTCTCTCTCTGATTCTCTATCATAGCCTCTCTAATTCTCTATCATAGCCTCTCTCTCTCTCTGATTCTCTATCATAGCCTCTCTCTCTGATTCTCTATCATAGCCTCTCTCTCTCTCTGATTCTCTATCATAGCGTCTCTCTCTCTCTGATTCTCTATCATAGCCTCTCTAATTCTCTATCATAGCCTCTCTCTCTCTCTCTGATTCTCTATCATAGCCTCTCTCTCTCTCTGATTCTCTATCATAGCCTCTCTCTGATTCTCTATCATAGCGTCTCTCTCTCTGATTCTCTATCATAGCCTCTCTCTCTCTAATTCTCTATCATAGCCTCTCTCTAATTCTCTATCATAGCCTCTCTCTCTCTCTGATTCTCTATCATAGCCTCTCTCTCTCTCTGATTCTCTATCATAGCCTCTCTCTCTAATTCTCTATCATAGCCTCTCTCTCTCTCTGATTCTCTATCATAGCCTCTCACTCTGATTCTCTATCATAGCCTCTCACTCTGATTCTCTATCATAGCCTCTCTCTCTCTCTGATTCTCTATCATAGCCTCTCTCTCTCTCTGATTCTCTATCATAGCCTCTCTCTCTAATTCTCTATCATAGCCTCTCTCTCTCTCTGATTCTCTATCATAGTCTCTCACTCTGATTCTCTATCATAGCCTCTCACTCTGATTCTCTATCATAGCCTCTCTCTCTCTCTGATTCTCTATCAAGCCTCTCTCTCTCTCTAATTCTCTATCATAGCCTCTCTCTCTCTCTGATTCTCTATCAAGCCTCTCTCTCTCTCTAATTCTCTATCATAGCTTCTCTCTCTGATTCTCTATCATACCCTCTCTCTCTAATTCTCTATCATAGCCTCTCTCTCTCTCCGATTCTCTATCATAGCCTCTCCCTCTGATTCTCTATCATAGCCTCTCTCTCTCTCTCTCTCTCTCTATCATAGCCTCTCTCTCTCTCTCTCTCTAATTCTCTATCATAGCCTCTCTCTCTCTCTCTCTCTCTAATTCTCTATCATAGCTTCTCTCTCTGATTCTCTATCATAGCCTCTCTCTGATTCTCTATCATAGCCTCTCTCTCTCTCTCTCTGATTCTCTATCAGAAACCCACACAGATACATGGATTTACTTTCATGCTAGGTTTAGTAGCTTTAGTAACTTTTTCCAATGTTTTAGCTGCATTGTTGGGAAAAGGGCTCGTAAGTAAGAATTTCTTAGCAAAGTCTCCACTTGTATTCGGCGCATGTGACAAATACCATTTGTTTTGACTTGATTATGGAGTCCCCAACTGATGTCTATGTTAGAATGATCTACTTTGGAAATGATATGAACGTCATGAAACCTCTTTTAAAAAAAATACAATAATTTGACTTTTCAGATCTGCTGACCACGTTTTCCATGTGATTTCTTTCTTCGCAGACCTCTTCCTAAATATTTGGGTACGTGATTCATTTTGTGTATGTTTTCCAGAAACAAGGGGTGACTCAACTAATCCTTTTGGCTTAGTTTACTCTCCCCTATGTGTGTCTGAATGCATGTGTGTGCTCGTGTGCTCGTGTGTGTGCTCGTGTGCTCGTGTGTGTGCTCGTGTGCTCGTGTGTGTGCTCGTGTGCTCGTGTGTGTGCTCGTGTGCTCGTGTGTGTGCTCGTGTGCTTGTGTGTGTGCTCGTGTGCTCGCTTGCGTGTGAGTTTGTGTGTTTGTGTGTGGTTATCTACAGTATATGTGTGCTTGTGTTTAGGGGTTGGATGTGTGGAGAGTCAGATTAAATAGTCACCGAGGTGCAGATAGGCTTTAGGTCTGGGCATGGAGACAGTTAGGGTTATGGTCTGGTGGAAGAAGCTTGTTGGTCCGAGACCCATTGCTCTACCACTTGCCAGATGGTAACAGATTACACACTACTCCACACACACAGGCACACATACACACAGGCACGCATACACACTACTCCACTCCACACACACCACTCTGTTTTTTTGTGTTTGCTAAGGTATCCTGCTGACAACATTCACAACCTAAGAGCATCTCTCTCTCTCTCTCTCTCTCTCTCTCTGTCTCTCTCTCTCTCTCTCTCTCTCTCTCTCTCTCTCTCTCTCTCTCTCCTCTCTCCTCTCTCTCTCTCTCTCTGTCTCTCTCTGTCTCTCTCTCTCTCTCTCTCTCTCTCTCTCTCTCTCTCTTTCTCTTTCTGCTGTGTGTGTGTGTGAGTGTTTGTCTATATATGTGTGTTTGTCTGTGTGTGTGATCCGGATGACCAGCAGGCTCTATGTCTTTTAAAAGGGGTTAACATTCGCAAAGCCGCGATAACAGAAGGAATTCCCAGCCATGTCCTCAGAGCTTAACCACACGAACTGTCATGCATCTTCATGGACATATTCAAGCTGTCCTAGTCCCAGGCTGTATTACCAATGTATTTCAAGATTACCACCCCCTTGTTCCTGTTCTCAAGAAATCAAAGGTAACCTTTTTCAATGGGCTATTGTCCTGTATTACTTACATCTGACACCATGTGCCTGGAGAGACTGGTGCCTGGAGAGACTAGTGTCTGGAGAAACTGGAGAGACTGGAGAGACTGGTGCCTGGAGAGACTGGTGCCTGGAGAGACTGGTGTCCTGGAGAAACTGGAGAGCCTGGAGAGACTGGTGCCTGGAGAGACTGGTGCCTGGAGAGACTGGTGCCTGGAGGGACTGGTGCCTGGAGAAACTGGAGAGCCTGGAGAGACTGGTGCCTGGAAACTAGAGAGACTGGTGCCTGGAGAGACTGGTGCCTGGAGAAACTGGAGAGACTGGAGAGACTGGTGCCTGGAGAGACTGGTGCCTGGAGAGACTGGTGCCTGGAGGGACTGGTGCCTGGAGAGACTGGAGAGACTGGTGCCTGGAGAGACTAGTGTCTGGAGAAACTGGAGAGACTGGAGAGACTGGTGCCTGGAGAGACTGGTGCCTGGAGAGACTAGTGTCTGGAGAAACTGGAGAGACTGGAGAGACTGGTGCCTGGAGAGACTGGTGCCTGGAGGCACTAGTGTCTGGAGAGACTGGAGAGACTGGTGCCTGGAGAGACTGGTGCCTGGAGGGACTAGTGTCTGGAGAGACTGGAGAGACTGGTGCCTGGAGAGACTGGTGCCTGGAGAGACTGGTGCCTGGAGGGACTGGTGCCTGGAGAGACTGGTGCCTGGAGGGACTGGTGCCTGGAGAGACTGGAGAGACTGGTGCCTGGAAAACTAGAGAGACTGGTGCCTGGAGAGACTGGTACCTGGAGAGACTTGTACCTGGAGAGACTGGAGAGACTGGTGCCTGGAGAGACTGGTGCCTGGAGATACTGGTGCCTGGAGATACTGGAGATACTGGTGCCTGGAGATACTGGAGACACTGGTGCCTGGAGATACTGGAGAGACTGGTGCCTGGAGAGACTGGAGAGACTGGTGCCTGGAGATACTGGAGAAACTGGTGCCTGGAGAGACTGGAGAGGCTGGTGTCTGGAGAGACTGGAGAAACTGGAGAGGCTTGTACCTGGAGATACTGGAGAAACTGGTGCCTGGAGAGACTGGAGAGGCTGGTGTCTGGAGAGACTGGAGAACTGGAGAGGCTTGTACCTGGAGAGACTGGAGAGACTGTTGCCTGGAGAGACTGGTGTCTGGAGAGACTGGAGAGACTGGAGAGGCTTGTACCTGGAGAGACTGGAGAGACTGTTGCCTGGAGAGACTGGTGTCTGGAGAGACTGGAGAGACTGGAGAGGCTTGTACCTGGAGAGACTGGAGAGACTGTTGCCTGGAGAGACTGTGTCTGGGAGACTGGAGAGACTGGAGAGGCTTGTACCTGGAGAGACTGGAGAGACTGGTGTCTGGAGAGACTGGAGAGACTGGAGAGGCTTGTACCTGGAGAGACTGGAGAGACTGTTGCCTGGAGAGACTGGTGTCTGGAGAGACTGGAGAGACTGGAGAGGCTTGTACCTGGAGAGACTGGAGAGACTGGTGTCTGGAGAGACTGGAGAGACTGGAGAGGCTTGTACCTGGAGAGACTGGTGTCTGCACACATGAACTCCATCATCCCAGACACCCTGTATACAGTAAAATTTGCACATTGCCCCAATAGATCCACAGACAATGCAATCTCAATGGAACTGAATGCTGTTCTTTCCCACCTGGACAAGAGGAACACCTATAGGAGAATGCTGTTCATTGACTACAGTTCAGCATTCAACACTATTGTTCCCTCCCATGCTCGACACCAAGCTCAGAGCCCTGGGTCTGGACACCATCCTCTGCAGCTGGATCCTGGACTTCCTGATGGGCCGCCCCCAGGTTGTGGGAATAGGCAACAACAGATCCGCCACACTGAAACACAGGTTTCAAGTTCATATTTCAAGTTTTGTTAGTACACTGCTCAAAAAAATAAAGGGAACACTTAAACAACACATCCTAGATCTGAATGAAAGAAATAATCTTATTAAATACTTTTTTCTTTACATAGTTGAATGTGCTGACAACAAAATCACACAAAAATAATCAATGGAAATCCAATTTATCAACCCATGGAGGTCTGGATTTGGAGTCACACTCAAAATTAAAGTGGAAAACCACACTACAGGCTGATCCAACTTTGATGTAATGTCCTTAAAACAAGTAAAAAATGAGGCTCAGTAGTGTGTGTGGCCTCCACGTGCCTGTATGACCTCCCTACAACGCCTGGGCATGCTCCTGATGAGGTGGCGGATGGTCTCCTGAGGGATCTCCTCCCAGACCTGGACTAAAGCATCCGCCAACTCCTGGACAGTATGTGGTGCAACGTGGCGTTGGTGGATGGAGCGAGACATGATGTCCCAGATGTGCTCAATTGGATTCAGGTCTGGGGAACGGGCGGGCCAGTCCATAGCATCAATGCCTTCCTCTTGCAGGAACTGCTGACACACTCCAGCCACATGAGGTCTAGCATTGTCTTGCATTAGGAGGAACCCAGGGCCAACCGCACCAGCATATGGTCTCACAAGGGGCTGTAAGCACAACCCCCACCTGTGGACGTCGGACCCTCATACCACCCTCATGGAGTCTGTTTCTGATCGTTTGAGCAGACACATGCACATTTGTGGCCTGCTGGAGGTCATTTTGCAGGGCTCTGGCAGTGCTCCTCCTGCTCCTCCTTGCACAAAGGCGGAGGTAGCAGTCCTGCTGCTGGGTTGTTGCCCTCCTACGGCCTCCTCCACGTCTCCTGATGTACTGGCCTGTCTCCTGGTAGTGCCCCCATGCTCTGGACACTACGCTGACAGACACAGCAAAACTTCTTGCCACAGCTCGCATTGATGTGCCATCCTGGATGAGCTGCACTACCTGAGCCACTTGTGTGGGTTGTAGACTCTGTCTCATGCTACCACTAGAGTGAAAGCACCGCCAGCATTCAAAAGTGACCAAAGCATCAGCCAGGAAGCATAGGAACTGAGAAGTTGTCTGTGGTCTCCACCTGCAGAATCACTCCTTTATTGGGGGTGTCTTGCTTATTGCCTATAATTTCCACCTGTTGTCTATTCCATTTGCACAACAGCATGTGAAATGTATTGTCAATCAGTGTTGCTTCCTAAGTGGACAGTTTGATTTCACAGAAGTGTGATTGACTTGGAGTTACATTGTGTTGTTTAAGTGTTCCCTTTATTTTTTTGAGCAGTATAGTATGTACGGGATACACATATTGTACATTGTCCAATGAAACGTTTACTGGCAGGTTGCTTCCGGACAACAACAACAACAAGAGATGACAACAGGAAGTAAATGGCTCAGTATAAAATACTAATATATATATATATTCAGCAGTATAATAATACAGTGTATTATATTCAGCAGTATAATACTGGAAGGCACACCTGACTTGCCTAGTTAAATAAAGGTTAAATAAAAACATATTTAAACACAAGTTGGGGAAGGGGAGGAAGGGGGCAACTGTATAACTGAGCAGTATAGTAAGAGTCTGGTAGCAACAGTTGTGATGTGTGTCTGTAGCGTGAATATATACGTGTGTGTGTGTGTGTGTGTATGTGTGTGTGTGTACACTGTATGTGTGCTAAGGGGTGGAGAATCAGAGCAGGTGGTCAGTCCTGTTGAAGTGTTCAGCAGTCTGATGGCTTGTAGAAGCCCCAGAGGTGTGTGCTTAGCCCCCTCCTGTACTCCCTGTTCACCCACTATACTGTGACCAAACATGACACCAACTCCATCATCAAGTTGCTGACAACACGACTGTGGAGTATCACGCTCTCTCCGACCCCCCCCCCCCCCCCCCCCCCCCTCTCAATTCAATTCAAGGGGCTTTATTGTCATGGGAAACATATGTTAACATTGCCAAAACAAGTGAGGTAGATAATATACAAAGTGAAATAAACAATACAAATGAACAGTAAACATTTAACATACAGAAGTTTAAAAAGAATAAAGACATTACAAATGTCATATGATGTATATATACAGTGTTGTAACGATGTACAAATGGTTAATGTACAAAAGGGAAAATAAATAAGCATAAATATGGGTTGTATTTACAATGGTGTTTGTTCTTCACTCGTTGACCTTTTCTTGCAGCAACAGGTCACACATCATGCTGCAGTCATGACATACTGTGGTATTTCACCTAATAGATTAGGGAGTTTATCAAAATCAGGTTTGCTTTCGAATTCTTTGTGGATCTGTGTAATCTGAGGGAAATATGTTTCTCTAATATGGTCATACATTGGGCAGGAGGTTAGGAAGTGCAGCTCAATTTCCACCTCATTTTGTGGGCAGTGTGCACATAGTCTGCCTTCTCTTGAGAGCCAGGTCTGCCTACGGCGGCCTTTCTCAATAGCAAGGCTATGCTCATGTAACAGTGTCGGTTCCGTCCCTCTCTTCGCCCCAACCCGGGCTCGAACCAGGGACCCTTGTACACATCAACAACTGACACCCACGAAGCATCGTTACCCATCGCGCCACAAAAGCCGCGGCCCTTGCAACGCAAGGGGAACAACTACTTCAGGTCTCAGAGCGAGTGACGTCACTGATTGAAACGCTATTAGCGCGCACCACCGCTAACTAACTAGCCATTTCACATCGTTACACCGATGTGCAACCGAAACCTGCTGTTGACTCGGATCATTGGTTGCTGCGGAAAAGGAGGAGGTCAAAAGGGGGGTGAGTGTAACCGTGTTTGTCCCATTTTGTGAATTCTGGTTGGTGAGCGGACCCCAGACCTCACAACCATAAAGGGCAATGGGTTATATTACTGATTCAAGTATTTTTAGCCAGATCCTAATTGTTATGTCAAATTGTATGTTCCTTTTGATGGCATAGAATTCCCTTCTTGCCTTGTCTCTCAGATCTTTCAAAGCTTTGTGGAAGGTTCCTGTGGCGCTGATGTTTAGGCCGAGGTATGTATAGTTTTTTTGTGTGCTCTAGGGCAACGGTGTCTAGATGGAATTTGTATTTGTGGTCCTGGCGACTGGACCTTTTTGGAACACCATTATTTTGGTCTTAGTGAGATTGACTGTCAGGGCCCAGGTCTGGCAGAATCTGTGCAGAAGATCCTTGGTTGGTGACAGAAGGACCAGATCATCAGCAAACAGTAGACATTTGACTTCAGATTCTTGTAGGGTGAAGCCGGGTGCTGCAGACTGTTCTAGTGCCCTCGCCAATTCATTGATATATATGTTGAAGAGGGTGGGGCTTAAGCTGCATCCCTGTCTCACCCCACGGCCCTGTGGGAAGAAATGTGTGTGTTTTTTTCCTATTTTAACCGCACACTTGTTGTTT
Organism: Salmo salar; assembly: GCF_965601325.2. Taxonomy (NCBI): domain Eukaryota; kingdom Metazoa; phylum Chordata; class Actinopteri; order Salmoniformes; family Salmonidae; genus Salmo; species Salmo salar. The sequence continues at coordinate 42,770,746 of NC_138317.1, forward strand.
GTGTACATGGATTTTATAATGTCGTATGTTTTACCCCCAACACCACTTTCCATCAATTTGTATAGCAGACCCTCATGCCAAATTGAGTTGTAGGCTTTTTTGAAATCAACAAAGCATGAGAAGACTTTGCCTTTGTTTTGGTTTGTTTGTTTGTCAATTAGGGTGTGCAGGGTGAATACATGGTGTGTTATACGATCATTTGGTAAAAAGCCAATTTGACATTTGCTCAGTACGTTGTTTTCACTGAGGAAATGTACGAGTCTGCTGTTAATGATAATGCAGAAGATTTTCCAAAGGTTGCTGTTGACATATATCCCACGGTAGTTATTGGGGTCAAATTTGTCTCCACTTTTGTGGATTGGGGTGATCAGTCATTGGTTGCAAATATTGGGGAAGATGCCAGAGCTGAGGATGATGTTAAAGAGTTTAAGTATAGCCCATTGGAATTTGTTGTCTGTATATTTGATCATTTCATTGAGGATACCATCAACACCACAGGCCTTTTTGGGTTGGAGGGTTTTTATTTTGTCCTGTAGTTCATTCAAGGTAATTGGAGAATCCAGTGGGTTCTGGTAGTCTTTAATAGTTGATTCTAAGATTTGTATTTGATCATGTACATGTTTTTGCTCTTACTTCTTTACTATAGAGCCAAAAAGATTGGAGAAGTGGTTTACACATGCATCTCCATTTTCCCAGTGGTTAGAGTCTATGGATTCTTCAATTACATTGAGCTGATTTCTGACGTGCTGTCCCTTCTTTTTCCCATAGAGTATCTCTGTATTGTTTCTCTCTCCCCTCTCTCTCTTCTCTCTCTCTCTCTCTCTCTCTCTCTCTCCATCTCGCTCCATCTCTCTCCATCTCTCTCCCTGTCTCTCTCTCTCTCTTTCTCTCCATCTCTCCATCTCTCTCTCTGTTTCTCTCTCTCCCTCTCTCTCTCCATCTCTCTCTCTCTCCCCCTCTCTTCTCTCTCTCTCTCGCCGCCCCCCCTCTCTCTCTCCATCTCTCTCTCTCTCTCTCTCTCTCTCTCTAAGTGTGGAAACAGGAATTGGAGATTGTGGAGCTTGTCTAACCTTCATGGATATTCACGCTCTGTCTCCGTCTGCAACAGAGGGTTGTCATGGGAGACGTATGCTCCCAGAGCATGCCTACCCATCTGCCTCCAGCTCTCCTCTCTCAACCCCTCCGCCTCTCCTCTCTCCTCCCTCCAGCTCTCCTCTCTCAACCCTTCCGCCTCTCCTCTCTCCTCCCTCCAACTCTCCTCTCTCTCCTCCCCTCCACCTCCGCTCTCTCTCCTCTCTCAACCCTTCCGCCTCTCCTCTCTCCTCCCTCCAGCTCTCCTCTCTCAACCCTTCCACCTCTCCTCTCTCCTCCTCTCCTCCCTCCACCTCTCTACCTCCGCTCTCTCCTCTCTCACATCCCTCCACCTCTCCTCTCTCTCTTTCCCTCCACCTCTCCTCTCTCTCTTTCCCTCCACCACTCCTCTCTCTCCTCCCTTCCAACTCTCCTCTCTATCTTCTCTCTCCTCCCTTCCACCTCTCCTCTCTCTCCTCCCCTCCACCTCTTTCCTCTCTCTCCACTCTCTCTGCTCTCTCCTCCCCTCTCCTCTCTCTCCTCCCTCCACCTCTCCTCTCTCTCCTCCCTCCACCTCTCCTCTCTCTACCCCTCCACCTCTTTCCTCTCTCTCCTCTCCTCTCCTCCCTCCACCTCTCCTCTCTCTCCTCTCTCTACCCCTCCACCTATCTCCTCTCTCTCCTCTCTCTACCATTCCACCTATCTCCTCTCTCTCCACTCTCTCTTCTCTCTCCTCCCCTCCACCTCTCCTCTCTCTCCTCCCCTCCACGTCTCCTCTCTCTCCTCCCCTCCCCTCCACCTCTCCTCTCTCTCCTCCCCTCCACCTATCTCCTCTCTCTCCTCTCCTCTCTCTCTCCTCTCCTCCCTTCCACCTCTCCTCTCTCTCCTCTCTCTACCCCTCCACCTATCTCCTCTCTCTCCTCTCCTCTCTCTCCCATTCCACCTCTCTCCTCTCTCTCCACTCTCTCTTCTCTCTCCTCCCCTCCACCTCTCCTCTCTCTCCCCTCTCTCCTCCCCTCCACCTCCGCTCTCTCTCCTCTCTCAACCCTTTCGCCTCTCCTCTCTCCTCCCTCCAGCTCTCCTCTCTCAACCCTTCCGCCTCTCCTCTCTCCTCCCTCCAACTCTCCTCTCTCTCCTCCCTCTCCTCCCTCCACCTCTCCACCTCTCCACCTCCACTCTCTCCTCTCTCACATCCCTCCACCTCTCCTCTCTCTCTTTCCCTCCACCTCTCCTCTCTTTCCCTCCACCACTCCTCTCTCTCCTCCCCTCCACCTCTCCTCTTTTTCCTCCCCTCCCTCTCCTCCCCTCCAACTCTCCTCTCTATCTTCTCTCTCCTCCCTTCCCTTCTCTACCATTCCACCTATCTCCTCTCTCTCCACTCTCTCTTCTCTCTCCTCCCCTCCACCTCTCCTCTCTCTCCTCCCCTCCACGTCTCCTCTCTCTCCTCCCCTCCACCTCTCCTCTCTCTCCTCCCTTCCACCTATCTCCTCTCTCTCCTCTCCTCTCTCTCTCCTCTCCTCCCTTCCACCTCTCCTCTCTCTCCTCTCTCTACCCCTCCACCTATCTCCTCTCTCTCCTCTCCTCTCTCTCCCATTCCACCTCTCTCCTCTCTCTCCACTCTCTCTTCTCTCTCCTCCCCTCCACCTCTCCTCTCTCTCCCCTCTCTCCTCCCCTCCACCTCCGCTCTCTCTCCTCTCTCAACCCTTTCGCCTCTCCTCTCTCCTCCCTCCAGCTCTCCTCTCTCAACCCTTCCGCCTCTCCTCTCTCCTCCCTCCAACTCTCCTCTCTCCCCTCCCTCTCCTCCCTCCACCTCTCCACCTCTCCACCTCCACTCTCTCCTCTCTCACATCCCTCCACCTCTCCTCTCTCTCTTTCCCTCCACCTCCTCCTCTCTTTCCCTCCACCACTCCTCTCTCTCCTCCCCTCCACCTCTCCTCTTTTTCCTCCCCTCCCTCTCCTCCCCTCCAACTCTCCTCTCTATCTTCTCTCTCCTCCCTTCCACCTCTCCTCTCTCTCCTCCCCTCCACCTCTCCTCTATTCCTCTCCTCTCTCTACCCCTCCACCTCTTTCCTCTCTCTCCACTCTCTCTTCTCTCTCCTCCCCTCCACCTCTCCTCTCTCTCCTCCCCTCCTCACCTCTCCTCTCTCTACCCCTCCACCTCTTTCCTCTCTCTCCTCTCTCTCTCCTCTCCTCCCCTCCACCTCTCCTCTCTCTACCCCTCCACCTATCTCCTCTCTCTCCTCTCTCTACCATTCCACCTATCTCCTCTCTCTCCACTCTCTCTTCTCTCTCCTCCCCTCCACCTCTCCTCTCTCTCCTCCCCTCCACCTCTCCTCTCTCTCCTCGCTCTACCCCTCCACCTATCTCCTCTCTCTCCTCCTCCTCTCTCTCTCTCATCTCCTCCCTTCAACCTCTCCTCTCTCTCCTCTCTCTACCCCTCCACCTATCTCCTCTCTCTCCTCTCCTCTCTCTCCCATTCCACCTATCTCCTCTCTCTCCACTCTCTCTTCTCTCTCCTCCCCTCCACCTCTCCTCTCTCTCCTCTCTCTCCTCCCCTCCACCTCACCTCTCTCTCCTCTCTCCCCTCTCTCCTCCCCTTGATATGCAACAGCTTTGTGGGGTAGACACCTGAAACCCCACCTCTTTAAGGAATACCTGGGATAGGATAAAGTAATCCTTCTACCCTTAAAAGATTTAGATGCACTATTGTAAAGTGGTTGTTCCACTGGATATCATAAGGTGAATGCACCAATTTGTAAGTCGCTCTGGATAAGAGCGTCTGCTAAATGACGTAAATGTAAATGTAAATGTTATGATTAAAGGTAAGAGTTAGACTAATGGTTATAATGAGAGTTAAGGTTATAGGACCTGGGTTTCTGTAAAGAAAGAAACCTTTCCTGCATCTCTGTTGCCCTCCGTGGGGGTCTAGCCTCTATGGGCTAGGTGGGACGCTTGCGTCCCACCTACGTAACAGCCACTTGCAGCCTGTGGCGCGATTTTCAAAACCTTAAAAATCCTATTACTTCAATTTCTCAAACATATGACTATTTTACAGCTATTTAAAGACAAGACTCTCGTTAATCTAACCACACTGTCCGATTTCAAAAAGGCTTTACAACGAAAACAAAACATTAGATTATGTCAGCAGAGTACCAAGCCAGAAATAATCAGACACCCATTTTTCAAGCCAGCATATAATGTCACCAAAACCCAGAAGACAGCTAAATGCAGCACTCACCTTTGATGATCTTCATCAGATGACAACCCTAGGACATTATGTTATACAATACATGCATGTTTTGTTCAATCAAGTTCATATTTATATCAAAAACCAGCTTTTTACATTAGCATGTGACGTTCAGAACTAGCATACCCCCCGCAAACTTCCGGGGAATTCGCTAACATTTTACTAAATTACTCACGATAAACGTTCACAAAAAGCATAACAATTATTTTAAGAATTATAGATACAGACCTCCTCTATGCACTCGATATGTCCGATTTTAAAATAGCTTTTTGGTGAAAGCACATTTTGCAATATTCTAAGTACATAGCCCAGGCATCACGGGCTCGCTATTTAGACACCCGGCAAGTTTAGCACTCACCATAATCATATTTACTATTATAAAAGTTTGATTACCTTTTGTTGTCTTCGTCAGAATGCACACCCAGGACTGCTACTTCAATAACAAATGTTGGTTTGGTCCAAAATAATCCATCGTTATATCCGAATAGCGGCGTTTTGTTCGTGCGTTCCAGACACTATCCGAAATGGTAAAGAAGTGTCGCGCGCATGGCGCAATTCGTGACAATAAAATTCTAAATATTCCATTACCGTACTTCGAAGCATGTCAACCGCTGTTTAAAATCAATTTTTACGCCATTTTTCTCGTAGAAAAGCGATAATATTCCGACAGGGAATCTCCTTTTCGGCAAACAGAGGAAAAAATCACAAAGGCGGGGGCGGTCGGGTCACGCGCATAAGCCCAGAGTCCCTTGATCGGCCACTTGAGAAAGGCGATAATGTGTTTCAGCCTGGGGCTGGAATGACGACATTCTGTTTTTTCCCGGGCTCTGAGCGCCTATGGACGACGTGGGAAGTGTCACATTAGAGCAGAGATCCTTAGTAAAAGATAGAGATGGAAAAGAAGTTCAAGAAATGGTCAGACAGGCCACTTCCTGTAAAGGAATCTCTCAGGTTTTGACCTGCCATTTGAGTTCTGTTATACTCACAGACACCATTCAAACAGTTTTAGAAACTTTAGGGTGTTTTCTATCCATATGTAATAAGTATATGCATATTCTAGTTACTGGGTAGGAGTGGTAACCAGATTAAATCGGGTATGTTTTTTATCCAGCCGTGTCAATACTGCCCCCTAGCCCTAACAGGCTAGAACGCCTGTTTTGGGGTCACCACTAATCCTGACTGGATGCGAGGTGCATTAGTTTGTATCCATAAAGCTTCACATGTCGGCACAGTAGATCAAGAAGGAATAATGCCATGAGGAATAATGCCATGAAGAATAACACCATGAGGAATAATGCTATGAGGAATAATGCTATGAGGAATAACACCATGAGGAATAACACCATGAGGAATAATGCCATGGGGAATAATGCCATGAGGAATAATGCCATGAAGAATAACACCATGGGGAATAATGCCATGAGGAATAATGCTATGAGGAATAACACCATGAGGAATAATGCTATGAGTAATAACACCATGAGGAATAATGCTATGAGGAATAATGCCATGGGGAATAATGCCATGAGGAATAATGCCATGGGGAATAATGCTATGAGGAATAATGCCATGGGGAATAATGCCATGAGGAATAATGCTATGAGGAATAACACCATGAGGAATAATGCCATGAGGAATAATGCTATGAGTAATAACACCATGAGGAATAATGCCATGGGGAATAATGCCATGAGGAATAATGCTATGAGGAATAATGCCATGAGGAATAATGCCATGGGGAATAATGCTATGAGGAATAATGCTATGAGGAATAACGCCACGAGGAATAATGCCATGGGGAATAATGCCATGGGGAATAATGCTATGAGGAATAATGCCATGGGGAATAATGCCATGGGTAATAATGCCATGAGGAATAACGCCATGAGGAATAACGCCATGAGGAATAATGTCATGGGGAATAATGCTATGAGGAATAATGCCATGAGGAGGAATAATGCCATGAGGAGGAATAATGCCATGAGGAATAACGCCATGAGGAATAATGCCATGAGGAATAATGCCATGGGGAATAATGCCATGAGGAATAACGCCACGAGGAATAATGCCACGGGAAATAATGCCATGAGGAATAATGCTATGAGGAATAACGCCACGAGGAATAATGCTATGGGGAATAATGCCATGAGGAATAATGCCATGGGGAATAATGCCATGAGGAATAACACCACGAGGAATAATGCCATGGGGAATAATGTCATGAGGAATAATGCCATGAGGAATAATGCCATGAGGAATAATGCCATGAGGAATAATGCCATGAGGAATAATGCCATGAGGAATAATGCTACGTCAAGAAGGTCAGATAGTTGTTTCCATTCGTAGAGCCTTAGAGAACTCGCAATTCTCCGCAATGTACGTAAGTAAACTAACGACAACACTGTCTATATTGCTCAATGACACTAATATCTCCCAATGCCTCAAACCGAGGACAAAATAGAAGTTGATCAACTGGATTAAACCAGCCATAGTGTCATCCTGTGCATGAGAGGAAGCCAAGCTTGCCAAGTGGTCTATGCTAACGTTTCAGCATAATAAAGCATAGGCTATTTCTCATTAAAAAAAGAGTATCATGATAATAATTTTGTAATAAACCACATATTTTTCACTATTACAAGATCTTTACCATTATGGCGTTGTCTTTTCTCATAATAACAAGATAATGGATTATTTCATTATAACGAGTTACTGAATTTTCTCGTAATAATATTTTTCTCTGAGTGGCAGCAATACGCCACGTCTCCTCCCCCCTTCTACTGTGTCTTCATGTTCAACTCCCCTCCTCCTCCTCCTCCTCCTCCTCCTCCTCCTCCTCCTCCTCCTCCTGCTCTTTCCAGTTCAGAAGAAGTTAAGCCTTCTTCTCTTCCTCCAATTCATCTACTCATCCTTCTTCTTCTCTTCCTCCAATTCATCTACTCATCCTTCTTCTTCTCTTCCTCATTTTCATCTACTCATCCTTCTTCTCTCTCTTCATCTACTCATCCTTCTTCTTCTCTTCCTCATTTCCATCTACTCATCCTTCTTCTCTCTCTTCATCTACTCATCCTTCTTCTCTTCCTCCTTTTCATCTACTCATCCTTCTTCTCTCTCTTCATCTACTCATCCTTCTTCTCTTCCTCCTTTTCATCTACTCATCCTTCTTCTCTCTCTTCATCTACTCATCCTTCTTCTCTCTCTTCCCCCTTTTCATCTACTCATCCTTCTTCTTCTCTTCCCCCTTTTCATCTACTCATCCTTCTTCTCTCTCTTCATCTACTCATCCTTCTTCTCTTCCTCCTTTTCATCTACTCATCCTTCTTCTCTCTCTTCATCTACTCATCCTTCTTCTCTCTTCCTCCTTTTCATCTACTCATCCTTCTTCTCTCTCTTCATCAACTCATCCTTCTTCTTCTCTTCCCCTTTTCATCTACTCATCCTTCTTCTCTCTCTTCATCAACTCATCCTTCTTCTCTCTCTTCATCTACTCATCCTTCTTCTCTTCCCCTTTTCATCTACTCATCCTTCTTCTCTTCCCCTTTTCATCTACTCATCCTTCTTCTCTTCCTCCTTTTCATCAACTCATCCTTCTTCTTCTCTTCCTCCTTTCCATCAACTCATCCTTCTTCTCTCTCTTTTCTTTCCTTCCAACTCATTGGCTTAAAAAGCTTTTGATGAGTGAAGGTTTCCTTGTCTATGTTCATCCAGCGGACAGACATGATTCCGGCCTTTTCATTCTGAAGAACTGACATGCAAATCACCTGTCTAAATAGCATGTCCCACCAGCCCACAGCCACCCACAGCCACCACAGGTGTGTGATTGAAGGCAGGTGTACATGTGTTTGTGTCAGGGAAAGACTGGAATTGCAATCGTAAAATCTATGGATTTGAACTCTTTCACCATCTCGTGACGGAATATTCAAGGTCTGGTCTGAAGTCATCTGCTCTTGGTCTTAAGAGCAGGGACACCGATTTTAGTATAGAAATAGGACATTAAGATATTATTGACGTGCTACCTGTTTTCAACTCTCTAGAGACAGCAGGAGCGGTAGAGATACTCTCAAAGATCGGCTATGAAAAAGCCAACTGACACTTACTCTTGTGTTACTGACTTGTTGCACCCTCGACAACTACTATGATTATTATTATTTGACAATGCTGGTCATTTATGAACATTTGAACATCTAAGCCATGTGCTGTTATGATCTCCACCCGGCACAGCCAGAAGAGGACTGGCCACCCCTCAGCCTGGTTCCTCTCTAGGTTTCTTCCTAGGTTTTGGCCTTTCTAGGGAGTTTTTCCTAGCCACCGTGCTTCTACACCTGCATTGCTTGCTGTTTGGGGTTTTAGGCTGGGTTTCTGTACAGCACTTTGTGATATCAGCTGATGTAAGAAGAGCTATATAAATACATTTGATTTGATTTGAAGTGGAATAGAGGAGATGAGTTCACTGGCTGTCCAATAAGGAGCAGGGAAATGGTGGTCCCATCCACCACACTGAGAGAAGTCAGCCAGGGGAGGGATTCAGGGGAAATGCTGATTTGGTTCAAAACACAGCTAACACACACAAAATAACTTATCAAAACAAGAGAATTCTTATTTTGGCTGAAAATCAAAAAGGAGGCTGACCACTGACCACACAGGGAGACAAACACAAACCTACAAACATCAGTCATCCTCTCACCTCATATCCCCCAGGAAGAACTTTGATAAAAAGAAAATAGCAACAGAAATGGGAACCACTGTGGAAGGCTATGAGGGGACTGGAACACTGGCTCTGTACATAGTCACTCTTCTGGGAGGTAAACATACAGCTCATCTCTAGAGGGAACACTTCTGAGAGATAAACATACAGCTCATCTCTACAAGGAACTCTTCTGGGAGGTAAACATACAGCTCATCTCTACAGGGAACTCTATTGGGAGGTAAACATATTGCTCATCTCTACAGGGAACTCTTTTGGGAGGTAAACATACAGCTCATCTCTTGGCAGTATTATTGTAAATGAAATAATCACAGACGTAGATCTGTTATGTTTGTTCCTTGTATAATGACAAATCAGGGCATAGGTTTAACTACTTTTAATGAACATATACTTCAGCTAGAAAACTCCATGTTTAGCCATGCAAGGCATTCTTCAACCACCTGCCCCCCCCCCCCCCCCCCCCCGCATAGCCTGCTGGGTAACGTAGTCTAAATGTTATTAACACATAACAACACAAGATCCAGTGTCTTTCAGAGCATCCGTTCACAATCAGCCCATCACTATCAGACCATAGCAAAATTATAACATATCTAAAATAACAAACCACAGGGGGAAGAGCCCAGCAAATTATACAAGACCAATGGACTAAAATGGACTAAAAATAGTATGGAAAACTACCAGAAAGCAATTGGCAATCCAAAAATGTGGCTGTATAAACATAAACAGCATCCTTATCAAATGTTTAAAATAAAACACCTAAAAACAAATAAAAAATAGACAAATTATGAAAATTTTTTTGATTATGATTGCAAATATATCCAACAAAAAAACATAGAGAACCAGACAACCAGGATCTACTCCTTCAGTATTGGACAACCCTATATATAAATATTAATATACGGTGCCTTGAAAAGGTATTCACACCACTTGGTTTTTTCCCTATTTTGTGTTATTAGCCCCTTTGCTCTGAAGCCCCTAAATAAGATCTGGTGCAACCAATTACCTTCAGAAGTCACATAATTAGATTCCATACAGGTGGACTTGATTTAAGTGTCACATGATCTGTCACATGATCTCCGTATATATACATATATACACCTGTTCTGAATGGCCCCAGAGTCTGCAACACCACTAAGCAAGGGACTACCAGAAAGCAAGTGGCACCATGAAGACCAAGGAGCTCTCCAAACAGGTCAGGGACAAAGTTGTGGAGAAGTACAGATCAGGGTTGGGTTATAAAAAATATCCGAAACTTTGAACCTCCCACAGAGCACCATTAAATCCATTATTAAAAAATGGAAAGAATATGGCACCACAACAAACCTGCCAAGAGAGGGCCGCCCGCCAAAACTCACGGACCAGGCAAGGAGGGCATTAATCAGAGAGGCAACAAAGAGACCGAAGGTAACCCTGAAGGAGCTGCGAAGCTCCACAGCGGAGATTGGAGTATCTGTCCATAGGACCACTTTAAGCCGTACACTCCACAGAGCTGGGATTTACGGAAGAGTGACCAGAAAAAAGCAACTCTTTAAAGAAAAAAATAAGCCAACACGTTTGGTGTTCGCCAATTGCTGTACACCAGCGGAACCCATCCAACTTAAAGGAGCTGGAGCAGTTTTGACTTGAAGATGGGCAACAATTCCAGAGTCTAGATATGTCAAGCTTACAGAGACTTGCAGCTGTAAATGCTGCAAAAGGTGGCTCTACAAAGTATTGATTATTTGGGGGTGAAAAGTTATTCACGCTCAAGTTTTCTGATTTCTTGTCTAATTTCTTGTTTGCTTAACAACATTTTTTTTTTTTTGCATCTTGAAAGTGGTGGGCATGTTGGGTAAATAAAATGATACAACAAAACGTCAATTTTAATTCCAGGTTGTAAAGAAAAATACGAAGGGGGTGAATACTTTCGCAAGCCACTGTATATAAATATTAACTACATAGAAATATGAACAATACAAAAATATTAACTATATAGAAATATTAACTATACAGAAATATTAACTATATAGACATTTTTATATATAGAAATTTTTATATATGAAAATATTAACTATATAGAAATGTTAATATATAGAAATGTTAACTATGTTGAAATATTAACTATATAGATATATTAACTATATAGAACTATTCAAATATAAAAAAAATACTATATATGTCACGTCCTGGCCAGTATAAGGGTTAATTGTCATTTTAGTTTGGTCAGGACGTGGCAGAGGGTATTTGTTTTATGTGGTTCAGGGTGGTGTGTTAGTTAGGAGGGCGTTTGATTTATTATTTCCGGGTTTTGAGTTATGGTCTATGTTGATGTATTTCTATGTGTAGTCTGGTTGATCTTTTTCTATGTTGAGTTAATTGGGGTGGACTTCCAATTGAAGGCAGCTGTGTGGTGTTGCCTTTGATTGGAAGTCCTATATTAGTTGGGTGTGTTTGTCTGTGTATTTGTGGGAGATTGTTCTGTGTTTAGCCTTGTGCCTTACCAGACTGTCAGTTGATCGTTCGTTCTCTTGTTTGTTGTTTTTGTACGTTCATTCAGAGTTAATAAACGTCAAGGTGAGCTTACACATACCTGCTGCGTTTTGGTCCTCCATTACCAACGACAATCGTGACAATATAGAAATATTAACTATATAGAAATATAAATATATTGAAATATTAACTATATAGAAATATTAACTATTATAATATTAATATATAAATATATTGAAATGTTAACTATATAAAATATTAACTATCTGGAATTTTTAACTATATTGAAATAGTAACTATATTGAAATATTAACTATATGGATATATAACGATATAGAAATATTGATATATTGGAGGTGTACCTGTGGATGTATTTCAAGGCCTACCTTCAAACTCAGTGCCTCTTTGCTTGACATCATGGGAAAATCAAAAGAAATCAGCCAAGACCTCAGAAAAACATTGTAGACCTCCACAAGTCTGGTTCATCCTTGGGAGCAATTTCTAAACGCCTGAAGGTACCACGTTCATCTGTACAAACAATAGTACGCAAGTATAAACACCATCGGACCACGCAGCCATCATACCGCTCAGGAAGGAGACGCGTTCTGTCTCCTAGAGATTAATGTACTTTGGTGCGAAAATTGCAAATCAATCCCAGAACAACATCAAAGGACCTTGTGAAGATGCTGGAGGAAACAGGTACAAAAATATCTATATCCACAGTAAAACAAGTCCTATATCGACATAACCTGAAAGGCCGCTCTGCAAGGAAGAAGCCACTGCTCCAAAACCGCCATAAAAAAGCCAGACTACGGTTTGTAACTGCACATGGGGACAAAGATCGAACTTTTTGGAGAAATGTCCTCTGGTCTGATGAAACGAAAATAGAACTGTTTGACCATAATTACTATTATGTTTGGAGGAAAAAGGGGGAAGCTTGCAAGCCGAAGAACACCATCCCAACCGTGAAGCATGGGGGTGGCAGCATCATGTTGTGGGGGTGCTTGGCTGCTGGAGGGACTGGTGCACTTCACAAAATAGATGGCATCATGAGGCAGGAAAATTGTGGATATATTGAAGCAACATCTCAAGACATCAGTCAGGAAGTTAAAGCTTGGTAGCAAATTGGTCTTCCAAATCGACAATGATCCCAAGCATACTTCCAAAGTTGTGGCAAATAGGCTTAAGGACAACAAAGTCAAGATTGGAGTGGCAATCACAAAGACCTGACTTCAATCTCATAGAAAATGTGTGGGCAGAAGTGAAAAAGTGTGTGCGAGCAAGGAGGCCTACAAACCTGACTCAGTTACACCAGCTCTGTCAGGAGGAATGGGCCAAAATTCACCCAACTTATTGTGGGAAGCTTGTGGAAGGCTACCTGAAACGTTTTACCCCAGTTAAACAATTTAAAGGCAATGCTACCAAATACAAATTGAGTGTATGTAAACTTCTGACACACTGGGAATGTGATGAAAGAAATAAAAGCTGAAATAAATCATTCTCTCTACTATTATTCTGAAATTTCACATTCTTAAAATAAAGTGGTGATCCTAACTGACCTAAAACAGGGAATTCTTACCAGGATTAAATGTCAGGAATTGTGAAAAACTGAGTTTAAACGTATTTGTCTAAGGTGTATGTTAACTTCCGACTTCAACTGTATTCATATATAGAAATATGAATATATAGAAATATTAACTATATTGAAATATTACAATGAATTTGGAAACAATTAAAAACCCCAAAAAAATCATTGAATCAGCCATTAAAGACAACCAGAAACCTTTGGATTCCCCAGAAAAATGAATATTGGAAAAAGGACCTGCAACCAGAGGGCATCATGGATCCACATGTACCCGAATAACTGAGACCCGACCTGGGACGCGAGCAGGTCCAGATCAAGAATTCTAAATAATGTCACCAGTTTGAGATTGGATCTGATATGATTGTAACTGGGTACGTTTAATTTTAACTGACTGGTCCGGAAGGGCCCGAACAGATCTGAATGCGTCAGCTGCAGTAAAGAGAGAAATGTTTTTATTTATGCTGCTGCTTTTCAGGAGAGTGGAGCGTGGCGCGTGTAGCTTGTTGTTGCCCAATCAGAAGTCATCAAAGTGGCTATAGGCTACAGTTATAGAGCGTCTGTGTAAAAGTTATATTTTAAAAAAGGAATTTATGCATATCGAGTCCAGGTGGGACAGCCCCAGGTCCATTTCGGGAACGGGTCCAATGTTTTGGATCTGTGAAAACCTCTACCTGCAAATATTGAACAAAATTATAAAATACATCGACCACAAATTTTGCACTGCCATTTGCACTGCCATACTCAAACTATTCACCTGACATCTGGAACTAAGGACAAAATAACACCTTTCTTTTTTAAATGGAGACAAATTGGTCACACTTTAATTGGATAGTGCGGATTTTCCATGTGGATATGCTCTACGTGGTTATACTATCAATACACACTATCTGTTGATAAGCAACTGCTTTCTAAGGTTACGGTTAAGGTTTAGAATGAGGGTTAGGATAAGGGTTAAGGTTAGGGTTAGGATAAGGGTTAAGGTTAGGGTTAGTAGATAGTCCAGTCTGTAACAGTTCAGACTAGACTATCAAAATAAAGTGTTACAGACAAGTTTGACCCATACAATTACCGTGGCATTTGTATGAACAGCAACCTGGGGGAAATATTCTGTACCATTATGAACAGCAGATTACTGCACTTTCTCAGTGAATCAAAACAAAACAACATTTTCTCCGCCGCTTTGTGGATTTCCCCAAAAAAAGCAAATGATTCAATTGGTGCATGACATTGAAGGTGTTGTGGCTGGAAAAACACATTATGTCATCAAATCAATGTACACCAGTAACAAATGTGAGATAAACATACAGGTCTATTTTCACAAGGGTGCAGAGTAAATAGGGAAACAACTCGTGATCAATTTTATTTAATATCTATATGAATTAATTGCCAAAAACACTATATTGATCAACAGACCCTGGTCTCAGTCTTAACGACACGGAAATAAAAAGCCTCCTATATGTAGACGGACTGGTGCTGCTGTCCATCACCAAAGAGGAGCTACAGCAACAATTAGATCCTCTGCTACAGTTCTGTCAGACCTGGGCACTGACAGTCAATCTCAAAATGATAAACCAGAGCCTCTGCTAAATGACTTAAATGTAAATGTAAATAAAGTCATGATTTTACAGAAAATGTCCAGTTGTCAGGGAAACCGATATCAATTTTTACTGGGTTCCACTGATCTAGAACACATGTGATCATATCTCTGTATAATACTCTGTGTTGCCGTGAATTCTTTTTGAACTAGGGGACTGTGAAGAGACCCCTGGTGGCATGTCTTGTGGGGTATACAATTGAAATTGGGGTTTTATTTTCGTAATAAGGCTTGCTTCTCACTTATGGCTAGAAAGAAGCTTGTTCAGGACACTTTTCTCTCTAATTGATTATGGTGACTTGTTGTATATGCATGCATCCTCCTCTGTCTACCAGAGACTGGACTCTGTTTATCATACAGCCTCCTCTGTCTACCAGAGACTGGACTCTGTTTATTATATATTCTTGCGCTTTATTACAAATGCCAAGTCACTCACCCACCATTGCACATTGTACCAAATGGTAGGTTGGACTTCACTAGTAAATGCACAGAAAGCTACATTTGTATATGTTCATCTACAAAGCCCTTTTGGGTAAACTCCCTCTTTACCTCTGTAGTCTGGTCTCCTTCAGCACCAGAAGTTACCATACCTGGTCTGCTAGGTGGTTGCTAAGTTAACATACCCGGTCTGTAGGTGGTTGCTAAGTTAACATACCCGGTCTGCTAGGTGGTTGCTAAGTTACCATACCCGGTCTGCTAGGTGGTAGCTAAGTTACCATACCCGGTCTGCTAGGTGGTTGCTATGTTACCATACCCGGTCTGCTAGGTGGTAGCTAAGTTACCATACCCGGTCTGCTAGGTGGTTGCTATGTTACCATACCCGGTCTGCTAGGTGGTAGCTAAGTTACCATACCCGGTCTGCTAGGTGGTTGCTATGTTACCATACCCGGTCTGCTAGGTGCTTGCTAAGTTACCATACCCGGTCTGCTAGGTGGTTGCTAATTTACCATACCCGGTCTGCTAGGTGGTTGCTAAGTTACCATACCCGGTCTGCTAGGTGGTTGCTAAGTTACCATACCCGGTCTGCTAGGTGGTTGCTATGTTACCATACCCGGTCTGCTAGGTGGTTGCTAAGTTACCATACCCGGTCTGCTAGGTGGTTGCTATGTTACCATACCCGATCTGCTAGGTGGTTGCTATGTTATACCATACCCGGTCTGCTAGGTGGTTGCTATGTTACCATACCCGGTCTGCTAGGTGGTTGCTAAGTTACCATACCCAGTCTGCTAGGTGGTTGCTATGTTATACCATACCCAGTCTGCTAGGTGGTTGCTATGTTATACCATACCCGGTCTGCTAGGTGGTTGCTAAGTTATACCATACCCAGTCTGCTAGGTGGTTGCTATGTTATACCATACCCGGTCTGCTAGGTGGTTGCTATGTTATACCATACCCGGTCTGCTAGGTGGTTGCTATGTTATACCATACCCGGTCTGCTAGGTGGTTGCTATGTTACCATACCCGGTCTGCTAGGTGGTTGCTAAGTTACCATACCCGGTCTGCTAGGTGGTTGCTAAGTTACCATACCCGGTCTGCTAGGTGGTTGCTATGTTATACCATACCCGGTCTGCTAGGTGGTTGCTATGTTATACCATACCCGGTCTGCTAGGTGGTTGCTAAGTTACCATACCCGGTCTGCTAGGTGGTTGCTATGTTACCATACCCGGTCTGCTAGGTGGTTGCTATGTTACCATACCCGGTCTGCTAGGTGGTTGCTAAGTTACCATACCCGGTCTGCTAGGTGGTTGCTATGTTACCATACCCGATCTGCTAGGTGGTAGCTAAGTTACCATAGCCGGTCTGCTAGGTGGTTGCTATGTTACCATACCCGGTCTGCTAGGTGGTTGCTATGTTATACCATACCCGGTCTGCTAGGTGGTTGCTATGTTACCATACCGGTCTGTTAGGTGGTTGCTACTTAAAGTCCCCAGGACATTCACAGTATTAGGCAAGACTGCCTTCTCTTGAACCAGAGGCATGGAATAGTCTACAATCCATGCCTCATCTAGATAAGTTAGTGCCACTGAATGAATTTAAAATATTGATGGGAGACTCTGTTACAGAGGAGAGTAAATGCTTTGGATCATGTTGTATTGTTGTATGTTTTAACTCTGTAATGTATTGATTGTTGCTGCCTTCTTGGCCAGGTCTCCCTTGAAAAAGAGACTCTGGATCTCATTGGGCTTTTCCTGGTTAAATAAAGGTTAAATTAAATAAATAAATACAATGTCTGAGCTGAATGTTATTTAATTATGCAGACAATCTGGAATTTTTGCCACACTAATACTTCTAATAAAATCTAGCAGAGAAGCAGTTAACCCTCAAACAGGAAGGACTACCGGGCGTGTTGTTGATGTTTAGTTCTGTATTGTGCTGTTCAGGGAAAGACTTCCTGCTCTGTTCTGAGCTGCAGCTTTGTTAGGTCTTTATTTAGCTCCACTTGACCGTATTACCGGACAGTAATCAAGATGGGACCACAGCCTGATACTGATCATACCACAGCCTGATCATACCACAGCCTGATCATACCACAACCTGATACTGATCATACCACAGCCTGATACTGATCATACCACAGCCTGATACTGATCATACACAGCCTGATACTGATCATACCACAGCCTGATACTGATCATACCACAGCCTGATACTGGTCATACCACAGCCTGATACTGATCATACCACAGCCTGATACTGATCATACCACAGCCTGATACTGATCATACCACAGCCTGATACTGATCATACCACAGCCTGATACTGATCATACCACAGCCTGATACTGATCATACCACAGCCTGATACTGATCATACCACAGCCTGATACTGATCATACCACAGCCTGATCATACCACAGCCTGATACTGATCATACCACAGCCTGATACTGATCATACCACAGCCTGATACTGATCATACCACAGCCTGATACTGATCATACCACAGCCTGATACTGATCATACCACAGCCTGATACTGATCATACCACAGCCTGATACTGATCATACCACAGCCTGATACTGATCATACCACAGCCTGATACTGATCATACCACAGCCTGATACTGATCATACCACAGCCTGATACTGATCATACCACAGCCTGATACTGATCATACCACAGCCTGATACTGATCATACCACAGCCTGATACTGATCATACCACAGCCTGATACTGATCATACCACAGCCTGATACTGATCATACCACAGCCTGATACTGGTCATACCACAGCCTGATACTGATCATACCACAGCCTGATACTGATCATACCACAGCCTGATACTGATCATACCACAGCCTGATCATACCACAGCCTGATACTGATCATACCACAGCCTGATACTGATCATACCACAGCCTGATACTGATCATACCACAGCCTGATACTGATCATACCACAGCCTGATACTGATCATACCACAGCCTGATACTGATCATACCACAGCCTGATACTGATCATACCACAGCCTGACACTGATCATACCACAGCCTGATACTGATCATACCACAGCCTGATCATACCACAGCCTGATACTGATCATACCACAGCCTGATACTGATCATACCACAGCCTGATACTGATCATACCACAGCCTGATACTGATCATACCACAGCCTGATACTGATCATACCACAGCCTGATACTGATCATACCACAGCCTGATACTGATCATACCACAGCCTGATACTGATCATACCACAGCCTGAACAACTAGTATTTGTGTCAAAAACGCAGAAGGTATTTTGTATAACAGACATACCCCTACCCATCTTCACAACAACTTTAGATGAGGCAGTTGAACTTGCAACCACAATACTTCAAAACATTTCACATGAGATCCTTCCTAAGCTTTACAGGAAATATGGCTCTGAACATATATTTCAACACCTCCACCTTGGGTCTTTTCTGTAGATGTTATATCCTTGTATTGCTACTGCTGTATCATCAAAGGAATTATCTAAGTGAGTTTCAGAGATGGCCAATAAATGAATGTTTTCCGATGTTAGTAAGTTATTGATTTCATTAACCTTATTTCTAAGGCTACATATATTAATATGGGCTATTTTCTGGGTAGATTATCAGAGATAGACATATAATATGGAGAATAAAATAAGATTATAAAAAAATATATATATAGTCAGTCAATCAGGAGCTTTGTGTGTGTGTGTGTGTGTGTGTGTGTGTGTGTGTGTGTGTGTGTCTGCGTCTGCGCACGCGTGTGAGTGAGTGAGTGAGTGAGTGAGTGAGTGAGTGAGTGAGTGAGTGAGTGAGTGAGTGAGTGAGTGAGTGAGTGAGTGAGTGAGTGAGTGAGTGAGTGAGTGAGATGTTGGGTTAAAGCTACTGACCAGGAAGCTTGGCTCTTTCCTCCAAGGCTTTTTGGGAGGGAGGTTGACCAATGAGCTTGTCATATTGGATGTAAGCAATGTCCCCATGCTCTCTGGTAGCTTACGTAGCTGGGATAAGTTCTTTCCGCCTCAGTTCTCGTTAAGGTAGATGTTAGTTCCTCTCAAGTTCTCCAGAACAGCCATCATGTACCTTAGGAACTTGACCACTATCGTGTCTGTTACCTGGGCTCCTAGCCGTTGAGTTAGCAGCGGCCGCTGTAGACGTAGGCTAGGAAAGGACGGACGACGGATCCAGTCTAACAAACAGACGAAGATACCACCACGTATCCAATGTACCACCAGAGACATTCTTCCGAGGACAGGAAGATCTGTTGGCCAACCCGGCCAGCATCTACGACCAATCTACCGAAGCGCAGCTCAGAGTAAATATTTATTGCATTTTCCTTTTCCAAATGGGCGGTAATTTAGAATGCATAAGATAATGTATTTACGATAGCATAGCTGCTGTTTCTTCGTTCCTAAGTCTTCCCGCTCTTTCATTCAAGCCCAACCCCCTTTCTTTGTGTAACCAGCTTTCATACAGGTTCCATCCACCAGGGATGTTTTCTGTATGACATCATTTGTATTCTGTGTATTTGTAATTCTGTGTGATTGGTTTATGTATTTAGTAAATAAATAATTAAACCCAATTTTGTATTGCTGATTCAACTTGTTAGCCAGGGTTCGTGAAGATAACCAAGAATTTACAACTTTCATTATGAGACTGAAAATAAGATAAGGGTTAATATTGACTGCTATCGATGTAAAATATTACTAAGTATTTTAAGAGTTTATTCAGAAGATAACGGCTCTATAAACGTTCTTCCATGGTGCCCCGACTTTCTAGTTAATTACATTTACATGATTAGCTTAATCAGGTAATATTAATTACAGAGAAAGAATTTTATAGGTTAGCATGTCATATCACTTAATCCGGCATAGCCAAAGACACAACACGGGTTTTGTACCCACTTTTTATTATTTTGTAATTTTGGTGTTGGAGTTTTGTGAAGAACTATTAAACAACTCCGTTTATACCAAGTTCGATTCTCCTGCGCCTGACTTCCCTGCCACCAACATGCACCCATTACAGTCCTCTCCATCACTCCAACTTCCTTTAACTTTGGGCAGAATGATGGTTGCAACTAAGGCTAATACTGGTACTCCACGCAATTCCAGCCAGCCAGCACAGGGCCTATGGAAATAGAAACAAACAACAGGGATTTAAACAGCCACAAACCCGGGACTCTCCACGGTCTAAGCCACAAGGGCTAACCGCTTCACGGGCTGTGTTCAAACTGTCACGGAAACCAGGCTAGCCTCTTTGGGATAGGCATGCCGCTAGCGCTCGGCCTCGACAATATCCGGTGAAATTGCAGAGTGCAAAATTCAAATTACAGAAATCGTAATATTAAACATTCATGAAAATACAAGTGTCATACATCATTTAAAAGCTTAACTTCTTGTTAATCCAGCCGCTTTGTCAGATTTCATAAAGGCTTTACGGCAAAAGCTCACCATGCAATTATCTGAGGACAGCGCCCCGCACACAAAAGCATTACATACATTTTCCAACCAAGCAGAGGCATCACAAAAGTCAGAAATAGCGATAAAATAAATCACTTACCTTTGAAGATCTTCATCTGGTTGCAATCACAAGGGTCCCAGCTTCTCAAACAAATGGTCCTTTTGTTTGATAAAGTCCTCCTTCTTTATATCCCAAAATAGTCAGTTTCATTGGCGCGCTTGACTCAGTAATCCACCAGTTTCCCTCATACAAAATGCATACAAATGAATCCCGTAAGTTACCAATAAACTTCTTCCAAACATATCGAACAACGTTCCTAATCAATCCTCAGGTACCCTAATATGTAAATATATGATAACATTTAAGACGGAGAACACCGGAGACCATTACCGGAGATAAATAACGAAGTATGCACACTCACCGGAACGCGCAACAAACACTACAGCCAAAATGGGAGCCACTTACTAAAACTACAAATTCTAACACATTAAATGTCTCTCCCTGACCTCTCCTTCAAGGGTCACGGTTTCACATTTTCTCTAGTGATGAGAGAGATGATGAGTCAAACTATGTGTGGAAGTTGCCCTTAAAGGCCCAGTACAAGCTAAAACGTGATTTCCCTGTGTTATATTATACATCCACACTATAAAGTTGGAATAATTATGATAATGCACTTTTAGTGTGACAGCTGTTTGAAATTTGTGATGGAGTTTTGACCTGCCTGGTGACATCACCAGGTAGTAAATTAGTTAATAGACCAATAAGAAAGAGAGAGTTCCAAACCTCTCTGCCAATAACAGCTAGTTTTCAGTTTTCCCCCTCCCCACCCAGACCACACAGACAGTTATAGCAAAATTCTTGCTAAGAAATTAGTCTTTGCTAAGAAGCATTTTTTTTATCTAAACACACACACACACACACACACACACACACACACACACACACACACACACACACACACACACACACACACACACACACACACGACCCATCTCCCTGGTATATTAATGTCCCAGACGGATAGATGATGTGCCACCGGGGCATGGTGTCTCTTAATCACACTGGAGTAAGGGAGAGGAGGAAGGGAGGGGAGGAAGGGAGGGAGATGTGGGAGGAGAGGGGGAGGTGTAGGAAAAGAGTGTATGCGGAGACTGAGAGGAGGGAAGAGAAAGGGGGAAGATATGAGAGGGGAGGATGGGAGAAGAGGGAGAATGGAGACTGAGCAACCATGACGATCACCTCAAATCCAATTGCTGATTAAGAGAGAGAGCGAGAGAGACAGAGTATTGAGAGAGGAATAAGGAGAGAGTCAGGCGGTGGGTAGTCAGAGAGAGAGAGAGAGAGAGATGGGTAGTCTGAGAGAGAGAGAGAGAGAGAGAGAGAGAGAGAGAGAGAGAGAGATGGGTAGTCTGAGAGAGAGAGAGAGAAAGAGAGAGGGGAGAGAGAAACAATCCAGAGATACTCTATGGGAAAAAGAAGGGACAGCACGTCAGAAATCAGCTCAATGTAATTGAAGAATCCATAGACTCTAACCACTGGGAAAATGGAGATGCATGTGTAAACCACTTCTCCAATCTTTTTGGCTCTATAGTAAAGAACAAAGAGCAAAAACATATACATGATCAAATACAAATCTTAAAATCAACTATTAAAGACTACCAGAACCCACTGGATTCTCCAATTACCTTGAATGAGCTACAGGACAAAATAAAAACCCTCCAACCCAAAAAGGCCTGTGGTGTTGATGGAATCCTCAATGAAATGACAAAATATACAGACACCAAATTCCGATTGGCTATACTTAAACTATCTAACATTATCCTTAGCTCTGGCATCTTCCCCAATATTTGCAACCAAGGACTGATCACCTCAATCCACAAAAGTGGAGACAAATTTGACCCCAATAACTAACATGGGATATGCGTCAACAGCAACCTTTGGAAAATCCTCTGCATTATCATTAACAGCAGACTTGAACATTTCCTCAGTGAAAACAATGTACTGAGCAAATATCAAATTGGCTTTTTACCAAATTATCGTACGACAGACCACATATTCACCCTGCACACCCTAATTGACAAACAAACAAAACAAAACAAAGGCAATGTCTTTGTTGATTTCAAAAACGCCTTCGACTCAATTTGGCTCGAGGGTCTGCTATACAAATTGATGGAAAGTGGTGTTGGGGAAAAAACATACAACATTATAAAATCCATTTACACAAACAACAAGTGTGCGGTTAAAATTGGCAAAAAACACACATTACTTTACTCAGGGCCGTGGGGTGAGACAGGGATGCAGCTTAAGACCCACCCTCTTCAAAATATATATTAACGAATTGGCAAGGGCACTAGAACAGTCTGCTGCACCCGGCCTCACCCTACTAGAATCTGAAGTCAAATGTCTACTGTTTTCTGATGATCTGGTGCATCTGTCCCCTACCAAGGAGGTCCTACAGCAGCACCTAGATCTTCTGAACAGATTCTGTCAGACCTGGGCCCTGAAGATAAATCTCAGTAATACCAAAATAATGGTGTTCCAAAAAAGGTCCAGTCACCAGGACCACAAATACAAATTCCATCTAGACACCGTTGCCCTAGAGCACACAAAAAATGATTCATACCTTGACCTAAACAGTAGATAAGATGGCGCGAAGAGGATGGTTGAAGTTTTACGGGCTCCTAACCAATTGTGCTATTTTGTTAGTTTTTTAGCATTGTTTGTAACTTATTTTGTACATAATGTTGCTGTTACCATCTCTTATGATAGAAAAGAGCTTCTGGACATCTGAACTGGGAGTACTCACCATGAACTGGAAGAAGCTTTAACCTTTAACAAGTCCTTTAATGAGTCCGGTGAGCAAGATATACTGCTCTCCCAGGAACAGGCCCAAATCCACATCATTTGCATGAAGAAAAGAGGACGCATATCAGGCTGCCTTTTGAGAATACGTAGGCGAGCGAGTAAACTCCCACTGCCATCAATTCTACTTGCTAACATGTAATCACTGGAAAATAAATTTGACGATATACGATTAGAATTATCCTATCAATGGGACATTAAAAACTGTAATATCTTGTGTTTCACCGAGTCGTGGCTGAACGACGACATGGATAATATAGAGCTGGAAGGATTTTCAACGCACCGGCAGAACAGAGAAGCTACGTCTGGTAAGACAAGAGGTGGGGGTGTGTGTCTTTTTGTCAATAACAGCTGGTGCGTAATGTATAATATTAAAGAAGTCTCGAGGTTTTGCTCGCCTGAGGTAGAGTACCTCATGATAAGCTGTAGACCACACTATCTACCAAGAGAGTCTATATTATTCATAGCCGTCTATTTACCACCACAACAAGTGCACTAAGACCACTCTCAACCAACTCTATAAGGCTATAAGCAAAGAAGAAAATGCTCACCCAGAAGTGACACTCTGCTCCTTCAATGCAGGCAAACTTAAATCAGTTTTATCATATTCTTACCATCTTATCATATGTGCGTGTGTTTGGGAAAGACAGAGAAAACTAGACATCACATTCTTGCTTCCTCTGTCCTTGTTTCCTCCACTCCTCTCCTTGAAAGGGTATTGCAGCCTGATGGTTGGAACCTTTCCTCTTCTCCCCCAATGTACTTTGAGAGGACGGTGGAGGAATGGGGGAAATTCTGGGAGAATCTCAATTGCATTTCCTTCTTTCCTCACATCTTCTCGCCTCCTTCTCAAAACCCATTGGATAAGAAGGTGAGATGGGAGAGAGGATGCAATGAATCAAGGAAATGCAATTAAGATTCTCCCAAGAACAGAGGAAGCAAGTATTTGACAGCTATTACAATTTTCTGACAATGCCAGACTGACTGACTGAGCTACCGTACTACCCATGGCCTGTCCAGAAATAACCCCTAGACTCTATCCCTAGACACTTGTTGAGATTTAAGAGGATTGGACAGGTGTGAGCAATACCGCCAAAAATCCACCAAGCCTATCAGAGGGTGAGATGGAGCTCTCACCATGTCATCACCCATCAATCCCTCTCCGATCTCCACAAGTGTCTAGACTCTGGGCAGTAGGGGCTAGAGGTAGTTTCTGGACAGGCCATGGGTATTATGGAAGTCAGTCAGTCAGTCAGTCACTGTCATCAGTCCCTCTCTGTGTCCAGACTCTGCTCCCGAGTGGTGCAGCGCTCTAAGGCATTGCATTTCAGTGCAAGAGGTGTTACTACAGTCCCTGGTTCGAATCCAGGCTGTATCACATCCGGCCGTGATTGGGAGTCCCATAGGGCAGCACACAATTGGCCCAGTGTCGTCCGGGTTTGGCCGGTGTAGGCCGTCATTGTAAATATGAATTTGTTCTTAACTGACTTGCCTAGTTAAATAAAATAAAACATTTAAAAAGGAGGGGCTACGGGTGTGTGGGGGACTAACAACAGGGCACTGTTTGGATATTTCATTCCATTGCTAAACACACATATTTGCACAGGTGTAAACTGGACACACCCACGGCACTCTATCAGGCTGATCAGACAGGTCTGGGTAGCTGGGGACACCCACTACACCCTATCAGGCTGATCAGACAGGTCTGGGTAGCTGGAGATACCCATTACAGCCTATCAGGCTGATCAGACAGGTCTGGGTAGCTGGGGACACCCACTACAGCCTATCAGGCTGATCAAACCAGTCTGGGTAGCTGGGGACACCCACGGCACCCTATCAGGCTGATCAGACATGTCTGGGTAGCTGGAGACACTCACTACAGCCTATCAGGCTGATCAGACCGGTCTGGGTAATTGGAGACACTCACTACACCATATCAGGTTGATCAGACCGGTCTGGGTAGCTGGAGACACCCACTACACCCGATCAGGTTGATCAGACAGGTCTGGGTCGCTGGAGACCTGCTGGCAAGGGTGACATTTACATGTTTACTATTCAAACCTTGGTTTCATTCCAGCTAGTTAGATGTGCTACCACTGACTGTCTATAGTTAGGGCACATCTCTAGTCTAGCGATAGTTACTGTAGCTAGGATATATCATTCAGCTAACCATTTACAGTAACAGCAGTTCATAAATAAGTCAATGCACACTAAATGTTATGCAGAATATTGAGAAATCGTTCCTGTTCTTGACACTGTGGCACAGTATGGGCAGCTATTAATCAATTAATTAATAGATAATAGATTCGTAGAATGCAGTTAGAAGGGTGACCTCCTACTTTGAAAGGACAGGAAGTGTTGGCTCTGCACCTGCCAAGAGATTCCACATTTAACCCCACCCACATTGGAATATCGAAATATCAAGTTGTTTTTTGGTTTTACATGGGATAAAAAAAATATATATTATTAATAAAATTATACAAATGATCAAAATGTACATGGACCTGTAACGGCTGTCGTGAGAGAGAGTAGACCAAGGTGCAGCGGAGTTAGTGTTCATCATTGAATATTTAATAAAGAAAGAACACTATACAAACAAAACAAGAAAACCGACAGCCAAACAGTCCTGTCAGGTGCAAAACACTAACAGAAACAATTACCCACAAAACCCAAAGGAAAAACATGCTCCTTATGTGTGACTCCCAATCAGCAACAACAACCTTCAGCTGTGCCTGATTGGGAGCCACACACGGCCCAAAAAAAAGAAATACAAAAACATAGAAAAAGGAACATAGAACGCCCACCCAATGTAACACCCTTGCCTAGCCAAAATAAAGAACAAAAACCCCTCTCTATGGCCAGGGCGTTACAGTACCCCCCCCCCCCCAAGGTGCGGACTCCGGCTGCAAAACCTGACACTGAAGGGGAGGGTCCGGGTGGGCCTTCTTACGGCGACGGCTCAGGTGCGGGACGTGGCCTCTGTTCCACCATTGGCGTCGCCCTCTTAGGTGGCGCACCTGGCCGCGCCGAAAGTCAGGCGGGCGGACCTGGTTGCACCCGGCTGGCGGGCGGCGATGGCTGCGCCCGGCTGGCGGGCGGCGATGGCTGCGCCCGGCTGGCGGGCGACCCTGGTTGCGCCTGGCTGGCGGGCGTCCCTGGCGGCTCCGGCGGCACTGACCCAGGATTCACCAGGCTGAGGAGACATGTAAGAGGCCTGGCCCTAGGCGTGGGCACAGGACTCTCTGGACAGGCGGGCGGCTCTGGCGGCTCCGGACAGGCGGGCGGCTCTGGCGGCTCCGGACAGGCGGGTGGCTCTGGCGGCTCCTGACTGGCGGGCGGCTCTGGCGGCTCCTGACTGGCGGGCAGCTCTGGCGGCTCCTGACTGGCGGGCGGCTCTGGAGGCTCCTGACTGGCGGGCTGCTCTGGCGGCTCCGGACTGGCGGGCGGCTCTGGCGGCTCCTGACTGGCGGGCGGCTCTGGCGGCTCCTGACTGGCGGGCGGCTCTGGAGGCTCCTGACTGGCGGGCGGCTCTGGCGGCTCCGGACTGGCGGGCGGCTCTGGCGGCTCCGGACTGGCGGGCGGCTCTGGCGGCTCCGGACTGGCGGGCGGCTCTGGCGGCTCCGGACTGGCGGGCGGCTCTGGCGGCTCCGGACTGGCGGGCGGCTCTGGCGGCTCCGGACTGGCGGGCGGCTCTGGTGGCTCCGGTCTGGCGCGACCCACTGGAGGCCTAGTCCTAGGAGGCGGCACAGGACGGACCAGGATGGGGAGACCCACTGGAGGCCTAGTCCTGGGAGGTGGCACAGGACAGACCAGGATGGGGAGACCCACTGGAGGCCTAGTCCTGGGAGGTGGCACAGGACGGACCAGGATGGGGAGACCCACTGGAGGCCTGGTCCGAGGAGGAGGCACAGGATAAACCGGGCTGTGGGGGATCACTGGAGTTCTGGTACGGACGCTATTTACCCACACTCCAGGCTGAATGCCCACTTTGGCCCGGCACGGGCGAAGAGCAGGCATTGGGCAAACTGGACCCTCCCAGCGCTCTGGAGACACAGTGTGCAGCGCCGGCGCAGGATTACCTGGACCGAGGAGGCGCACTGGAGACGAGACGCGCTGAGCTGGCACTATCCGCCCTGGCTCGATGCCTGCACTCACATGGCACTTGCGGGGGGCTGGTATGTAGTGCACCGGGCTTTGAACGTGCACTGGGGACACCGTGCACTCCACAGCATAACACGGTGTCTTACCAGTACCACGCTGCTTCCGGTTAGCATGGGGAGTTGGCTCAGGTCTACCACCTGACTCCGCCAATCTCCCCGTGTGCCCCCCCCAAAAAATGTTTTGGGGCTGCCTCTCGTGTCTGCTGCGCTTTCCTCATACCAGCGCCTCTCAGCTCTCGCCGCCTCGATCTCCCACTGCGGGCGGCGATAATCCCCAGCTTGAGCCCATGGTCCTTTCCCGTCCAGGATTTCTTCCCAAGTCCACGAATCCTGAACACTCCTCTCCTGGCACTTCTCCTTCCTCCGCTGCTTGGTCCGTTGTTGGTGGGGGATTCTGTAACGGCTGTCTGTGGAAGTAGACCAAGGTGCAGCGGAGTTAGTGTTCATCATTGAATATTTAATAAAGAAAGAACACTATACAAACAAAACAAGAAAACCGACAGCCAAACAGTCCTGTCAGGTGCAAAACACTAACAGAAACAATTACCCACAAAACCCAAAGGAAAAACATGCTCCTTATGTGTGACTCCCAATCAGCAACAGCAACCTTCAGCTGTGCCTGATTGGGAGCCACACACGGCCCAAAACAAATAAATACAAAAACATAGAAAAAGGAACATAGAACGCCCACCCAATGTAACACCCTGGCCTAACCAAAATAAAGAACAAAAACCCCTCTCTATGGCCAGGGCGTTACAGGACCATAATTTTACCTCAGGAATCTTGATTTAATGTTGGCCACAAAATAGGCAAATTATCTTGACCGCCATAACGACATAGAAACCAAAATGTTCTGTCAAACCTCAAGATCCACATTAATTCCTGCACTTTGGATGTTGTTAAATCACGAGCAGTATCACACCAGCTCTTAATCACTCGACTTGTCATTCAGAAAATAATTTCCTGAATCCGCTGATGTTGGGCGATAACGTCCCAACGTAACTAAACAGCTTAGACATCAAATGTGCATCAGAAAAACTATTATCCGTAATTAATCGAAGAACCCTTAATAAAGACAGTATCGATTTTTGTTTTTATTAATTATATTAAACTTACTCTTTAAGTTTGAAGCATTGAAGTTTGCAAACACATACATTATTTTGGAAATGTGTGCCCATTATTAAAATTGTTTTCACACCATAACATAGAGATGTAGAAAATGTTAAAGATTAAAGTACATTTCCGACATATTTATATGAAAAAAAGTGTCCGACAGCAATATCCAGGAAATTCACAGGATCAAGATCAATGTGTAAATTTACATTTTAGTAATTTAGCAGACACTCTTATCCAGAGTGACTTACAGTAGTGAATGCATACATTTCATATATTTTTTTCCCCCCGTACTGGTCCCCCATGGGAATCGAACCCACAACCCTGGCGTTGCAAACACCATGCTCTACCAACTGAGCCACACAGTATTTACAAATCAATTGTTAAATGCTTAGTATATGATATAACAAACAGAAGTATCATATACGCAAGGAATGAAAGGTAGTGTTTTATGTCACACGATTTTTTTTTACAAATCTGTGAAGACACCAAGCATGAGAAAGGGTTTAAACATTTTTTTATTAAACTGATGAATTATATTGAATGTATCTACGTATGATCCAACTTTACATGTTATTCGGCTCCAAATAGTTAACCCACTACAAGAAATGCTCAGTGGTACCCTAGTTTATAGAATGACCCGTATAGAGGAAGGAGAGAATAGCACAGAGGAAAGGGACAGAGCTATGGAGAGATAAGGTGGATAGAAATAGAGCTCTCTCACTCACACACACACACACACACACACCTGTGTCTTTGAGTCCAGCTGAGCTTTATTCTATCTGGGCTGTCTACCTTTGAAGTGAATCTCTCTCTCTCTCTGTCTCTCTGTCTGTCTACCTTAACCTTTCGTCTGTCTACCTTAACCTTTCGTCTGTCTACCTTAACCTTTCGTCTGTCTACCTTAACCTTTCGTCTGTCTCTCTCTCTCTCTCTCTCTGACTCTCTTTATCTCTCTCTCCTTTTAGAGAAATAAACATGCACACACCCACATAAACACACCCAAACAAACACAACCACTCCATCTGTTATCTGGCTGGATGAATGAAAACGCATGCTGCCCCTTCCATTTATCATTCAAACATTCACTCCCATTGTTCACTATACATAATTGGGCTATTTCTATCCACATTACTATTTTGGGCATCACAGGCCACCATACATCAACCTCTGTCTGCTGAAATACATTGGATGCGTCCTTATAATCTCTCCTTCTCCTGATGTGTGAACTGGATTGGTGTTTATAAGGGATAGTTTGAGTTTCCAATATACTACTAATTTCCTTTAAAATACATGAAGGGAACTGAACAAATGCAGACTTCATAAGAAAGGAATAATAATTGAGACGTACCCATTGCTAGATCTATGGGAGGTCAAATATCTTCCAATCAGCTCTGAACCCCAGTGGGAAAGAAAGGCCCAACCTCCAGTTGGTATTGTGACTGCGTTTCCATTCCACCACCAACCATATTATCTTCCTCCATCCGGGGTCAAAGGACCGTTGAAAAATGAGCGTGGGCTACACGATTCACTTGTTCGCTGAGTCCTCTTCCTGACCTATCCAGTCACCCGAGGGATCACACTCATGTCCGATGGTCCTTCGCCCGGACGGAAGAGGGATAATGTGCCAGGTGATGGAATGGAAACGAAGTCGGAAATACGAGCAGGAGGACAACACCATTCATTCCCTGGAGATTACCGTATAGTACAGAGAATATATGTCAAGTCAAGCCAAGAGGAAAATCAAGGCAGACTTCAAATTCTCTTGGGGCTTTACACGAGACTATGTCCATGTCCATGTCCATTCCAAGAGGACAATAAAGGTTCCAACGTCAGAAAGGCCTTCCCCCCCTTACTGAAGAGGTCTACCTCTACCAGGCTGTGGATATGGAGGAGGGTATCAGCTGACTACTGCTCTCACATCACCCCTAACCCTCCTATCACCCCTAACCCTCCTATCACCCCTAACCCTCCTATCACCCCTAACCCTCCTATCACTCTTAACCCTCCTATCACCCCTAACCCTCCTATCACCCCTAACCCTCCTATCACTCTTAACCCTCCTATCACCCCTAACCCTCCTATCACCCCTTACCCTCCTATCACCCCTAACGGTCCTATCACCCCCAACGCTCCTATCACCCCTAACCCTCCTACACCCCCAACCCTCCTATCACCCCTAACCCTCCTATCACCCCCAACGCTCCTATCACCCCTAACCCTCCTATCACCCCCAACCCTCCTATCACCCCCAACCCTCCTATCACCCCCAACCCTCCTATCACCCCCAACACTCCTATCACCCCCAACCCTCCTATCACCCCCAACACTCCTATCACCCCTAACCCTCCTATCACCCCTAACCCTCCTATCACCCCTAACGCTCCTATCACCCCCAACCCTCCTATCACCCCCAACGCTCCTATCACCCCTAACCCTCCTATCACCCCTAACCCTCCTATCACCCCTAACGCTCCTATCACCCCCAACCCTCCTATCACCCCTAACCCTCCTATCACCCCCAACCCTCCTATCACCCCCAACTCTCCTATCACCCCCAACGCTCCCAACGCTCCTATCACCCTTAACCCTCCTATCACCCCTAACCCTCCCATCACCCCTTACCCTCCTATCACCCCTAACCCTCCTATCACCCCTTACCTTCCTATCACCCCTTACCCTCCCATCACCCCTAACCCTCCTATCACCGCTAACCCTCCTATCACCCCTAACCCTCCTATCACCCCTTACCCTCCTATCACCCCTAACCCTCCTACCACCCCTAACCCTCCTACCACCCCTAACCCTCCTATTAACCCTAACCCTCCTATCACCCCTAACCCTCCCATCACCCCTAAAGCTCCTATCACCCCCAACGCTCCTATCACCCCTAACCCTACTGTCACCCATAACCCTCCGATCGCCCCTAAGTCTCCCATCACCCCTAACCCTCCTATCACCCCTAACCCTCCTATCACCCCCAACCCTCCTATCACCCCTTACCCTCCTATCACCCCTAACCCTCCTATCACCCCAACCCTCCTATCATCCATAACCCTCCTATCACCCCTAACCCTCCTATCACCCCTAAACCTTCTATCACCCCTAACCCTCCCATCACTCCTAACCCTCCTATCACCCCTAACCCTCCTATCACCCCTAACCCTCCTATCACCCCTAATGCTCCTATTTCCCCTAACCCTCCTAACCCTCCTATCACCCCTAACCCTCCTATCACCCATAATTATCCTATCACCCCTAACACTACTTTCACCCCTAACCCTCCTATCACCCCTAACCCTCCTATCACCCCTAACCCTCCTATCACCCCTAACCCTCCCATCACCCCTAACCCTCCTATCACCCCTAACCCTCCCATCACCCCTAACCCTCCTATCACCCCTAATTATCCTATCACCCCTAACCCTCCTATCACCCCTAATTATCCTATCACCCCTAACCGTCCTATCACCCCTAACCCTCCTATCACCCCTAACCCTCCTATCACCCCTAACCCTCCTATCACCCATAACCCTTCTGTCACCTCTAACCCTCCTATCACCCCAACCCTCCTATCACCCCCAACCCTCCTATCACCCCTAACCCTCCTATCACCCATAAAGCTCCTATCACCCCTAACCCTCCTATCACCCCTAACCCTCCTATCACCCCTAACCCTCCTATCACCCCCAACCCTCCTATCACCCCTAACCCTACTATCACCCCTAATGCTCCTATTTCCCCTAACCCTCCTAACCCTCCTATCACCCCTAACACTCCTATCACCCCTAACCCTCCTATCACCCCTAATTATCCTATCACCCCTAACCTTCCTATCACCCCTTACCCTCCTATCACCCCTAACCCTCCTATCACCCCTAACCCTCCCATCACCCCTAACCCTCCTATCACCCCTAACCTTCCTATCACCCCTTACCCTCCTATCACCCCTAACCCTCCCATCACCCCTAACGCTCCCATCACCCCTAACCCTCCTATCACCCCCAACGCTGCTATCACCCCTAACCCACCTATCACCCCTAACCCTCCTATCACCCCTAACCCTCCTATCACCCCCAACCCTCCTATCACCCCTAACCCTCCTATCACCCCCAACACTCCTATCACCCCCAACCCTCCTATCACCCCCAACACTCCTATCACCCCTAACCCTTATATCACTCCTAACCCTCCTATCACCCCTAACGCTCCTATCACCCCCAACCCTCCTATCACCCCTAACCCTCCTATCACCCCCAACCCTCCTATCACCCCCAACCCTCCTATCACCCCCAACGCTCCCAACGCTCCTATCACCCCTAACCCTCCTATCACCCCTAACCCTCCCATCACCCCTTACCCTCCTATCACCCCTAACCCTCCTATCACCCCTTACCCTCCTATCACCCCTTACCCTCCCATCACCCCTAACCCTCCTATCACCGCTAACCCTCCTATCACCCCTAACCCTCCTATCACCCCTTACCCTCCTATCACCCCTAACCCTCCTACCACCCCTAACCCTCCTATTAACCCTAACCCTCCTATCACCCCTAACCCTCCCATCACCCCTAAAGCTCCTATCACCCCCAACGCTCCTATCACCCCTAACCCTACTATCACCCCTAACCCTCCGATCGCCCCTAAGTCTCCCATCACCCCTAACCCTCCTATCACCCCTAACCCTCCTATCACCCCCAACCCTCCTATCACCCTTTACCCTCCTATCACCCCTAACCCTCCTATCACCCCCAACCCTCCTATCATCCATAACCCTCCTATCACCCCTAACCCTCCTATCACCCCTAACCCTCCTATCACCCCTAACCCTCCCATCACTCCTAACCCTCCTATCACCCCTAACCCTCCTATCACCCCTAACCCTCCTATCACCCCTAATGCTCCTATTTCCCCTAACCCTCCTAACCCTCAAATCACCCCTAACACTCCTATCACCCCTAACCCTCCTATCACCCCTAATTATCCTATCACCCCTAACACTACTTTCACCCCTAACCCTCCTATCACCCCTAACCCTCCTATCACCCCTAACCCTCCTATCACCCCTAACCCTCCCATCACCCCTAACCCTCCTATCACCCCTAACCCTCCCATCACCCCTAACCCTCCTATCACCCCTAATTATCCTATCACCCCTAACCCTCCTATCACCCCTAATTATCCTATCACCCCTAACCCTCCTATCACCCCTAACCCTCCTATCACCCCTAACCCTCCTATCACCCCTAACCCTCCTATCACCCATAACCCTTCTGTCACCTCTAACCCTCCTATCACCCCAACCCTCCTATCACCCCCAAACCTCCTATCACCCCTAACCCTCCTATCACTCTTAACCCTCCTATCACCCCTAACCCTCCTATCACCCATAAAGCTCCTATCACCCCTAACCCTCCTATCACCCCTAACCCTCCTATCACCCCCAACCCTCCTATCACCCCTAACCCTACTATCACCCCTAATGCTCCTATTTCCCCTAACCCTCCTAACCCTCCTATCACCCCTAACACTCCTATCACCCCTAACCCTCCTATCACCCCTAATTATCCTATCACCCCTAACCTTCATATCACCCCTTACCCTCCTATCACCCCTAACCCTCCTATCACCCCTAACCCTCCCATCACCCCTAACCCTCCTATCACCCCTAACCTTCCTATCACCCCTTACCCTCCTATCACCCCTAACCCTCCCATCACCCCTAACCCTCCCATCACCCCTAACGCTCCCATCACCCCTAACCCTCCTATCACCCCCAACGCTGCTATCACCCCTAACCCTCCTATCACCCCTAACCCTCCTATCACCCCTAACCCTCCTATCACCCCTAACCCTCCTATCACCCCTAACCCTCCCATCACCCCCAACCCTCCCATCACCCCTAAACCTCCTATCACCCCTAATGCTCCTATCACCCCTAATTATCCCATCACCCCCAACCCTCCCATCACCCCTAACCCTCCTATCACCCCTAACGCTCCTATCACCCCTAACGCCCCTATCACCCCCAACCCTCCTATCACCCCTAACGCTCCTATCACCCCTAACCCTCCTATCACCCCCAACACTCCTATCACCCCTAACCCTCCTATCACCCCTAACCCTCCTATCACCCCTTACCCTCCTATCACCCCTAACCCTCCTATCACCCCTAACCCTCCCATCACCCCTAACCCTCCTATCACCCCTAACCTTCCTATCACCCCTTACCCTCCTATCACCCCTAACCCTCCCATCACCCCTAACCCTCCCATCACCCCTAACCCTCCCATCACCCCTAACGCTCCCATCACCCCTAACGCTGCTATCACCCCTAACCCTCCTATCACCCCCAACGCTGCTATCACCCCTAACCCTCCTATCACCCCTAACCCTCCTATCATCCCTAACCCTCCTATCACCCCTAACCCTCCTATCACCCCTAACCCTCCCATCACCCCCAACCCTCCCATCACCCCTAAACCTCCTATCACCCCTAACCCTCCTATCACCCCTAATTATCCTATCACCCCTAACCCTCCTATCACCCCTAACCCTCCTATCACCCCTAATTATCCTATCACCCCTAACCCTCCTATCACCCCTTACCCTCCTATCACCCCTAACCCTCCTATCACCCCTAACCCCCCCATCGCCCCTAACCCTCCTATCACCCCTAACCTTCCTATCACCCCTTACCCTCCTATCACCCCTAACCCTCCCATCACCCCTAACCCTCCCATCACCCCTAACCCTCCCATCACCCCTAACGCTCCCATCACCCCTAACCCTCCTATCACCCCCAACGCTGCTATCACCCCTAACCCTCCTATCACCCCTAACCCTCCTATCATCCCTAACCCTCCTATCACCCCTAACCCTCCTATCACCCCTCACCCTCCCATCACCCCCAACCCTCCCATCACCCCTAAACCTCCTATCACCCCTAATGCTCCTATCACCCCCAACCCTCCCATCACCCCCAACCTTCCTATCACCCCTTACCCTCCCATCACCCCTAACGCTCCCATCACCCCTAACCCTCCTATCACCCCCAACGCTGCTATCACCCCTAACCCTCCTATCAACCCTAACCCTCCTATCATCCCTAACCCTCCTATCACCCCTAACCCTCCTATCACCCCTAACCCTCCCATCACCCCCAACCCTCCCATCACCCCTAAACCTCCTATCACCCCTAACCCTCCTATCACCCCTAATTATCCTATCACCCCTAACCCTCCTATCACCCCTAACCCTCCTATCACCCCTAATTATCCTATCACCCCTAACCCTCCTATCACCCCTTACCCTCCAATCACCCCTAACCCTCCTATCACCCCTAACCCCCCCATCGCCCCTAACCCTCCTATCACCCCTAACCTTCCTATCACCCCTTACCCTCCTATCACCCCTAACCCTCCCATCACCCCTAACCCTCCCATCACCCCTAACGCTCCCATCACCCCTAACCCTCCTATCACCCCCAACGCTGCTATCACCCCCAACCCTCCCATCACCCCCAACCCTCCCATCACCCCTAACCCTCCTATCACCCCTAACGCTCCTATCACCCCTAACACTCCTATCACCCCTAACCCTCCTATCACCCCTAATGCTCCTATCACCCCTAACACTCCTATCACCCCCAACCCTCCTATCACCCCTAACGCTCCTATCACCCCTAACCCTCCTATCACCCCTAACGCTCCTATCACCCCTAACACTCCCATCACCCCTAACCCTCCTATCACCCCTAATGCTCCTATCACCCCTAATCCTGTGTACCTGCTCTCTGTGGGCAGACACCTGCCTTCTCCTGTGTACCTGCTCTCTGTGGGCAGACACCTGCCTTCTCCTGTGTACCTGCTCTCTGTGGGCAGACACCTGCCTTCTCCTGTGTACCTGCTCTCTGTGGGCAGACACCTGCCTTCTGTGTACCTGCTCTCTGTGGGCAGACACCTGCCTTCTGTGTACCTGCTCTCTGTGGGCAGACACCTGCCTTCTCCTGTGTACCTGCTCTCTGTGGGCAGACACCTGCCTTCTCCTGTGTACCTGCTCTCTGTGGGCAGACACCTGCCTTCTCCTGTGTACCTGCTCTCTGTTGGCAGACACCTGCCTTCTCCTGTGTACCTGCTCTCTGTGGGCAGACACCTGCCTTCTGTGTACCTGCTCTCTGTGGGCAGACACCTGCCTTCTGTGTACCTGCTCTCTGTGGGCAGACACCTGCCTTCTCCTGTGTACCTGCTCTCTGTGGGCAGACACCTGCCTTCTCCTGTGTACCTGCTCTCTGTGGGCAGACACCTGCCTTCTGTGTACCTGCTCTCTGTGGGCAGACACCTGCCTTCTGTGTGTACCTGCTCTCTGTGGGCAGACACCTGCCTTCTCCTGTGTACCTGCTCTCTGTGGGCAGACACCTGCCTTCTCCTGTGTACCTGCTCTCTGTGGGCAGACACCTGCCTTCTCCTGTGTACCTGCTCTCTGTGGGCAGACACCTGCCTTCTCCTGCGTACCTGCTCTCTGTGGGCAGACACCTGCCTTCTCCTGTGTACCTGCTCTCTGTGGGCAGACACCTGACTGCCACTGAGCAGACTTTGACTGTCTGCTTTGGAGGACCTTAAAAGGTTTTGTCTCAGCACTACTTCTGTGCATGTTGCTCTTCTCATGCTCCTCTACCCTTTTGGTGAACATGTTTCCAATCCGTCATTCCATTCATAAAAATACTGCTGTCTGTAGGCTTCGCAAATGCCATCCACATTGAACAGTATAACGCATGGCTTTCTTCATTGTATGACAGCCATTTACGATTGGACCGTCTTTAAAACAGAAAACCCTCTGTACCACTGTGTTTTTTGATTCCTGCATCGGGTGGAAACAAACACATGTTTTTAGGTCATCTGACTTGGGTCTCTTGAAATAATCAAAAGTTGGTCTGGCATCCTGGCCTTCCCCTGACTCTCTCTTCCACTGAAACTGGACTGGGCCTGTCATCAACCTCAATGCTCACTTCCACTGAAACTGGACTGGGCCTGTCATCAACCTCAATGCTCACTTCCACTGAAACTGGACTGGGCCTGTCATCAACCCCAATGCTCACTTCCACTGAAACTGGACTGGGCCTGTCATCAACCTCAATGCTCACTTCCACTGAAACTGGACTGGGCCTGTCATCAACCTCAATGCTCACTTCCACTGAAACTGGACTGGGCCTGTCATCAACCTCAATGCTCACTTCCACTGAAACTGGACTGGGCCTGTCATCAACCCCAATGCTCACTTCCACTGAAACTGGACTGGGCCTGTCATCAACCCCAATGCTCACTTCCACTGAAACTGGACTGGGCCTGTCATCAACCTCAATGCTCACTTCCACTGAAACTGGACTGGGCCTGTCATCAACCTCAATGCTCACTTCCACTGAAACTGGACTGGGCCTGTCATCAACCTCAATGCTCTCTTCCACTGAAACTGGACTGGGCCTGTCATCAACCTGGATATGAATAAAATAATATATAAATGAACTAATGAAAGCCACATTTTGAAAACCTACAGTGCAAAACCACAGCAGCAGCAGCCCCGCTATTTCATATCAAGCGAATGAATGACGACACAACACCTTTTTGTTGTGTGTGGCTTTAATCACCGTTCTGTTGGCATGACGATGAGTTTCAGTGCGTTGTCTAGTAAGAGGCGAACCGGTAGGAACCGTGGCGATGAGGATCACAGCTAGCAAATCACTGTAATCATATTCTCCCGCACAAAAAATATGAATTTGAGAGGGAAAGGACTTGATTGGTTTTACAATATGTATACTATTTGCAACGAATGGCTGTATAGACATGAAATAAAATGAGCGAATAAATGTTTCTAAATGTCTAATGCAATTTAGCGTTTAGAACGACGAGGCAAACGCAATCAGAATCAAATGAAAATGCTTATTTTTGCTAAGTTAAATAATATGACAGCAAATCACTGATACTTTGTGATTGCCATTTCCCACAAAACCCCCAGAGGACGGCAAAATCGAGGCATTCAGAGCTTTGTTAGTCGCCAAATTCGAGGTTTTTTTCCCGCTAGCTGGTTTGAACACCCAGTTACTGTACATCTTTACCTCAATTCTTTCTTTCTGGTACATTTACACAGCAGTAGCTAACCAATAATATTTGCATTTCACTCATAAAATCTGATTGAAGTTTTATCTCAGTTTTATCTCAATCTCTTCATTATCTCTTCATTATCTCAATCTCCTCATTCAAAGACTCAATCATGGACATTCTTAATGACAGTTGTGGCTGCTTTGTGTGACGTATTGTTGTCTTTACCTTCTTGACCTTTGTGCTGTTGTCTGTGCCCAATCATGTTTGTAGCCTGTTTTGTGCTGCTACCATGTTGTTTTCTACCATGTTGTTGTTATGTTGTGCTGCTACCATGTTGTGTTGCTACCATGTTGTTGTTATGTTGTGCTGCTACCATGTTGTTTTTCTACCATGTTGTTTTCATGTTGTGTTGCTACCATGTTGTTTTCTACCATGTTGTTGTTATGTTGTGTTGCTACCATGTTGTTTTTCTACCATGTTGTTGTTATGTTGTGCTGCTACCATGTTGTTTTTCTACCATGTTGTTGTTATGTTGTGCTTCTACCATGTTGTTTTCTACCATGTTGTTGTTATGTTGTGCTGCTACCATGTTGTTGTCATGTTGTGCTTGCTACCATGTTGTGTTGCTACCATGTTGTTGTTATGTTGTGCTTCTACCATGTTGTTTTCTACCATGTTGTTGTCATGTTGTGCTTGCTACCATGTTGTTTTCTACCATGTTGTTGTTATGTTGTGCTGCTACCATGTTGTTTTTCTACCATGTTGTTGTCATGTTGTGTTGTTACCATGCTGTGTTGTCATGTGTTGCTGCCTTGCTATGTTGTCATCGTAGGTCTCTCTTTATGTTGTGTTGTCTTTCTTGTTGTGATGTGTGTTTTGTCCGATATTTTATATTGTATTTAAACAAACACAAAATGTTATTCCAGCCCCCGTCCCAGCAGGAGGCCTTTTGCCTTCTGGTAGGATGTCATTGTAAATAAGAATTTATTCTTAACTGACTTGCCTAGTGAAATAAAGGTTAAATAAATCAAATAAAAAAATACTATAACATGTTGTATTTGTAACACATTTAGGCACATATCTACCGCCTTGGCTGCACTATCTTTGGTTTCGCAGTCCTCTCCGTCTAATCTTTTACCCGCAAACCAGATTGTGGCATCTTCCTCTTGCCGGTCGAGCGCTTCCATGTTACACTGGTACAAATACTACTACTACAGAATAAGTCGGTTCGTTTTTTACATTTTACTTACATTTGAGTGAACACTTTCCAGCCACAACCTCACGTTTTTTTTTTTTTTTTACTCTGCTTTTCCATTTTCTATTGTAGCTAGTTTTAGAGCTGTCACCGTCAGTGTCAATGTGTGAGTGAGACAAAGGGGGCGAGGCTAAAGACATACGATTGAAATAGAGCAACGGGCCTGGGGGGGTTGGCCCCTGTCACTCAACCTTCTGACGGTTTA
Organism: Salmo salar; assembly: GCF_965601325.2. NCBI lineage: Eukaryota > Metazoa > Chordata > Actinopteri > Salmoniformes > Salmonidae > Salmo > Salmo salar. The sequence continues at coordinate 42,811,020 of NC_138317.1, forward strand.
TTTAATAGCAGTAGAAAATGCATAAGGCAGGCGGAACAATGGCCCAGAGATTGACCAACCCACCGAGAGTTCTCCCTGTGCTCCCGGTGGCCAGTCCGGTACTGTCTTAATGTAGTCCACGCTGTGTTATCTAAATATAGTCCACGCTGTGTTATCTACATGTGGTCCATGTTGTATTATCTACATGTTGTGTTATCTACATGTTGTATTATCTACATGTTGTGTTATCTACATGCGGTGTTATCTACATGTTGTATTATCTACATGTTGTATTATCTACATGTTGTGTTATCTACATGTTGTATTATCTACATGTTGTGTTATCCACATGTTGTGTTATCTACATGTTGTATTATCTACATGTTGTGTTATCCACATGTTGTGTTATCTACATGTTGTGTTATCTACATGTTGTGTTATCTACATGTTGTATTATCTACATGTTGTATTATCTACATGTCTGTGTATTATCTACATGCTGTGTTATCTACATGTTGTATTATCTACATGCTGTGTTATCTACATGTTGTGTTATCTACATGTAGCGCATGTTGTGTTATCTACATGTTGTGTTATCTACATGCTGTGTTATCTACATGCTGTGTTATCTACATGTTGTGTTATCTACATGTTGTATTATCTACATGCTGTGTTATCTACATGTGGTCCATGTTGTATTATCTACATGTAGCCCATGCTGTATTATCTACATGTTGTATTATCTACATGCTGTGTTATCTACATGTTGTATTATCTACATGTTGTGTTATCTACATGTTGTGTTATCTACATGTTGTATTATCTACATGTTGTGTTATCCACATGTTGTGTTATCTACATGTTGTATTATCTACATGTTGTGTTATCCACATGTTGTGTTATCTACATGTTGTGTTATCTACATGTTGTGTTATCTACATGTTGTATTATCTACATGTTGTATTATCTACATGTTTTATTATCTACATGCTGTGTTATCTACATGTTGTATTATCTACATGCTGTGTTATCTACATGGTGTGTTATCTACATGTAGCGCATGTTGTGTTATCTACATGTTGTGTTATCTACATGCTGTGTTATCTACATGCTGTGTTATCTACATGTTGTGTTATCTACATGTTGTATTATCTACATGCTGTGTTATCTACATGTTGTGTTATCTACATGTTGTATTATCTACATGTTGTGTTATCTACATGTTGTATTATCTACATGCTGTGTTATCTACATGTGGTCCATGTTGTATTATCTACATGTAGCCCATGCTGTATTATCTACATGTTGTATTATCTACATGCTGTGTTATCTACATGTTGTGTTATCTACATGTTGTGTTATCTACATGTTGTATTATCTACATGCTGTGTTATCTACATGCTGTGTTATCTACATGCTGTGTTATCTACATGCTGTGTTATCTACATGTTGTATTATCTACATGCTGTGTTATCTACATGCTGTGTTATCTACATGGTGTGTTATCTACATGTTGTGTTATCTACATGTTGTATTATCTACATGTTGTATTATCTACATGTTGTATTATCTACATGTTGTATTATCTACATGTTGTGTTATCTACATGTTGTGTTATCTACATGTAGCCCATGTTGTATTATCTACATGTTGTGTTATCTACATGTTGTGTTATCTACATGCTGTGTTATCTACTTGTTGTGTTATCTACATGTTGTATTATCTACATGTTGTGTTATCTACATGTTGTATTATCTACATGTTGTGTTATCTACATGTTGTATTATCTACATGCTGTGTTATCTACATGTTGTGTTATCTACATGTTGTATTATCTACATGTTGTGTTATCTACATGTTGTGTTATCTACATGTTGTGTTATCTACATGTTGTGTTATCTACATGCTGTGTTATCTACATGTTGTGTTATCTACATGTTGTATTATCTACATGCTGTGTTATCTACATGTGGTCCATGTTGTATTATCTACATGTAGCCCATGCTGTATTATCTACATGTTGTGTTATCTACATGTTGTATTATCTACATGTTGTATTATCTACATGTTGTGTTATCTACATGTTGTGTTATCTACATGTTGTGTTATCCACATGTTGTGTTATCTACATGTTGTGTTATCTACATGTTGTGTTATCTACATGTTGTGTTATCTACATGTTGTATTATCTACATGTATTATCTACATGTTGTATTATCTACATGTTGTGTTATGTACATGTTTTGTTATCTACATGTTTTGTTATCTACATGTTGTATTATCTACATGTTGTATTATCTACATGTTTTGTTATCTACATGTTGTATTATCTACATGTTGTGTTATCTACATGTTGTATTATCTTCATGTTTTGTTATCTACATGTTGTATTATCTACATGTTGTATTACCTACATGTTGTATTATCTACATGTTGTATTATCTACATGTTGTGTTATCTACATGTTGTGTTATCTACATGTTTTGTTATCTACATGTTGTCCATGTTGTGTTATCTACATGCTGTGTTATCTACATGCTGTGTTATCTACATGTTGTGTTATCTACATGTTGTGTTATCTACATGTTGTGTTATCTACATGTTGTGTTATCTACATGTTTTGTTATCTACATGTTGTGTTATCTACATGTTGTCCTTGTTGTGTTATCTACATGCTGTGTTATCTACATGTAGCCCATGTTTTGTTATCTACATGCTGTGTTATCTACATGTTGTGTTATCCACATGTTGTATTATCTACATGTTGTGTTATCTACATGTTGTATTATCTACATGTTGTATTATCTACATGTTGTGTTATCTACATGTTGTGTTATCTACATGTTGTGTTATCTACATGCTGTGTTATCTACATGCTGTGTTATCTACATGTTGTATTATCTACATGTTGTATTATCTACATGTTGTGTTATCTACATGTTGTGTTATCTACATGTTGTGTTATCTACATGCTGTATTATCTACATGCTGTATTATCTACATGTTGTATTATCTACATGTTGTGTTATCTACATATAGTCCATGTTGCGTTATCTACAGTTGAAGTCGGAAGTTTACATACACCTTAGCCAAATACATTTAAACTCAGTTTTTCATAATTCCTGACATTTAATGTCCCTGTCTTAGGTCAATTAGGATCACCACTTTTTTTTAAGAATGTGAAATGTCAGAATAATAGTAGAGAGAATGATTTATTTCAGCTTTTATTTCTTTCATCACATTCCTAGTGGGTCAGAAGTTGACATACACTCAATTAGTATTTTGGTAGCGTTGCCTTTAAATTGTTTAATATGGGTCAATCGTTTCGGGTAGCCTTCCACAAGCTACCCACAATACATTGGGTGAATTTTGGCCCATTCCTCCTGACAGAGCTGGTGTAACTGAGTCAGGTTTGTAGGACTCCTTGCTCGCACATGCTTTTTCAGTTTTCTATGGGATTGAGGTCAGGGCTTTGTGATGGCCACTCCAATACCTTGACTTTGTTGTCCTTAAAACCTCTCTGGGATAGGGCCTAGTTTCCTGAATTTCCGCCTGACTGACGTGCCCAAAGTAAACTGCCTGTTTCTCAGGCCCAGAAGCCAGGATATGCATATAATTGGTAGCATTGGATAGAAAACACCTTGACGTTTCTAAAACTGTTATAATAATGTCTGAGACTAACACAGAATTGATATGGCAGGTGAAAATCCGAAGAAAAACCAACCAGAAATGATTACTTATGGTTATTGGAAACCTACTGTTCCTCTGTAATTCCGTCTCCCAGATTGCAATTATTATGGCTTCCACTAGATGTCAACAGTCTTTATTCAAGGTTTCAGGCTTGTTGTTTGAAAAACAAGCAAGAATTTGGAGTTTTGGTGAAGAGATCACCGGAACAATATCAGTCTTTCGGCGAACGAGGGAGAGGGTTCGCCGAAATTCTCCTTTCCTATTGAATATACTACTTTAAGTATGAAATATTATAGTTTATTTACATTTTAGAGTACCTGAGGATTAAATGGAAACGTCGTTTGACTTGTTTGGACGAAGTTTAGCGGTATCTTTTTGAACTCCTTTGTTTGCAGGTTGAACGAGTGGATTATTGAAATCGATAACGCCAATTAAACTGACTTTTTTGAATATAAAGAAAGATTTTATTTTACAAAACAACCATTCATGTTGTAGCTGGGACTCTTGGGATTGCAAACAGAGAAAGATCTTCAAAAGTAAGTGATTTATTGCAATTTTTGATTTTATGAAGCCTGTGCTGATTGAAAAATATCTTGATGTGGGGTGCGTCCTCAGACAATTGCATGGTATGCTTTCGCCGTAAAGCCTATTGTAAATCGGACAATGCAGTTAGATTAACAGGAATTCAAGATTTGAAAGATTGTTCATGAAGGTTTAATATTACGATTATTTATTTGAATTGTCCAATTTCACCGGATAATGTCGGCTGGTGTCCCACTAGCTGGACGCCTATCACTAAGTTAAGCCATTTTGCCACAACTTTGGAAGTATGCTTGGGGTCATTGTCCATTTGGAAGACCAATTTGCTACCAAGCTTTAACTTCCTGACTGATGTCTTGAGATGTTGCTTCAATATATCCACATAATTTTCCCTCCTCATGATGCCATCTATTTTGTGAAGTACACCAGTCCCTCCTGCAGCAAAGCACCCCCACAACATGATGCTGCCACCCCCGTGCTTCACGGTTGGGATGGTGTTCTTCGGCTTGCAAGCCTCCCCCTTTTTCCACCAAACATAACGATGGTCATTATGGCCAAACAGTTCTATTTTTGTTTCATCAGACCAGAGGATATTTCTCCAAAAAGTACGATCTTTGTCCCCATGTCCAGTTGCAAACCGTAGTCTGGCTTTTCTATGGCGGTTTTGGAGCAGTGGCTTCTTCCTTGCTGAGCGGCCTTTCAGGATATGTTGATATAGGACTCGTTTTACTGTGGATATAGATACCTTTGTACCCGTTTCCTCCGGCATCTTCACAAAGTCCTTTGCTGTCACACCAAAGTACGTTCATCTCTAGGAGACAGAACAGAAGTTATCTACATGTTATGTTATCCACTTGTTGTTTTATGTACATTTTATTATCTACATAATGTGTTATCCACATGTAGTCCATGCTGTGTTATCTACATGTAGTCCATGTTGTGTTATCTACATGCTCCAGTATATTCCTCTGTCTCTCTCTCTCTCTCTTTCCCTCCCTCCGTCTATCCCTTCTACAGTATATTCCTCTGTCTCTCTGTCTCTCTCTCTTTCCCTCCCTCTCTCCCTCACATCTCCATCTCAGTATGAATATATTTTATTTCCCTTCCTATCTCCCTCTCTGTCCATCCATCTGTCTCTCACTACCTCCATCTCTCTCTCCAGGGGAGGATCCCTGTTGCCCGCCGACCTCCGTCTTCGCCCCATGCAGTCACCATGGAAACTGGGTCAGCTCCTCAGTATCCACAGCAGCAGTGTGCCTGTGCCTGTGCGTGTGTGAGGTGTGGAGAAACAGGGAATGGAATATGGAAATGGACAAGACTGAGTGGACATGAAAGAGTGAGTGTGTATGTGTATGTTTGTGTGTGTTTGTGTATAGCACCTAAAATCCCCTCTCAAACAGTTCAATGTTGGCTACACTTCATACAGGTCCTCTGGCGACCCGTCATTCAGGGCAGGTGGGGCTCAGCCCCACATTTTCAGCAAAAAATATATAAATAAACATATACATGAACATCATAAACATTCAACATTGGTCGTGATGTCAATGAAGAATAATTTGTGCCGCATTCAAAACAGCTGTTAAAACTTCTTCGGGAACGGTGTCCCTTCCATGGGATGGTTGAGCTAACGTAGGCTAATGCGATTAGCGTGAGGTTGTAAGAACATATCCCAGAACATCTGATATTGTCCGAAAGCTTAAATTATTTTTAATCTAACTGCACTGTCCAATTTACAGTAGCTATTCCAGTGAAAAGAATGCCATGCTATTGTTTGAGGAAAGTGTGCAATTTTGAACATGAAAAGTTATTAATAAACAAATTAGGCACATTTGGCAAGAAATTTTTTACAGAAATGCAATGGTTCATTGGATCAGTCTAAAACTGTGCACATACAATGCTGCCGTCTAGTGGCCAAAATCTAAATTGCACCTGGGCTGGAATAATACTTTATGGCCTTTCTCTTGCATTTCAAAGATGATGGTACAAAAAAAATATAAATGAACGGTTGTTTTTTTTCTTTGTATTATCTTCTACCAGATCTATTGTGTAATATTCTCCTACATTCCTTTCACATTTCCACAAACTTCAAAGTGTTTCCTTTCAAATGGTACCAAGATAATGCAAATCCTTGCTTCAGGTCCTGAGCTACAGGCAGTTAGATTTGGGAATGTCATTTTAAGTGAATATTGAAAAAAGGGGCAGATCCTTAAGAGGTTTACTCGAAATTGCAAAATCTGACTTTAGTGAGTTCAAGACAACTGGGAACTCAAGAAAAACGAGCTGCGACTGGGTAAATACGTTTTGAACTTTCATCCAACTCGGAATTGTAAATCGGGAACTCTGGCCTCTTTCTAGAGCTACGACCTGAAGATCACTGACGTCATCATGATTTAACCTTGTTTTTTTCAGAGTTCCCAGTTGTCATGAAAGCACCATAAATCCAGAGAATGACAGACTTTTATGACAAAGTTTGTTGACAAAAATTGCCCAAGAAGGACCGCCGCGCCACCTTCCTGTTCAAGTGAGCACAACAAGAGCCTCACCTTAATAATTTGGTCTATTTTCACCTCTTCATTTCACCTTCTGTTCTGACTTGGTGGTGAACATGTAGCCTATAACCTGTTTTTGAGAAATGTAGTCATTGAATATTTTCAGAGCTTTCATTGTCTGCTTATATGCCCCCTTTATTTATCCTACGGTTCTGACTTGGTGTACAGGGAGAACACTGTAAGAACGGCCCATGTTCTGAATTCTGTCGCAGTACATTTCAAAAGTGCTGAACACATAGTTGACTATGTCCATCCTAGCTCGCTCATTAATGTCTTAATCAAAATTACGGATGGCCTCTTATCCGCTTGTCAGCTATGTTTGTTTTTTAAAGCCAGTAAATGAGGCTGAGTGAACTGTTTCGCTGCCAGACAAGGCTCCGCAGATAGGCAGGTGTAGCAGTGGTATAGTGCAATTCATGTATTGTTTAGTGTTGTGTTGTGTAGCGGCTTTGCTGGCATGCATCCCATGCTGGTGGCTTTGAAGGGAGGGAGGGAGGGAGGGAGGGAGGGAGGGAGGGAGGGAGGGAGGGAGGGAGGGAGGGAGGGAGGGAGGGAGGGAGGGAGGGAGGGGAAAAAAGGGTGAGGCAGAAAGATAGGAGGGAGTGAGGGATTAGAGTCGAGAAAGGGGTGGGAGGAAATGGACACACACACATACACACACACATGACCTCTCAAATACAACACCATCTCTAAACATCCCCCCCCCCCCCAACACACACATCTCTCCTGGGAACCGTTAATTGACGTAATGTCTGGATTATAAATGTAATTTACTGCTTCCAGACTCTCAGCCTCTGACCCCTAACACCTCTGGTGATGTGTCCTGTGTGTTGTTCACAGTAAAGAGCTCTGTGCACTAAAGAAGAGGAACCTGGTCGGTGTCATTGGTGTGTGTGTGTGTGTGTGTGTGTGTGTGTGTGTGTGTGTGTGTGTGTGTGTGTGTGTGTGTGTGTGTGTGTGTGTGTGTGTGTGTGTGTGTGTGTGTGTGTGTGTGTGTGTGTGTGTAGTGTTGTATACAAGATAGCCGACTATATCATGTGTCATGACGTTGCCCTCTCTCTGGGAACAGGGAGCACAGTTGACCCCCTCCCCCTTGCACCATCCCCCTACCTACCTCTCCCTACCCAGGCCCTGTGAAAATGGTCGTAAATTCCAAAGGAAATGTCCTGCCTAACAGGCCACAGCTGAGACAGAGAGGGGTTTCATAGAGAGACACAGGAAATTCTTCCAACTCACAAAATTGGGGAACCGAACAACATTTATGTTCTGGAGAAGGTATAAAAGATCGGTGAAGAATCCAGCTACGAACTGGTCCGCTTGGTACAATTTTGTGATACTCAGAAGAGACAATATAGCCATATTACCATAATACTGTTTATATAATAGCCTCAGCTATGGGACTTACATCTAAATGGTTGTATAAAATGTATTTAATAAGATTAAAGCTATTTGGAATATGTAGAGAGGCTATGTACTGATGTTAACCTCTATGGGCTAGGCGGGACGAATTCGTCCCACCTACGTAACAGCCAGTCTAATCCAGTGGCGCGATTTTTGAATCGTTTGAAATACTATTACTTCAATTTCTCAAACATATGACTATTTTACAGCTATTTATAGACAAGACTCTCATTTATCTAACCACACTGTCCGATTTCAAAAAGGCTTTACAACGAAAGCAAAACATTAGATTATGTCAGGAGAGTGCCCAGCCAGAAATAATCAGACACCCATTTTTCAAGCTAGCATATAATGTCACCAAAAACCCAAACCACAGCTAAATGCAGCACTAACCTTTTATGATCTTCATCAGATGACACACCTAGGACATTATGTTATACAATACATGCATGTCTGTTCAATCAAGTTCATATTTATATCAAAAAACAGCTTTTTACATTAGCATGTGACGTTCAGAAAAAGCATACCCCCCGCAAACTTCCGGGGAATTTACTAACAGTTTGCTAAATTACTCACGATAAACGTTCACAAAAAGCATAACAATTATTTTAAGAATTATAGATACATTACTCCTCTATGCACTCGATATGTCCGATTTTAAAATAGCTATTCGGATGAAGCACATTTTGCAATATTCTAAGTACATAGCCCAGCCATCACGGCTAGCTATTTAGACACCCGGCAAGATTAGCCTTCACCATAATCACATTTCCTATAAGAAAAATGTTCTTACCTTTCCTGTTCTTCGTCAGAATGCACTCCCAGGACTTCTACTTCAATAACAAATGTAGGTTTGGTCCCAAATAATCCATAGTTATATCCAAATAGCGTCGTTTTGTTCGTGCGTCTAGACACTATCAGAATGGTAATCCACGGTCGTGCGCATGGCGCATAGCGTGACAAAAAATGTCTAAATATTCCATTACCGTACTTCGAAGCATGTCAACCGCTGTTTAAAACCAATTTTTATGCCATTTATCTCGAAGAAAAGCGATAATATTCCGACCGGGAATCTGCAATAAACTAAACAGCCGAATTAAAATACTCCACGGGGGCTAATCGCGCACGCGCCTCATTCCATTGTCACCTAATGGGACACTTGAATAAGGTGATAATCTGTTTCAGCCTGAGGCTGCCTCGTCAACCTTCATGATTTTCCCGGCTTCTGAGAGCCTATTGGAGCCCTGGGAATTGTCACGTTACAGCTAAGATCCTTACTTTTCAATAAACAGATGCAAGACGCACGACTCCTTGTCAGACAGGCCACTTCCTGCAGGAAACCTTGTCAGGTTTTTGCCTGCCATAGGAGTTCTGTTATACTCACAGACACCATTCAAACAGTTTTAGAAACTTTAGGGTGTTTTCTATCCAAACCTGAACAATAATATGCATATTCTAGCTTCTGAGTTGGTGTAGGAGGCAGTTAAAAATGGGCACATATTTTTTCCAAAATTCTCAATACTGCCCCCTAGCCCAAACAGGTTAATGTGATAGAATTGTATTTCTGTTCAAAGCTTAACTCAGTCATCGGCACGCCCCCAGGGACACAGACAAGACCTGGCGTCATGAGACAGCCTTTTTCTGTCATTCCGAATAAAACCCCCACCCAGGGTTACTTTCTTTAGACCAGGCCTCCACTCCATTACGAGTTGGCCAATAGGTTTGACCATGCATCCCTCTACTGAAAGTTAACTACACCACATGGTTAACTTTTAGACTATCGATAGTCTAAAGAATAAGAACAAGAACAAGTCTTTGATATTAATTATTAGTCTGCAGCTAAGTACTCGATATCATCGAACGCGAAGACCGACGAAACATCCATTCTATAACGACATTAATGAATGTCGCTTTGAAAGATCCATTCTAACCGGAGAGAGAGAGAACGAGAACAAAACTCTCCAACAGAACAAAACTCTCCAACAAGGATCCCGACGACACACTGAGCGTAAAAATATTTTGATTGCAATTGTTCCCGAATGACTGAGCGTTCATGTGCAAAGGATTAGCATATCAATTGTTAATATTAATGAACTCTGTGTGCCTTCTCAGCTGCCCTTTATGACCCTTTGTTTTAACAAGACACCAGCCATGCCGGTTTAGCCCACTAGGGCACATTACTCTACCAATTCTTTGGGACGATAATTACTGTTTGTATGCTTTCTGTGAATTACTTCGTTTAGTAAATAAATGATTTTAAGACAATTGATGTATGGATGACTTTAGTAAAGGCTGGATTCGTGCAGATACAACAATTTACGACGTTTGGAATGAGACTGGACGCGAGGTAAAATACACCATTTAAACCAGAAGATAATCGGCCTATACTATAATATAATATATAATGTTATAATATAGGAAAGTTATATTAGGAAAATTATAACTTTGTAATCTGAATATTTTCCTTGGTGCCCCGATCTCCTAGTTAATTACAATTAAACGATTAATCAGTTTAATCGCCTAATAATAATAACAGGGAGTTATTTTGATAAACATGTCTTCAGTTAATGGTGCCCAAAGACACGACACATGTGTGTAAAGCTACGTATATATGAATTTACGACTGCAGTATATAAATGTGTTTGTGACTGCAGTATATCAACAGTGAAATTGTAACCTTCTCAAACAGCCTGATTCCTTCTCTTAGAGGAGGTGCTTCTGCAATAATGTGATTTGTACCACATAAAAGTTAAAGTATTGGGTTCTTCACGTTATCCCATAATCCCATTCCCATTCCACTACCTTTTCATTGTTTTAATTATTTTACATATATATATATATATATATATATACACACACTACCATTCAAAAGTTTGGGGTCACTTAGAAATGTCTTTTTTTTTTTAAGAAAAGTATATTTTTTGGTCTATTAAAATAACATCAAATTGATACAGTGTAGACATTGTTAATGTTGTAAATAACTATTGTAGCTGGAAACGGCAGATTATTTTTAATGTAATATCTACAGAGACCCATTATCAGCAACCATCACTCCTGTGTTCCAAAGGCATTGTTGTGTTAGATAATCCAAGTTTATCATTTTAAAAGGCTAATTGATCGTTAGAAAACCCTTTTGCATTTTTTTTCTCGCACATCTGAAACCTGTTGGGCTGATTAAAGAAGCAATAAAACTGTCCTTCTTTAGACTAGTTGAGTATCTGGAGCATCAGCATTTGTGGGCTCGATTACAAGCTCAATATGGCCAGAAACAAAAACCTTTCTTCTGAAACTCGTCAGTCTATTCTTGTTCTAAGAAATTATGTCTATTCCATGCGAGAAATTTCCAAGAAACTGTTTTGATTAGATTTTGCTCACTTCCTCTTCTTTAACTCCGCCCCCAGGGGAGCGACCTACCGTTGAGCCAATGAGAGTGGAGGGGGCGGGGCAGAGGAACAAGCGAAGCCGTCACACCTGTGAGCTGTGTGACAAGGTGATCATTGGAGACCTGGAGTGGACGGGTGGGCAAGCGTTACGGCAATGTTCTTCCAACGTTGTGGGTTGGCATGACTGACCCTCTGTTTACAATAGCAACAATTATAACTGGGCAGTTCTGTGTTTCTGAGATTGTTACATACAGGCATTCCTTGTGAGTCGGCGCTTAATGTCTTTGGAGTGACGTGCACCAGATGTTTATGTTGATGGTCATCAAACGTTGATCTCGCCGACTTGAAACCTCTCTGTCTTTCTCTGTTGTCTCCAGCCCATCTCAAGTCTAAGAAACACCACTATCATGTGAGGAAGAGGAGGAAGTCCGAGCCAGAACCTGAACCAGCCAGCGACCAGCCCCAGGGGACTACTCCACCTCCCACCCCTACTACAGATGGCCCTACCCTGGGTAACTCCACTACTCTAGCCCCTGGCTCAGCTGAGGCCTGTGGAGAACCAGAGTCCCCAGGTACCAGTTCTACTGAGAAAGAAGCCCCAGTTCTATAGGAGAGGAGATATGATTCACTACTAAAAGCCCCTATGATCAGTATTGCAGGTGGAACAGTCTTTTTGGCCTCATCTTGTGCCCTGCTTGTCGGATTGACTCCTATTAAATCAGAAAGATAAAAAGGAACAATCAAGGAAACTTGATTGATGATGGATTATCTGAGGACAACACTGAGACCAGGGATAAGTCAGTCTCTTGACGACGTCACCACTATGACATCATCGCTCATGTCTATGACTTCATCATTGTTTGACCCAAGTTCATGGATTGGTCGGTTTGGTTCCTTATTTTCTGAAGTGAAGTTTGATCCTAATGTGACAGAACTCTCAAATGGAATCACAGTTGATGTTTTACAGCAGGGTTCAATAAGACCGACCGTCTCTGTCCTTGTCAGGTAACCGTCTTGTAACACACTGTATGGCACTGCTGTGTTTGGAACGAGATGTATGTGTGTCTGCATTGTAATTATTGTAATTAAAGATGCATTTTTTTTATGACTTCAGTTGTGTTTGAATGACCAAACTAACGTGACATCATTTAATAGTTTTGTGATGAGTGAAGTGGGATTTGTACCTTCAGTGGGACATCTTAGGAGTTTAAAGTACTGTGTTTTCACTGCACTGATTCTAGCCACTGTTTTACTATACTGAACAAAATATATTATTTTACTGAGTTACAGTTCAAAAAAGGAAATCAGTTACTTGAAATGAATTCATTAGGCCCTAATCTATGGATTTCATATCACTGGGAATACAGACATGCAAAAGTAAGGACGTGAATCAGAAAACCAGTCAGTATCTGGTGTGACCATCCTTTGCCTCAAGTGACACATGTTCTTCACATAGAGTTGATCAGGCTGTTGATTGTGGCCTGTGGAATGCTGTCCCACTCTTCAATGGCTGTGCAAAGGTGCTGGATATTGGGGGAAACTGGAACACGCTGTCGATCCAGAGCATCCCAAACATGATCAATGGGTGACATGTCTGGTGAGTATGCAGGCCATGGAAGAACTGGGACATTTTCAACTTCTAGGAATTGTGTACAGATTCTTGCGACATGGAGACGTGCATTATCCCGCTGAAACATGAGGTGATGGCGGCGGATGAATGGTACGACAATGGGCTTCAGGATCTCGTCACGGTATCTCTGTGCATTCAAATTGCCATCGATAAAATGTAATTGTGTTTGTTGTCCATAGCTTATGCCTGCCCATACCATAACCCCAACGCCACCATGGGGCACTCTGTTCACAACGTTGACATCAGCAAATTGCTCATCCACACAACGTTGGTGAGGCCGGTTAGATAGGCGGCTTATGGTAGAGAACTGAACATTCAATAATCTGGTAACCGCTCTTGTGGACATTCCTGCAGTCAGCATGCCAATTGCACACTCCCATCTGTGGCATTGTGTTGTGTGACAAAACTGCACATTTTAGAGTGGCCTTTTGTTGTCCCCAGCACAAGATGCACCTGTATAATTATCATGCTATTTAATCAGCTTCTTGATATGCTATTTCCTGTCAACTGAATGGATTATCTTGGCTAAGGAGAAATGCCCAATAGCAGGGATGTAACCAAATTTGTGCACAGAATTTATTAAGAGAAACATGTTTTTTGTGAGTATGGAACATTTCTAGTATCTTTCATTTCAGCTCATGATACACGGACAAACACTTTACGGCCTTCCCTGTAGCTCAGTAGGTAGAGCATGGTGTTTGCAACGCCAGGGTTGTGGGTTCGATTCCCACGGGGGGCCAGCACAGAAAAACAAAAAATGTATGAAATGTATGCATTCACTACTGTAAGTCGCTCTGGATAAGAGCGTCTGCTAAATGATGTAAATGTATAAATGTATAAATGTACATGTTGCATTTAAAAGAAATTCAGTGTAGTTCTCTCTCTCGGTCTCTTTCCCCTCTCTCGGTCTCTCTCTTTATCTCTTTCCCTCTCCCCAGACGTTTCCTGTCATTCTCTCAACATTTCCATTTTTCTCTTTGTTTATTTATATCTCCTCTCACCTATTTTCACTCCTCACCCTTTCTCTCCTCATGTTTAAAAAAAATATTCCATCATCCCCTCTTCTTACTCTCTCCCCCGTCCCTCCCTCTCTCTTTCTAACCATCCCTTAAAACTAGTTGGTCTCCTGTTTCATATTTTCCTCAGTCTGATAGTGTCTGATCTCTCTGTGCTTCATACAGTACAATAACCCTGATTTAGCTCCTGTCTGTCTCATACATTAATCTGATCGTTCTCTGTAGTTTTTCTCCATACTGTCCAGTATTCAGTAGTTTATCCATAACCTCAGTCACTGACCTCATCCCAATGCTAAATATACATCTAGACATAATAACTGTAAGGGATTGTGTTTGTATCTGGGTCAGAACTACACTGATAGCAAAGGTCACTGGTCCCTTCTCTCTCTCTCTCTCCATCTCTCTCTCTCTCTCTCTCTCTCTCTCTCTCTCTCTCTTTCTCTTTCCCTCTCGCTCGTTCTCTCTACTTCTTGCTCTCTCTCTCTCCATCTCTCTCCATCTCACTCTTTCTCTCTACATCTCTCTCTATCTCTCTCCTACCATTTACCAACCATGATGACAATGATAAGTAACAAATAATTATCCACATTGTCACACTACAGAATGCTGTTGTTAGATCTAATTAGATGTATTTCACCAGACCAGGGAAATTACTTACAAGCCCTTTAATAACCAACAATGCAGTTTTAAGAAAAATACCTAAAAAAAGAGGAAGAAAAAGTAAGAGATAAGAATAACAAATAATTAAAGAGCAGTAAAATAACAATAGTGGGGCAACATAGGGGTTACAGGAACAAAATCAAATCAAACTTTATTTGTCACATGCGCCGAATACAACAAGTGTAGACTTTACCGTGAAATGCTTACTTTACGAGCCCTTAACCAACAGTGCAGTTCAAGAAGAAGAAAATATTTACCAAGTAGACTAAAATAAAAAGTAATAATAAAAAGTAACACAATAAGAATAATGAGGCTATATACAGGCGGCACCGGTACTGAGTCAATGTGCAGGGGTACAGGCTAGTTGAGGTAATCTGTACATGTAGGTGGGGGTGAAGTGACTATTTATAGATAATAAACAGCGAGTCGCAGCAGTGTTCAAAGGGGGGGAGGGGGGGTTAATATAAATTGTTCAGCAGACTTATGGCTTGGGGTAGAAGCTGTTGAGGAGCCTTTTGGTCCTAGACTTGGCACTTGGGTACTGCTTGCCGTGCGGTAGCAGAGAGAACAGTCTATAACTTGTGTAACTGGAGTCTCTGACAATTTTATGGGCTCTCCTCTGACACCGCCTATTATAACAGAGTCAATGGCAATGTGCTGGGGCACTGGTGTTGAGGTAATTGAGGTAATATGTACATGTAGGTAGAGTTATTAAAGTGACTATGCATAGATAATAGATACTATGCATAGATAAGTCTTATGGCTTGAGGGTAGAAGCTATTTAGGAGTCTTTTGGACCTAGACTTGGTGCTCCGGTACCGCTTGCCATGCGGTAGCAGAGAGAACAGTCTATGACTAGGGTGGCTGGAGTTTTTGACAATTTTTAGGGTTTTCCTCTGACACCACCTGGTATAGAGGTCCTGGATGGCAGAAAGCTTGATGTAACCTCTGTAGTTCCTATGCGGTTAGAGGCCGAGCAGTTGCCATACCAGGCAGTGATGCAACCCGTCAGGATGCTCTCGATGGTGCAGCTGTAAAACCTTTTGAGGATCTGAGGACCTATGCCAAATCTTTTCAGTCTCCTGAGGGGGAATAAATCAAATCAAATCCAATTTATTTATATAGCCCTTCTTACATCAGCTGATATCTCAAAGTGCTGTACAGAAACCCAGCCTAAAACCCCAAACAGCAAGTAATGCAGGTGTAGAAGCACGAATAGGTTTTGTCGTGTCCTCTTCACGACTATCTTTGTTTGCTTGGACCATGTTAGTTTGTTAGTGATGTGGACGCCAAGGAACTTGAATCTCTCAACCTGCTCGACTACAGCCCCGTCGATGCTCGGTACTCCTGTAGTCCACAATCATCTCCTTTTGTCTTGATCACGTTGAGACAATCAGAGACGTCTTTCTTCTGTTCAGATTTGGTCCGATCCGGACTGGCCTTGATTTGGGCCAAAACGTAGAAATCTATGTTATGTTTAGATCTATACCAAATGTGAACCAATCATGAACATCTATGTATGTTTCACAAGATTAGACATTTACATTTACATTTACATTTACGTCATTTAGCAGACGCTCTTATCCAGAGCGACTTACAAATTGGTGCATTCACCTTATGATATCCAGTGGAACAACCACTTTACAATAGTACATCTATATCTTTTTTGGGGGGGGAGGGTGGGGGGGGGGGGTTAGAAGGATTACTTTATCCTATCCCAGGTATTCCTTAAAGAGGTGGGGTTTCAGGTGTCTCCGGAAGGTGGTGATTGACTCCGCTGTCCTGGCGTCAGTTCTCTGCTGCCAATGACTGGAACGAATTGCAAGGAAGAAGAGGCAGCCGAAGGAGGAATTGGCTTTGGGGGTGACCAGAGAGATATACCTGCTGGAGCGCGTGCTACAGGTGGGTGCTGCTATGGTGACCAGCGAGCTGAGATAAGGGGGGACTTTACCTAGCAAAGACTTATAGATGACCTGGAGCCAGTGGGTTTGGCGACGAGTATGAAGCGAGGTGGGTAGTATATGGGGCTTTGGTGACAAAACGGATGGCGCTGTGATAGACTGCATCCAATTTATTGAGTAGGGTTATGAGTAGTTAATTACCCTAGGGTGGCAACACATACATGATACGTGATTTTAATGGGGCTTACTCCATTCTAATTGAACAGTATAAAACAATCCGACTTAAAACCAAATCATTTTCAGCCTTTTCATACATTTCTGCATTTCCTGCACTTTTATTATCATAAAATGCAGGTTTGCACGCAGGTTTGCACGATATGGACAAAATGTCTATGACTACTTCATTGGTGAACTGTTGGAATCATTGAAATAAAATGATTATTCGAATTCTATAATTGTAAAATAGTAGGCAGCACCTTGAATACATTGTTGTTTGACATTACCACAAATGTTAAAAAAAATGTTAAAAAGCCATGGAGGAATTATTGACAGGGTACGAACCAAAGTGTTGATCAGTGTTTCCAAATTAGATTTTACATTACATGTTTTCTTACCTCATGCAGCTAGCTACAGTAGCTAGTTAACATAATCATGCTTTGTCTATTCATCTCCGATTTAGGAGATAACGTTACGCAAACAACATGTTGATCTAGGTCTACACAAGCGCTGGTACCAGGGTGTATTAGCTAGCTAGCTACGTTTGCTCTGACTCTTAGTAAATTTAGCAAGCTAGCTAGCCAGCTAACTAGAAATTACCATTAGCGACTAACATTGACTTTATTTTAGCCACAGCTTGCTAAGAAAAGACAAACTAGATGGCCGTCGTTTGTAGACAAGATCTACAAAACTAATAGTGTAGTTATAGAAGCATCATCGTTGTCACCAACATCTTGTTGCGTTTATCTGAGCATGCAGACTGCAGAGTGAACTGTGAAAGTCTGTGAAAGTGCTTCTGACTCTGTGGTCGAGCAACTGCTCCCTTTTTGAGTGACGGCGGGGCGGGGCTTGGTGCGGGATGTGGCATACAGAAGGAGAGGGAGAAAGATGACTCAAGTTGTAATCTGAGTCAACTTTAATTAAGCAATAAAGCCCGAGGAGGTGTGGTATATGGCCAATATACCACAGCTAAGGGCTGTTCTTAGGAGTGGCAGGTAGCCTAGTGGTTAGAGTGTTGGGTCAGTAAACAAAAATCAAATTAAAGTTTATTTGTCACGTGCGCCGAATACAACAGGTGTAGACCTTACAGTGAAATGCTTACTTACAGGCTCTAACCAATAGTGCAAAAAAGGTGTTAGGTGAACAATAGGTAAGTAAAGAAATAAAACAACAGTAAAAAGACAGTGAAAAATAACAGTAGCGAGCCTATATACAGACACCGGTTAGTCAGGCTGATTGAGGTAGTATGTACATGTAGATATGGTTAAAGTGACTATGCATATATGATGAACAGAGAGTAGCAGTAGCGTAAAAGAGGGGTTGGCGGGTGGTTGGTGGGACACAATGCAGATAGCCCGGTTAGCCAATGTGCGGGAGCACTGGTTGGTCGGCCCAATTGAGGTAGTATGTACATGAATGTATAGTTAAAGTGACTATGCATATATGATAAACAGAGAGAAGCAGCAGCGTAAAAGAGGGGTTGGGGGGGGCATTTCATTAAAAGGTTGCTGGATTGAATCCCCAAGGTAAAAATATGTCGTTCTGCCCCTGAACAAGGTAGTTAACCCACTGTTCCTAGGCCGTCATTGTAAATAAGTATTTGTTCTTAACTGACTTGCCTTGTTAACCCTCCCGTTGTCCTCCCATTCTGCCTACTCCCTGTGTCCCCGGCGGGTCACCCTGTCCCGTCTCGGCTAAAGGCCCAGAGGGCACAAGTGTGACAGTAGGCGTGCGAACAGCCTTTGCAGATGTATTTCTTACACCTGCAGCACGCCGTGTGTGTCTTGGCGTCCTTCTTGGGTGGGCAGAGCTGACACCTCTTCCTCTTACTCGCCACTAGCGGGGCAGCGGCCGGGCCAGCGGCGTCCGGGCCAGCGGTGTGCTCCCGCGCTCGCGGAGGAGCCACGTCGTGGTCCGCACTCTGCAGGACTTTGACAAGCGCGGACGCGGCTTCGGTGCGGGGGAGACGCTGCCTTCTTTGTATCAAGGGCTTGACAAGCGCCTTTCCCAACTGCTCCAGGAACACCCTCCTCTTGTTCCGCTTCCGAGGCATCCAGTCGGGCTTGATCTCTCGCCATATGACAAAGGCGTTGTAGGAGGACACGTCGAGGATGTTGTGGAAGATGACCAGGGGCCAGCGGGCAGTCATCCGTCTGCAGCTGTAGGTGCCGACCACCTTGTATAGGTTGTCCTTGTTGCAGTTGTAGTCTAGGATGAGGGCCGGCTTCCGGTCGCGGCGATCGCTACTGTCGGCCTCCGTGTGCAGCGTGCTCAGGAGTAGCACGTTCTTATTTCTCTTTGCCAGGTAGGACACCAGAGTGGCGGTGGGCGTGAAGGCGAACCTGGAGGACGAGACCTGTCTGCCCTTTGACTGGAGCAGCGCGGGAGGGAGTCGGGCTTGTTCTTTCGCACCGTGCCAACCATGGTGAGGTTCCTCTCGAGGAGCCGCTGGCCGAGTTCGTAGGAGGTGAAGAAATTGTTGCAGGTGACGTTGTGACCACCCGGCAGCCCCTGCGTGAGATCGAGGACGACACGCGCGCCCTGGTTCTTCTCGGGGGCTCCGCCGGCCACCTTACCGGTGTAGACTTGCATCTTCCAAGCGTAGCTGGACTTGGCGTCGCAGGCCACCCACGACTTGATGCCGTATTTGGCCGGCTTGCTGGGGATGTACTGTCGGAAAGGACAGCGCCCTTTTGGGAGAGGGAGAGGAAGGAGATTAGCGTCGACGGCAGCGTCGACGACGCTGCTACTGATGCTGCTGCTGCTGCTGACGCTACCCCTCTATACTACCGCTGGCTCATCATTGGGGGCGCACAGCGTTTATGTTACACACTGCCGCTACTGCCGCTGCCGCTGCTGATGCTACTGCTGACGCTACCTCTCTATACTACACGTACACAGATACACAGATACATAGACAGTACCTCTGAACGGGACCAGTTGTTGGTCCACCGTCAAGTCAGACCCTGGGTTGAGAGGAAGGACATTAGCAGCGCCATGCTGCTGATGCTACTGCTACTGCTGCTGCTGCTGTTGATGATGATGCTGACGCTACCTCTCTATACTACCGCTGGCTCACCATTGGGGGCGCACGGCGTTTATGTTACACGCCGACGCTACCTCTCTATAGTACACCTACGTACGTACGTACGTACGTACAGATACGCACAGACACACGCAGACGGTACCTCTGAACGGGACCAGTTGTTCGTCCACTGTCAACTCGCACCCCGGGTTGTAGAGGGCCGGCAGCCGCTCCTCCCACAGGTCCCAGACCTCTCTTATGGCCGCCAGTCTGTCGGTGGCGAGTCTCGCGGGTCTCGACCGGTGGTCGTCGAATCGCAGCAGCCTCGAGTACTTGTGAAAGACCTTGAGCGGCATGGTGGCTCGGAACACGGTCCTGCCGCTCTCCGCGTCCCACAGGCTGGCCGCGGCCTCGCCCCGGGACCTGTAGACGCCCGCTAGGATTAGCAGCCCTAGGTAGGCGCGCAGGTCGATGGAGTCCATGGGTCGCCAGCCGTCGCCGTATTTTCTCACCCCCTGCAGATTTGTCATGTTCACAATGATCCTTTCTATCGACGGCGTGACAAACAGCCGGAAGGTGGACTCGATGTCGAGCGCACGCGACGTGGCGTAGGCCGTAGGGCCAGGCGTCACAGCGGGGCCGGGGTGGCGGACGGCAACGTCTCCCTTCGGGCTTTGCCGGCCGCCGCCTCCGCCGTGTCCTCTCGCTCTGGCTCTGGCTCTCTGTCTCGCTCTTCCTCCTCCGAAGAAGAAGAGGAGCACGACCGCGAGGCCGAGTCGTCCGCGTCACGTTCGGGGTCGTATTCCTCGCCGTCTTTGTCTTCCGAAACGTCCTCCTCTTCGGAATCGCAGAAGTCTTCTTCGTCTTCTCGGTCGACACTGGAGGCTATCTGTTCCAGGACCTGAGCCGCGCTGAAACCGGGACTGCGAGGCGTCGGCGGCCTCACGCTCAGCGGGGTCGTATTCCTCGCCGTCGTCCTCATCGTCGTCCTCATCTTCTTTTTCTTCTTCTTTTTCTTCCTCTTCTTCCTGATTAGTAGCCTCTCTACGGCCAGCCGACTGCACACTGACGCACCGCGCCCGGCCCGGGGGGTCGCTCTGACCCGGCCAACGGCAGGGGGGGGGTTATAACATACACATTGCTAACGCTTCCCCCGGGGTCGCTCTGACCCGGCCTAGACGCGGGGGGAACAGCTCCTAACACATGGCCATCCCAGGGGGTCGCTCTGACCCGGCCGAGACAACGGGAGGGCTAACACATGGCCGGGCCCGGGGTCGCTCTGACTCGGCCTAGACACGGGGGAACAGCTCCTAACACATGGCCGAGCCAGGGGGTCGCTCTGACCAGGCCGAGACAACGGGAGGGTTAAATAAAGGTTCAATTCAAAAACAAATTAGGCATGATGCAATGGATATAACAATTAGTCATGGTATATTATCCAAATACCACAAACCCAGAGGTGCAAACCAAACACTGGAAAATACGGTTATAGAAGGTAAAGTAAAATTGTATTTTAGACTCAGTCGGTTTTTAGAAAGCACGTTGAGATTCTGCCCACCATTGGCTCACAACAACAACAAAAAATTCAAATGCAATTTTATTTTTTTCTGTTTGTTTTAGTCAATTACAAAACTCAATTTAAGTCAAGTACAACGTCTAAAGATTAGTTTTTAACATTGCCTTCTATCTAGCGTTCTCACTACTTAGGAAAAAAAATGTAATATTGTTTGACGATGCTAGCAGCCATTTGAGTGAGTGAATGCTAGCTAGCTAGCTACAGAACTGGACATTAATCTGGCCAAGACCAACAACATAAACAAACAACGATTATAAATCTACAAGTAGTGAGTGAAGTTACACTCTCCCCACGCCGAATAGCCTGAAGCCACAGGGCTCTTCTCACCGACTCTATTTCTCTATGTGGGACCATTGCGAACTGTAGGTCAGGATTTTTTGAGCTGGCTACAACACAGCAGCTTTTCGGCAGGGTTTTGTTATTTCTCTTTTACAATGGGGGTCAATAGGAAAGAATGTTTTCCCTAATTTGTGGGCGTAGTCGAGGGGAATTCCTTATTATTACCTATAGTATTGACTTGGGGTATAGTAAAATACTGACTACTGCCCAGCCCTAGTGTGCAATATACTTCTTAGTAAGTAAAACAATCAGGCACATAATGCCAGTTATGTTGCCCAGCAAATGTCGCTATGGGATAATAATGTCAGTTATGTTGCCCAGGCAAATGTCGCTATGGGATAATAATGCCAGTTATGTTGCCCAGGCAAATGTCGCTATGGGATAATAATGCCATTTATGTTGCCCAGGCAAATGTCGCTATGGGATAATAATGTCAGTTATGTTGCCCAGGCAAATGTCGCTATGGGATAATAATGTCAGTTATGTTGCCCAGGTAAATGTCGCTATGGGATAATAATGCCAGTTATGTTGCCCAGGCAAATGTCGCTATGGGATAATAATGGCAGTTATGTTGCCCAGCAAATGTTGCTATGGGATAATAAAGTGTATATTATTTCATTAAATACAGATCTTGGTGAAAAAAGAAAAGCCTATTTTTTAAACGTCCAAAGCAAGGTGTTTTTAATCCATAGCCCATTTCTATCTCTCTCTCACACACACACACACACACACACACATATATGCACGCACGCACATACAAATACACAGATTAAAAAAACAGACATAAACATAAACACACATCAACGTGATAAGGCTCTGCTCTAGTGTCCGTCGGTTGCCATAGCAACATGGCACCGTTCTAGTTCTGTCTTGACTGAGCACGCCGTGGCATCCCCAACACGCTAAACACACACGCACACACGAACACAGAACTAATCTCCATACGTACATAATACCACAGATTAGAAACACGCGCACTCCCCCCCCACACACACACACACACACACACACACACACACACACACACACACACACACACACACACACACACACACACACACACACACACAAACAGACACACTTCCATACTCAAAAAAACAGGTTAACTACTTGTAATTGCATCAGTCAAATATAAGCACCAACCAAATTATTATTATTTTGTATTACAGCAGATGTTTTAAGTTATTCAGAGCAAATATTTTTTTTTAAAACAATGTGTCTTTGCTTCAAAACAGACTAAACTGTTCAAGATACTGACTAACATTTCTTGTTTACCTATCAAGGCCTGTCTGATAGTTGCTATGTTTACTAGAAGCTTGATGGGCAGCAGCTGATATGGAACCTGTCCAAAAGTCAGTACTGCCACCTGGTGGAGAAAAGCTGCACTTTCATCAACTAATTAACTATGTCTATATACGACAAAGACAGTTGACTAATGGAGTAAAATCTCAGGATTTCAGAAGATCCACTAAAAGACCCATTTATGATAATTACATTTTTTTAAGATATATATTTTTTTAAATTTGTAGCCTATTCTGCTGTTACCCAAGTTGTCTTATTCCTGTGTAAGACTCACTAAACATTTTCCTTTTAAAGTATATTTTTTTTATACAGTATTAATGTTACTGTCCCCCATTACAACAAAAATATTTAAATACATGTAATTTTGTCCTTGAAACATTTAATTGAAATACTGTAGAATTCTATTTCATTCTCAAGGGACTGCTCCTTCTGCTTTTTACATTTACATTTTAGTCATTTAGCAGACACTCTTATCCAGAGCGACTTACAGTAGTGAATGCATACATTTCATACATTTTTTTTCCCGTACTGGTCCCCCGTGGGAATCGAACCCACCACCCTGGCGTTGCAAACACCATGCTCTACCAACTGACTGGCCAGTACAACGCATCAGCTATCTAGTGTTTACGTACAGGTAACTGACAAAATAATGGAAACACCAACATAAAGTGTATAGTAGGAGACTCAGAATTAGCTAAGTAACATCGATAATTAAAATCTTATCTGCAGAATATTCTTATATGGTTAAAACGGTTGAACTCTTGTTATTAGAATGTATCCTTTTGGACTCTGGTGTTGGCAGCTGCACTTCCTCCCTCAGCTGTGCCTCAGTCACCTTGGGGTCCAGAGAGGGGAGAAGTCAGGCCTGTCTGTCACATGTCCTTGTTGCTATGCAGAATATCAGAAAGAGAAGAGGACAGAAGAAGGTCAGAAGGGAACATTGTTTCTATAGGTGAACGTGTATCTAACATAAACCATGTGAAGGGATGGTGTGAGTAATGGGGAACCAGTCACTTGACTCCACAATGTCTGTGCGTCAAGTCACCCCTTACTTGGGCCTTGGGGGAGATTGTCCTCTCCCCTGGTTCCCCTTGTGGAGACTAAGTAACTAAATATGTCCTTTGTTGTTCTTAGTACCGAACAAAACAACAAGGACTTTGTACTGGAGGCCAAGTGCTGGGGGGGGGTTAGTGTCTGGAAACATTGTATGTCATCTCTGCGGTTGCACCAATCCTGACCAATCCTGACATATCCTGACCAATCCTGACCTATCCTGACCAATCCTGACCAATCCTGACCTATCCTGACCAATCCTGACCTATCCTGACCTATCCTGACCAATCCTGACCTATCCTGACCAATCCTGACCTATCCTGACCTATCCTGACCTATCCTGACCAATCCTGACCTATCCTGACCAATCCTGACCTATCCTGACCTATCCTGACCAATCCTGACCAATCCTGACCTATCCTGACCAATCCTGACCTATCCTGACCTATCCTGACCAATCCTGACCTATCCTGACCAATCCTGACCTATCCTGACCAATCCTGACCAATCCTGACCTATACTGACCTATCCTGACCAATCCTGACCTATCCTGACCAATCCTGACCAATCCTGACCTATCCTGACCAATCCTGAGATGGTATATAACCCAGAGGCCCACTAAACTCAGTGGGCCTCTCACTCTTACGTAACTTTTGTGTGACCAGCTCCCTTATCGAATAAGTTTTCACTAAAGTTAATATCCTGATTGGTGATTGACCTTGTCTCTCCTCATTATTGGCCATTTTAAATATCCACTATAAATGTGTTAATAGGGCATTGGGCTGCCACGAGCCTCCAGAAACGCTTCAATGCGCCTTGGCATTGATTGTTTTTTTTTAAAAAGAGTCTGCAACTCTATTGGAGAGATGTGACATCATTCTTCCACAATAAATTACATTATTTGGTGTTTTGTTGATGGTGGTGGGAAACACTCTCAGGCGCTGCTCCAGAATCTTCCAGAACTATTTAATTGGGTTGAGATCTGGTGACTGAGACATACATACACACCCTTTAAACCTCATGTGCTCCTTTGAGTCTCCTCTTTCAATGTCACTGAGATCCCTTCATCTAACCATGGTAGCCTAAATAATGGGGGACACTGAAGCATTTTTATACATGACCCTAAGCATGATGGGATGTTAATTGCTTAATTAACTCAGGAACTACTACACCTGTGTGGAAGCACCTGCTTTTAAATATATACTTTGTATCCCTCATTTCCTGAAGTGTTTAATTTATTTTGGCAGTTGACTGTACATCATTGGCAGTCCACCTCCAGAATGAGTTGTAATTGCTAAAAGTGGACACTAGATGGGGCCACAGATCAACATGATCCAGTCGTCAGTCAGTGAGGTTAAACACATGACATGGAATATGTGTGCCTAACAATTACATATATACACACACACACATATACACACACTACTGGTCAAAAGTTTTAGAACACCTACTCCTTCAAGTGTTTTTCTTCATTTTTTACAAGTTTCTATATTGTAGAATAATAATAATAATAATAATAGTGAAGACATCAAAACTATGAAATAACACATATGGAATCATGTAGTAACCAAAAAAGTGTTAAACAAATTGAAATCAATTTTATATTTATATTCTTCAAAGTAGCCACCCTTTGCCTTGATGACAGCTTTGCGCACACTTGGCATTGTCTCAACCAGCTTCACCAGGAATGCTTTTCCAACAGTTTTGAACGAGTTCCCACATATGCTGAGCACTTGTTGGCTGCTTTTCCTTCACTCTGCAGTCCAACTCATCCCAAACCATCTCAATTGGCTTGTGGTCGGGGGATTGTGGAGGCCAGGTCATCTGATGCAGAACTCCATCACTCTCCTTCTTGGTAAAATAGCCCTTACACAGCCTGGAGGTGTGTTGGGTCATTGTCCTGTTGAAAAACAAATGATAGTCCCACTAAGCACAAACCAGATGGGATGGCATATCACTGCAGAATGCTGTGGTAGCCATGCTGGTTAAGTGTGCCTAGAATTCTAAAGAAATCACAGACAGTGTCATCAGCAAAGCACCCCCACACCATCACACCTCCTCCTCCATGCTTCAACCACACATGCGGAGATCATCCGTTCACCCACACTGCATCTCACAAAGACACAGCGGTTAGAACCAAAAATCTCACATTTAAACTCATCAGACCAAAGGACACATTTCCACCAGTCTAATATCCATTGCACGTGTTTCTTGGACCAAACAAGTCTCTTCTTATTATTGGTGTCCTTTAGTAGTGGTTTCTGTGCAGCAATTTGACCATGAAAGCCTGATTCACACAGTCTCTTCTGAACAGTTGATGTTGAGATGTGTCTGTTACTTGAACTCTGTGAAGCATTTCTTTGGGCTGGTAACTCTAATGAACTTATCCTCTGCAGCAGAAGTAACTCTGGGTCTTCCTTTCCTGTGGCGGTCCTCATGAGAGCCAGTTTCATCATAACGCTTGACGGTTTTTGCGACTGCACTTGAAGAAACTTTCAACATTCCGTATTGACTGACCTTCATGTCTTAAAGTAATGATGGACTTCTCGTTTCTCTTTGCTTATTTGAGCTGTTCTATCCATAATATGGACTTGGTCTTTTACCAAATATGGCTATCTTCTGTATACCAACCCTACCTTGTCACAACACAACTGATTGGCTCAAATGCATTAAGAAGGAAAGAAATTCCACAAATGAACTTTTAACAAGGCACACCTGTTAATTGAAATGCATTCCAGGTGACTAGCTCATAAAGCTGGTTGAGAGAATGCCAAGAGCGTGCAAAGCTGTCAAGGCAAAGGGTGGCTACTTTGAATAACTTTTATTGGCTACTACATGATTCCATATGTGTTATTTTATATTTTTTGACGTCTTCACTATTATTCTACCATGTATAAAATAGTAAAAATAAATGTAAAATAATATGGAATGAGTAGGTGTGTGTAAACTTTTGACTGGTACTGTATATATATATATATATATATATATATATATATATATATATATATATATATATATATATATATATATATATATATATATATATATATATATATATTTAATTTGGACACACCTACTCAACACAGGGTTAAATATCTTTCACTCAATGTCTCTCTCCCCACACCACACACACACACACACACACACACACACACACACACACACACACACACACACACACACACTCCTACCCATCATGTCTACATATGCGTCCATTGTGTCTGCAGTTTCCAGTTGAACCCTTGGTTTTCCAGACATTGCGGTGACATTGTGCCCCAGGGTGATTAGCAGCAATACAAAAAAACAACAGTGCATGATAATGTGCATTACACGCAACCAATGAGAGAGGTCGTAGCTTCACTTACACACACAGGCGCACTCACTCCCCCAGGGTTTTGTGTTTTATGGTTTTGACCAGGCCAGTTATTGGCCTTCTCTCCTCCCTCTCTCTCTCTCTCCCTCCCTTTTCTTTATGACAGCTGTTATACAGTTTACATCTCCTGCCTCCATCCCTCCGTTTGTCCATCCTTCTCTCTAGCCCTGGGGGTCACTAGCAAATGAAGGGGAGAGGGGAGAGAGAGACACAGACATAGGAGAGGAGCAAGGGAGTAAGCCAATGAAGGAGTGCAGTGTGCTGCCAGGGGCGACTCAGACGAGTCTCACAGACACACAGGGTCAGCCAGGATCTGTTTATAAAGGAGTGCAGCGTGCTGTCAGGGGCGACTCAGACGAGTCTCACAGACACACTAGAGAGAGACGAGGACACACAGACACATTCATGAACACACACACACACACACACACCCAGTGAACAGGAATGAGATAGAGATGAGCAGATGTGTCACCCAGGAAGTAAAAAAAATATATATATCCTCTGTGTACAACTTAAAACACCAAATAGTGCATGCAGAACAGAATTAGGCCGATACCCGCTAATGATCAAAATCCAGAAAAGAGCCGTTAAAATTCTACAAGCACCTAAATTAAAGCGATTCCAAAACCTTCCATAACAAAGCCATCATATACAGAAAGATTAACCTGGACAAGAGTCCCCTAAGCAAGCTGGTCCCGGGGCTCTGTTCACAAACACAAACACACCCCACAGAGCCCCAGGACAGCAACACAACTAGACCCAACCAAATCATGAGAAAACAAAAAGATAATTACTTGACACATTGGAAAGAATGAACAACAAAACAGAGCAAACTAGAATGCTATTTGTCCCTAAACAGAGAGAACACAGTGGCAGAATACCTGACCACTGGGACTGACCTACATTTAAGATCTTTGACTATGTACAGACTCAGTGAGCATAGCCTTGCTATTGAGAAAGGCCGCCGTAGGCAGACCTGGCTGTCAAGAGAAGACAGGCTATGTGCACACTGCCCACAAAATGAGATGGAAACTGAGCTGCACTTCCTAACCTCCTGCTAAATGTATGACCATATTAGAGACACATATTTCACTCAGATTACACAGATTCACAAAGAATTTGAAAGCAAATCCAATTTTATTTAACTAGGCAAGTCATTTAAGAACAAATTCTTATTTACAATGACAGCCTAGGAACAGTGGGTTAACTACCTTGTTCAGGGGCAGAACGACAGATTTTTACCTTGTCAGCTCGGGGATTCAATCTTGCAATTTTGCAGTTGCTAGTCCAACGCTCTAACCACTAGGCTACCTGCCGCCCTGATTTGTGACCTGTTGCCACAAGAAAAGGGCAACCAGTGAAGAACAAACACCATTGTAAATACAACCCATATTTATGCTTATTTATTTTCCATTTTGTACCCTAACTATTTGCCCTTTGAATAATAAAGCCCATTGAATTGAAAGTTATTTGAGAGAGAAAATGTCCACAGTGAAAAGAACACTGAGAGAGATTAACAGAGCAGGTGTTTTCTGCTGATAACTGTTGTTAAAACACACACACACACACACACACACACACACACACACACACACACACACACACACACACACACACCCCTGCCTCTAACCCATTAGCCTGTATTATTTAATTAAATTCTCTCTCCCCCTCTGTCTCTTTATCTCCTCTCCCTTTCTCTCTATCTATCTATCTATCTATCTATCTATCTATCTATCTATCTATCTATCTATCTATCTATCTATCTATCTATCTATCTATCTATCTATCTATCTATCTATCTATCTATCTATCTATCTATCTCTCTATCGCTCTCTCTTTATCTATCTATCTATCTATCTATCTATCTATCTATCTATCTATCTATCTATCTATCGCTCTCTCTCTATCTATCGCTCTCTCTCTCTCTCTATCGCTATCTATCTATCTATCTATCTATCTATCTATCTATCTATCTATCTATCTATCTATCTATCTATCTATCTATCTATCTATCTATCTATCTATCTATCTATCTATCTATCTATCTATCTATCTATCTATCTATCTATCTATCTATCTATCTATCATCTATCTATCTATCTATCTATCTATCTATCTATCTATCTATCTATCTATCTATCTATCTATCTATCTATCTATCTATCTATCTATCTATCTATCTATCTATCTATCTATCTATCTATCTATCTATCTATATCCTAAAGGGCTATTCTCATCCCACCATTTCTGACAGATGAAGTTAAAAAGAGTAAAATAACTCAGTATCAGATTCAGCTCATTGAATTATGAAACAAAAAAAACCCACAGGGGACAGAGATGTTGTGTATATGTTGTATAATGAGGTGATGGTGCTAGATAGAAGCTGGTAGTACCACACTAGATTAACACGCTGGTAGTACCACACTAGATTAACACGTTGTAGTACAGTATCACACTAGATTAACACGCTGGTAGTACCACACTAGATTAACACGCTGGTAGTATCACACTAGATTAACACGCTGGTAGTATCACACTAGATTAACACGCTGGTAGTATCACACTAGATTAACACGCTGGTAGTATCACACTAGATTAACACGCTGGTAGTATCACACTAGATTAACACGCTGGTAGTACCACACTAGATTAACACGCTGGTAGTATCACACTAGATTAACACGCTGGTAGTATCACACTAGATTAACACGCTGGTAGTATCACACTAGATTAACACGCTGGTAGTATCACACTAGATTAACACGCTGGTAGTATCACACTAGATTACCACGCTGGTAGTTTTAGAGGCCTATGTTCAACCCCAAATCCTCCAATCAGACAACAAGGTTCCATTGAAAAGAACAATCCTACTGATCACCTGACCTGGCCCAGTCAACACTGGCATCCCTGCATCAGTTCACAGGGGTTGTTTCACTGACAGAGGTTACAGCTGAGCCAACACAACACTCACACGTAGGCACGCACACACACTCTGGTGGGAGAACACCCTTGCCTGTGTGATTGTCACCATCTGCAGATATGTTGGAAGAAGTGAATTAAGGAGGAAGGTATCTCACTCTCTCTCGCGCTCTCTCTCTGTGTCTCTCTCTCTCTCTCCTCTCTTCTCTCTCTCTCTCTCTCTCTCTCGCGCTCTCTCTCTCTCTCTCTGTCTCTCTCTCTCGCTCTCTGTCTCTCTCTCTCGCTCTCTCTCTCTCTCACTCTCTCTCTCTCTCGCGCTCTCTCGCTCTCTCTCGCTCTCTCTCGCTCTCTCTCGCTCTCTCTCTCTCTCTACCAATCAGAGACAAGCTATAAATGGTGTGGTATAAAAGCATTTTAAACCCCTCCCTCTCTCTCATTCCTCCTCTCCCTTCCCCTCCTCTCTGACGCTCTGTCTCAGTCCCTTTCTCTAATGCAGTGCTGGTTATGGGCGCTGTCCTTTCAGAACCATCCACATCTCTCCTTCCCTCCCTCTCTCCATCTCTCCTTCCCTCCCTCTCTCCTTCCCTCCATCTCTCCTTCCCTCCCTCTCTCCATCTCTCCTTCCCTCCCTCTCTCCTTCCCTCCATCTCTCCTTCCCTCCCTCTCTCCATCTCTCCTTCCCTCCATCTCTCCTTCTCTCCATCTCTCCTTCCCTCCCTCTCTCATTCCTTCCCTCTCTCCCTCTCTCGTTCCCTCCCTCTCTCCCTCTCTCGTTCCCTCCCCATCTCTCCTTCCCTCCATCTCTCCTTCCCTCCCTCTCTCCTTCCCTCCATCTCTCCTTCCCTCCCTCTCTCCTTCCCTCCCTCCCTCCATCTCTCCTTCCCTCCATCTCTCCTTCCCTCCCTCTCTCATTCCTTCCCTCTCTCCCTCTCTCGTTCCCTCCCTCTCTCCCTCTCGTTCCCTCCCCCTCTCTCTCTCTCGTTCCCTCCCTCTCTCTCTCTCGTTCCCTCGCTCCTTCCCCCTCTCTCCCCCTCTCCTTCCCCCCCTCCCTCTCTCCTTCCCCCCTCTCCCTCTCTCTCTCCCTTGCTCCTTCCCTCTCTCTCGCTCTCTCCTCTCTCTCTCCTTCCCTCCCTCTCTCCTTCTCTCTCTCCTTCCCTCCCTCTCCTTCCCTCCCTCTCTCCTTCTCTCTCTCTCCTTCCCTCCCTCTCTCCTTCTCTCTCTCTCCTTCCCTCCCTCTCCCCTTCTCTCTCTCCTTCTCTCTCTCTCCTTCCCTCCCTCTCTCCTTCTCTCTCTCTCCTTCCCTCCCTCTCTCCTTCTCTCTCTCTCCTTCCCTCCCTCTCTCCTTCTCTCTCTCTCCTTCCCTCCCTCTCTCCCTCCATCACTCCACTCCCCTCCTCCCATTATCTTCTCCACTTCTTCTTCTGTATCCCTTTTCACCTGTCCACCTTCACACTTTCATCTTTGTCTTCTATTTCCATTATCAATCTTTCCTCTTCCTTCTTGTCACTCTCCCCCTACTTGCCTGCTAAAGCTGGTACAGCCCCCTCTCTCTGCCTCTCTCAATGCATTTTGTCCTTATAAGGAGTGAGGGAGAGAGAGTGGAGGCAGACCATACTAACTGTGTACACTCTGCGGGGGTGTGATGTGTTAGAGACCACTTTGATTCTAAAGAGGGGGGGAGGGGTGATTAACTCCACTTTTGTCAATGCCTCTGAATACAGGGATAGACAGAAATAGTCACAGAGAGGAGGGGGGATGGAAGGATGGAGGGAGAGAGGGAGGGAGGGATGAATAAAGAGATGTGCAGATGAGAGGGATGAATGAAGAGATGTGCAGATAAGAGAGATGGAGAGGGGGAGAGAGAGATGGAGAGGGGGAGAGAGAGATGGAGAGGGGGAGAGAAAGATGGGGAGAGAGAGATGGAGAGAGAGGGGGAGAGAGATGGAGAGGGGGAGAGAGAGATGGAGAGGGGGAGAGAGAGATGGAGAGGGGGAGAGAAAGATGGGGAGAGAGAGATGGAGAGGGGGAGAGAGATGGAGAGAGAGATGATGAGAGAGACAGAGGTGGAGACAGAGGTGGAGAGAGAGATGGATAGAGAGGTGGAGAGAGAGATGGAGAGAGAGAGATGGCGAGAGAGAGGTGTGGAGAGAGATTGTTAAGGGTCAGAGGAGGTAGAAAGAGAGAAAATAATGGGGAGAGAGAGAGAGAGAGAGAGAGAGAGATGGAGAGAGAGGGGGATGGAGGGATGGAGAAAGAGGGGGATGGAGGGATGGAGAGAGAGGGGGATGGAGGGATGGAGACAGAGAGAGAGAGAGGAATGGAGACAGAGAGAGAGAGGGAGAGAGAGATTGAGAGGGATGGAGAGAGAGAGATTGAGAGGGATGGAGAGAGAGGGGGATGGAGAGGGATGGAGAGAGAGGGGGATGGAGAGAGAGAGGGATGGAGAGAGAGGGGGATGGAGAGAGAGGGGGATGGAGAGAGAGGGGGATGGAGAGAGAGGGGGATGGAGAGAGAGAGGGATGAGAGAGAGGAGAGAGAGAGAGAAAGAGAGGGATGAGAGAGAGGAGAGAGAGAGAAAGAGAGGGATGAGAGAGAGAGAAAGAGAGGGATGAGAGAGAGAGAAAGAGAGAGGGATGGAGCAAGAGAGAGGGATAGAGAGAGAGGGATGGGGAGAGAGAGAGGGATGGACCGAGAGAGAGGGAAGGGGAGAGAGAGAGGGATGGAGCGAGAGAGAGGGATGGGGAGAGAGAGAGAGAGAGAGAGGGATGAGAGAGGGATGGAGAGAGAGAGAGAGAGAGAGGGATGAGCGAGAGAGAAAGAGAAGGATGAGAGAGAGAGAAAGAGAGAGGGATGGAGCAAGAGAGAGGGATAGAGAGAGAGGGATGGGGAGAGAGAGAGGGATGGAGCGAGAGAGAGGGAAGGGGAGAGAGAGAGGGATGGAGCGAGAGAGAGGGATGGGGAGAGAGAGAGGGATGGAGCGAGAGAGGGATGGGGAGAGAGAGAGAGAGAGAGAGAGAGAGGGATGAGAGAGGGATGGAGAGAGAGAGAGAGAGAGAGAGAGAGGGAGTTGTTAGGTATTACTGCACTGTTGGAGATAAAGTTTGTCAGGCAGGTGACTGGGCTGTGCTTGTCCATACTTGGGCATCCTGGCTTCACGTGTTGAGACAACATTACAGAACGTCACAGAAGTGTTTTTTTCTAGAAACCCACGGGAGTCAGAAATATCTTCCAGATTATATTTAGCTCTTCCCTTCTTGTGAGAGGGTGAATACTGCCAGCTCTCCACCTGCTGCCAATGTGAGAGGGTGAAAACTGCCAGCTCTCCACCTGCTGCCAATGTGAGAGGGTGAAAACTGCCAGCTCTCCACCTGCTGCCAATGTGAGAGGGTGAATACTGCCAGCTCTCCACCTGCTGCCAATGTGAGAGGGTGAAAACTGCCAGCTCTCCACCTGCTGCCAATGTGAGAGGGTGAATACTGCCAGCTCTCCACCTGCTGCCAATGTGAGAGGGTGAAAACTGCCAGCTCTCCACCTGCTGCCAATGTGAGAGGGTGAATACTGCCAGCTCTCCACCTGCTGCCAATGTGAGAGGGTGAAAACTGCCAGCTCTCCACCTGCTGCCAATGTGAGAGGGTGAATACTGCCAGCTCTCCACCTGCTGCCAATGTGAGAGGGTGAAAACTGCCAGCTCTCCACCTGCTGCCAATGTGAGAGGGTGAATACTGCCAGCTCTCCACCTGCTGCCAATGTGAGAGGGTGAAAACTGCCAGCTCTCCACCTGCTGCCAATGTGAGAGGGTGAATACTGCCAGCTCTCCACCTGCTGCCAATGTGAGAGGGTGAAAACTGCCAGCTCTCCACCTGCTGCCAATGTGAGAGGGTGAATACTGCCAGCTCTCCACCTGCTGCCAATGTGAGAGGGTGAAAACTGCCAGCTCTCCACCTGCTGCCAATGTGAGAGGGTGAATACTGCCAGCTCTCCACCTGCTGCCAATGTGAGAGGGTGAAAACTGCCAGCTCTCCACCTGCTGCCAATGTGAGAGGGTGAATACTGCCAGCTCTCCACCTGCTGCCAATGTGAGAGGGTGAAAACTGCCAGCTCTCCACCTGCTGCCAATGTGAGAGGGTGAATACTGCCAGCTCTCCACCTGCTGCCAATGCACTGCCCAGCATCATCAAGCCATCTACAGTATATAGAAATGTATTGTTTACTCCAAGGGGGTCCGCATTGACGTTTTGTGGTTGCCATGGTAATAATTCAGCTGGTTGGAAGATGGTGGTTGTAACATCAGAGATGTGGGTTTGAGTCCAGAATGGCCCTAATGGTGTATGTGTTTATTTTAAATTGCTCTTAATAAATATGTTAATTAACAGACCACATGTACGTGTATAACCAGACTGTTGTTCTCATTATAATAGTCGGGGGATAATATGGACCTTGGGGTAGGAACACAGTACAACATATGAACTTTAACCTGATTTGAGCTTTGAACCTAATTTGACCTTCGACCCAGCCAACAGCTGTCTGACGGTCGTGAGGCTTACAATACAGATCTAGGATCAGTTTTATCGTCTTCACATCCTCCCGAGTGGCGCAGCGGTCTAAGGCACTGCATCTCAGTGCTAGAGGCGTCACTACAGTACCTGGTTCGATTCTAGGCTGTATCACAACTGGCCGTGATTGGGAATCCCATAGGGGGGGGCGTACAATTGGCTCCAGCGTCGTCCGGGTTTAGGCTGTCATTGTAAATAGGAATTTGTTCTTAACTGGCTTGCCTAGTTAAATAAAGGTTAAATCCTAACCATAACTAACTGAGAGGGTAAATCCTCACCTGACTGGAGATGAGTGTATGGGGTAACTTCATATTGTGTCCCCTGGCTGCAGGCAACAGCAAGCGATAAGGGACAATTGACAAAAAAAAAATTGTGGACAGCTCCTGAATAATGAAAATCGAGCTCCTCCTTCCAGTGTGTGGAAATAATGCTCAGGTATGAATATTTAAACAAATACTCTTCTGGTTCTATCTCTCCCTCTCTGTCTGTCTCTCTCTCTCCCTTGCTCTCTCTGTATCTCTAGCAGTCTTGTCATGGAGGCAGAACTGAGCGATTTCCCCTTAGATAGGCCAGCTGCAAAATCAAAATTGTCTATATTGTAAAAATTTGCTGTGTGATTAAGGTTAGGCATTAGGGTTAGTTGTGTGGTTAAGGTTAGGCATTAGGGTTAGCTGTGTGGTTAAGGTTAGGCATTAGGGTTAGCTGTGTGGTTAAGGTTAGGGTTAGGTATTAGGGTTAGGCATTAGGGTTAGCTGTGTGATTAAGGTTAGGGTTAGGCATTAGGGTTAGCTGTGTGATTAAGGTTAGGGTTAGGCATTAGGGTTAGCTGTGTGGTTAAGTTTAGGCATTAGGGTTAGCTGTGTGGTTAAGGTTAGGCATTAGGGTTAGCTGTGTGGTTAGGGTTAGGCATTAGGGTTAGCTGTGTGATTAAGGTTAAGGTTAGGGTTAGGCATTAGGGTTAGCTGTGTGATTAAGGTTAAGGTTAGGGTTAGGCATTAGGATTAGCTGTGTGGTTAGGGTTAAGGTTAGGCATTAGGGTTAGCTGTGTGGTTAGGGTTAGGCATTAGGGTTAGCTTTGTTATTAAGGTTAGGGTTAGGGTTAGGGTTAGGGTTAGGTTTAAAAACAGTTTTATGACTTTGTAGCAGAGCTGACTCCAGAACAAGATTCATGATGAAAAGCATTAACCTGTATCTCTCCCACTATCTACCCTTTCTGTCTCCCCTCTCTCTAACTGCCCCCTCCCCTCTCTAACTACCCCCTCCCCTCTCTAACTACCCCCTCCATCTGTCCTTCTGTCTCTCCCCTTTCTGTCTCCCCTCTCTCTAACTACCCCCTCCTCTCTCTAACTACCCCCTCCCCTCTCTAACTACCCCCTCCCCTCTCTAACTACCCCCTCCTCCCTCTAACTACCCCCTCCCCTCTGTCCTCCTGTCTCTCCCCTTTCTGTCTCCTCTCTCTAACTACCCCCTCCTCTCTCTAACTACCCCCTCCTCCCTCTAACTACCCCCTCCTCCCTCTAACTACCCCCTCCATCTGTCCTTCTGTCTCTCCCCTTTCTGTCTCCCCTCTCTCTAACTACCCCCTCCTCTCTCTAACTACCCCCTCCCCTCTCTAACTACCCCCTCCCCTCTCTAACTACCCCCTCCTCCCTCTAACTACCCCCTCCCCTCTGTCCTCCTGTCTCTCCCCTTTCTGTCTCCTCTCTCTAACTACCCCCTCCTCTCTCTAACTACCCCCTCCTCCCTCTAACTACCCCCTCCTCCCTCTAACTACCCCCTCCCCTCTGTCCTCCTGTCTCTCCCCTTTCTGTCTCCTCTCTCTAACTACCCCCTCCTCTCTCTAACTACCCCCTCCCCTCTCTAACTACCCCCTCCTCTCTCTAACTACCCCCTCCTCTCTCTAACTACCCCCTCCTCTCTCTAACTACCCCCTCCTCCCTGTTTTAACAGTATTTATATACAATATTGATTTGTTTTGATGTTCAAAAACACACAACTTTTACTCAGTGCTTATAAGTGACTCATCATGTGTTGTTACCATGGATACAATAAGAGATTGAGCAGCTTGTATTCATTTTGGTTTCGCACGTCTGAGTGTTCGCGTTCACCCTCAAAATAAGTAAAACACACATATATACACACACACACACACACTCAAAATAAGTAAAACACACATATATATACACACACACACACACACTCAAAATAAGTAAAACACACACACACTTGGGGTGGCAGGGTAGCCTAGTGGTTAGAGTGTTGGGCTAGCAACCGAAAGGTTGCAAGTTCTAATACCCGAGCTGATAAGGTACAAATCTGTCGTTCTGCCCCTTGAACAAGGCAGTTAACCCACTGTTCCTAGGCCGTCATTGTAAAATAAGAATTTGTTCTTAACTGACCTGCCTTGTAAAATATAAATAAACACACACACACACGCACCCAAAATAAGCCCACCAAGTCAACTGCTGGTATGAGGTCTCTATCTCTCACTCACATGTTCTCTATCTCTCACTCACATGTTCTCTGTCTCTCACTCACATGTTCTCTGTCTCTCACTCACATGTTCTATGTCTCTCACTCACATGTTCTCTGTCTCTGTGACACACAGACGTATTACAGAACAGTTTGTGTATTTACAGCAGTGCAAGCTGAGTCTTATCAACGCTCAGTATTTCCATTTCACGGTGTGGTTGGTTTAAATAACTCATCTGATAGGCAGAGTGATCTTCAGCGTGGAATACCACACACACCCCAACACACATCCCTCACTCCGCACACACACTTTCTCTCCATTCAACAAAATCCTCTGTTCTCTGACATATTTGGGTCATTTGATAAAATTATTATAAATAATTATAAATGATTGTGATGATAAAGATCCTTTTAATTATATATAATCCTTTTAATTATATTTTTACTGTTTCAAAGACCAGGATCTGCATTCCAGGAACAGGATATAAAGGCCAGGAACAGGAAGTCCAGGAACAGGATCTGCAGACCAGGAACAGGATATAAAGACCAGGAACAGGATCTACATTCCAGGAACAGGAACTAAAGACCAGGAACAGGATCTAAAGGCCAGGAACAGGAACTAAAGACCAGGAACAGGATATAAAGGCCAGGAACAGGAAGTCCAGGAACAGGATATAAAGACCAGGAACAGGATCTAAAGACCAGGAACAGGATCTACAGACCAGGAACAGGAACTAAAGACCAGGAACAGGAACTAAAGACCAGGAACAGGAACTAAAGACCAGGAACAGGAACTAAAGACCAGGAACAGGAACTAAAGACCAGGAGCAGGATCTAAAGACCAGGAACAGGATCTAAAGACCAGGAACAGGAACTAAAGACCAGGAACAGGAACTAAAGACCAGGAACAGGAACTAAAGACCAGGAACAGGAACTAAAGACCAGGAACAGGATCTAAAGGCCAGGAACAGGATCTAAAGGCCAGGAACAGGATCTAAAGGCCAGGAACAGGATCTAAAGGCCAGGAACAGGATCTAAATGTCACACCCTGATCTGTTTCATACTAAAGGCTAAAAGGAGATTTTGTAACATGATGCAAGAGTCAGTAGGAGCGCTGTGACATCATGTGTTATTTGGCTGATATTATTATCTTACTCAGGGTGGTAGTTAGGAGTCATCTAATTCAACCTCCAGCTGCGTACTCCGTCTTGCACCAGGGTCGGCACACACTCAAATGTTGTTTTTTGCCATCGTTGTAAGCAAGAGGGAGAAAGGGAGGAGGGAGGGAGAGAGGGAGGATGAAGGGGGAAAGGGAGGATGGTGGGAGAGAGGGGGGATGGTGGAAGGGAGAGAGGGAGGGAGAGGGGGGGAGGGAGAAAGGGATGGAGGGAGACAGGGAGGATGGTGGGAGGATAGAGGGAGAGAGGGAGGATGGTGGAAGCGAGGGAGAGAGGGAGGGAGAGAGGGGAAGAAGGATGGAGGGAGAGAGGGGGTGGAGGGAGGGGGGATGTGGGAGAGAGGGAGGGAGAGAGGGGAAGGAGGATGGAGGGAGAGAGAGAGGAGGGTGGAGGGAGGGGGGATGGTGGGAGAGAGGGAGGGATGAGGGAGAGAGGGAGGATGGTGAGATGTTCAGGGAAAAGCTGTGTGCAGTATCACCCCTCCCTCCCTCCTTCCCTCCCTCCCTCCCTCCCTCCTTTCCTCCCTCCTTCCCTCCTTCCCTCGCTCCCTCCCTCCCTCCTTCCCTCACTCCTTCCCTCCCTCACTCCCTCCCTCCCTCACTCCTTCCCTCCCTCACTCCCTCCCTCCCTCCCTCCTTCCCTCCCTCTCTCCTTCCCTCCCTCCCTCCTTCCTTCCCTCGCTCCCTCCCTCCCTCCTTCCCTCACTCCTTCCCTCCCTCCCTCCTTCCCTCCCTCTCTCCTTCCCTCGCTCCTCTGCAGTGATAAAAAAGATAATACCATGAAATGGAATGTTTTGGGAATGTGGTGGTGTTCTCCCTCTCTCCACCCTCATCACATGATCTCTGGCACAAAGTAATCAGTTGTGACTGTATCATCACTTCCTGTGGCACATGTGCCCTTATGCATGCTGGTTAAAGTAGTTTTTTGTCATGTATTATTTTCCAATTAATATGATAATGATTGTTACTCAAATTCATGTAAATTGGTTGTGGTTATAAAAATCTGTATAATCTCTAAGGGCTGGTTTCCCAGACACAGATCAAGTCGAGTACTTTTGACTTCAATGTGGTTTACATATTAAATCATATTGGAAAGTGCCAAGAATGTCTTTGAACAATATCCTAGATTGACTGTCTATGTGAACCATACAGTATAATGAACTACAGCTGATCTAGCTTCCCTGTGGCTCAGTTGGTAGAGCATGGTGTTTGCAACGCCAGCATGGTGTGTACACCAACAGGGTTGTGGGTTTGTTTCCCACGGGGGTCTAGTACAAAAAATTAAATACATTTTTAAAAAATGCATGAACTGAAATTTATGAAATGAAATGTATGTATGCATTCACTACTGTAAGTCGCTCTGGATAAGAGCGTCTGCTAAATGACTAAAATGTAAATGTAATGTAAAATCTAGTAGAACCCACTGGGTCGTGATCAGAGTTACCTGATCTATTAGAACCCACTGGGTCGTGATCAGAGTTACCTGATCTATTAGAACCCACTGGGTCGTGATCAGAGTTACCTGATCTATTAGAACCCACTGGGTCGTGATCAGAGTTACCTGATCTAGTAGAACCCACTGGGTCATGATCAGAGTTACCTGATCTATTAGAACCCACTGGGTCGTGATCAGAGTTAAGTGATCTATTAGAACCCACTGGGTCGTGATCAGGGTTACCTGATCTATTAGAACCCACTGGGTCGTGATTAGAGTTACCTGATCTATTAGAACCCACTGGGTCGTGATCAGAGATACCTGATCTATTAGAACCCACTGGGTCGTGATCAGGGTTACCTGATCTATTAGAACCCACTGGGTCGTGATCAGAGTTACCTGATCTATTAGAACCCACTGGGTCGTGATCAGAGATACCTGATCTATTAGAACCCACTGGGTCGTGATCAGAGTTACCTGATCTATTAGAACCCACTGGGTCGTAATCAGAGTTAACTGATCTATTAGAACCCACTGGGTCGTTATCAGAGTTACCTGATCTAGTAGAACCCACTGGGTCGTGATCAGAGTTAACTGATCTATTAGAACCCACTGTCCATAAAACAATAAACTGTCACTGTCCATAAAACAATAAAATACTCCAAAATATATATATTTTTTAAATACACTGCTCAAAAAAATAAAGGGAACACTTAAACAACACAATGTAACTCCAAGTCAATCACACTTCTGTGAAATCAAACTGTCCACTTAGGAAGCAACACTGATTGACAATACATTTCACATGCTGTTGTGCAAATGGAATAGACAACAGGTGGAAATTATAAGCAATTAGCAAGACACCCCCAATAAAGGAGTGGTTCTGTAGGTGGGGACCACAGACCACTTCTCAGTTCCTATGCTTCCTGGCTGATGTTTTGGTCACTTTTGAATGCTGGCGGTGCTTTCACTCTAGTGGTAGCATGAGAACCCACACAAGTGGCTCAGGTAGTGCAGCTCATCCAGGATGGCACATCAATGTGAGCTGTGGCAAGAAGGTTTACTGTGTCTGTCAGCGTAGTGTCCAGAGCATGGAGGCGCTACCAGGAGACAGGCCAGTACATCAGGAGACGTGGAGGAGGCCGTAGGAGGGCAACAACCCAGCAGCAGGACCGCTACCTCCGCCTTTGTGCAAGGAGGAGCAGGAGAAGCACTGCCAGAGCCCTGCAAAATGACCTCCAGCAGGCCACAAATGTGCATGTGTCTGCTCAAACGGTCAGAAACAGACTCCA